>NC_136497.1:34915600-35168100 GCF_053919585.1 Euprymna scolopes
CTTGACGTCAGAAATCTGTAATGGCGACGTTTGTATTAAGAGACTGTTAGTATCGGACACATTAAAAGATTAACTGTCAGTTTCGTACAAATTAATATATAAGCATACACGTTATGAAAATGTTTCCAACGTGATTAACGGGTTAAAAATAGTAAATATACGAGAGTATAACGAAAACTGTCAAGAAAAAATGATAAGGGGGGGGGGGGAAATAAGCTTAAAAATACTCACCGAATCGTTATATTTACGCTAAAAAAATAAACATCCATTTTCTTCTTTGTATTAATAACACATGACCTCCTTCCTTTGTTAAACTGGAGGAGGGCGGACGAGGCCGTTTGAATTAGCTAAACCTACTTCTATAATCGGTATTGCATTTCTTTCGCTAAACATTTCATAAGCAAAAATGATAAGTAAATAAAAAGAATAGATACTACACTTTTATCTTATTTATATATTTTATGTTTCAAAAAATTTGAAAATACAATTACGTACAAACAAACAAAAATTTAACCACAAAATTAGGCACAAGGCCGTATAAAAAATTGGGTAGGGGAAAGGTGCAGGGTCTTTCCGTCTAAAGTAACTAAAAGTAATAAATGTAGACTTTTGAGTCTTACTCTTGACTGATTTACCACAATACCTCATTCACTCTATGGATTTAATCTAACAACTACACTTTGATCTTAGCCAAAGAACAAGTAAAAAAAAGATGCGTATTATATGTTTTTCGTATATTAACTAATTTAATTTAGAGGAGGTAGGTGCGAGGCATAATATTAGTTAGTGGGAGGGGGGCGAAAAATGAAACCGCTTTCTTTCTAGGAACAGATACTACACTGTGATCTTAACCAAAAGGCCACGTAAATAAATAAAATATGCCTATTGGATAAAATTGGTGTATATGTACTTGCAAAATATTCAGCGTCGCTCGTAATTAAATGACATAGCACTAGCACAACATATATACTAGCTGATTACCCGGCATAGCCTGGAATTGGATAACATTCATGGAATTTTTCCAAGCAGAACACTCGGCGACGCCTTGGATTGGAAAAAAATTGGTTGATATATGTACTAGCCAAATGCCCAGCGTCGCCCGGAATGGACTACATAGATGGATATATGTACTTGCAAAATACCCGGCATAGCCCAGGATTGGATAAAGTAGGTGCTTATGAACTAGCAGAACAGCCGGCGTCGCCCGGGATTGTATGACAATTGTGGATGTGTACTAGTAGAATACCAAGTGTCGTCTGGGATTGTATGACATAGGTGAAGTATAGGTCTGATTCGATAGTTTTGAAGGTGCTGTTGCAGTATAGGGCAGATTTGAAAAAAAAATGATGGAGCGGGTGCATTATAGGTTCGATTTGACAATTTTGAAGGTGCTTGTGCATTATAGGCCGATTTGACAATTGTGAATGTGTTTCTGCAGTATAGGTCCCATTTGCAAATTTAGACGGTGCTTGTGCACTATAGGTGCGATTTGAAAAATTTAGACGGTGCTTGTGCAGTATAGGTCCAATGTGAACATTGTTAAGGTGCTTGAGCATTATAGGTCCGATTTTAAAATGTTAAGGTGCTTGTGCAGTATATGCCTGATTTGAAAAAATTAGAAGGTGCTTGCGCAGTATATATGTTATAATATGCAAGTGACCTCCCTTGAATGTAGCTTCATTATCAGATTCCATTAGATTAATATACAATCATTGTTATAATATGCAAGTGACCTCCCTTGGATGAAGCTTCATTGTCGAATTCCATTAGATTAATATACAATCCTTGTGACAATATGCAAGTGATCTCCCTTGAGTTTAGCTACATTGTCAAATTCCATTAGATTAATATAGAATCATTGTTATAATATGCAAGTGACCTCCATTGGATGTAGCTTTATTGTCGAATCGATTTAGATTAATATACAATCATTGTTATAATATGCAAGTGACCTCCCTTGGATGCAGTTTCATTGTAAAACACCATTACATTAATATACAATCATTTTCATAATATGCAAGTTATCTCCCTTGGATAAAACTTCATTGTCAAATTTCATTAAATTAATATACAATCATTGTAATAATATGCAAGTGACCTCCCTTGAGTGTAACTTTGTTGTCGAATTTCATTAGATTAATATACAATCATTGTTATAATACGCGAGTGACCTCCCTTGGATGTAGCTTCATTGTCGAGTACAATTAGATTAATAGACAAGCATTGTTATTATATGCAAGCGACCTGCCTTGGATGTAGCTTCATTGTCGAATTCATTAAATTAATATACAATCATTGTTATTATATGCAAGTGATCTCCCTTGGGTGTAGCTTCATTTTCCCATTAAATCGAATCAATATACAATCATTTTTATCATATGAGAGTGACCTCACTTGAGTGTAGCTCCATTGTCGGACTCAATTAGATTAATATACAATCATTGGTATACTATGCAAGTGAGCTCCCTTGAGTGTAGCTACATTGTCGAATTCCATTAAATTAATATACAATCATTGCAATAATATGTAGGTGCCCTCTCTTGGATGTAGCTTCTTTGTCAAATTCCATTAGATTAATATACAATCATTGTTACAATATGCGAGTGACCTCCCTTGGATGTAGCATCATTGTTGAATTCGATTAGATTGATATACAATCATTGTCATAATATGCAAGTTACCTCCTTGATAGAGATCGCAAAAGTTATGCAAGAATGAGGTTGGTCATTATAACATGCGTGATAGCTTGGGGATACCAAATGCTGTATGCAGATCACTAAAGTTAAGCAACAATGGGGTTGGTCATTCTATGATGGGTGACGACATGGGATTACCAAATTATCTATGCAGATCACTAAAATGAAGCAACATGGGGCTGGTCATTATCAGATGGGTGACTTCTTGGGAATACAAAAGTCTTTATGTAGATCACCAAAGTTAACCAACATGGGGTCTGATCATTATCAGATGGGTGACTACTTGGGAATACAAAATGCTTTATTTAGATCGATGTAGCAAAGTTATTAATTTAGTAAACGGAAGGGGGTTATGTGGGTTAAATCATGAAAAATGATGGTCGAATTATTGACATATACAAGAATTATGAAAAATTATATAATGTAGTTTATCTTATTTGTGTTTTTGTAATGAAATAACCAGCCGAGACAGTGTCTCAAAGTTATTAGTTTAGTAAGAGGAAGGGGGATTATGTGGGTTAAATTAAGAAAAATAATTGTAGGAATGAGTAACATATCCAAGAATTATGAAAAATGATGAAATGTTAATTATTTGATTGGTGTGTTTTTAATCACCCCTCCTTTTGTCACACTATGTCTCAAAGCTATGATTTTTGTAAGAGGGAGAGGATTATTTGGGGTAAATCAAGAAAAATGATTGTCGAAATTAGTAACATATCCAAAAATTATAAAAACGATGAAATATGAGTTATTAGATTGGTGTATATGGAATCAAATAACCAGCCAGATAACGTCTCAAAGTTATTTTTATTGTAAGTTAAAGGGGATTTTGTGGGTTAAATCATGAAAAATGATTGTCGAAATTAGTAACATATTCAAGAATTATGAAAAGTGATGAAATAAATGTTTTTTGATTTGTGTGTTATAATGGAACAAACACCCCCGATAAAGTCTCAAATTTATTATTTTGAAAGAGGGGTGCATTATGTGGGTTAAATAATAAACATGATTGTAGAAATTAGTAACATATTCAAGAATTACGAAAAAGTATGAAATTTGTGTAATTTAATTGGTGTGTTCGTACTGAAATAGACAGCCCAGATAATGTATCAACGTTACTATTTTAGTAAGAGTAACATTATTGTTTAAATTAGTAACATATCCAAGAATTATGAAAATGTTGAAATATGAGTTATTAGATTGGTGTGTGTGTGTGTAATGAAATAACCAGTCACACAATGTCTCAAAGTTATTACTTTAGGAAGAGGAGGGGTGTATGTGGGTTATTTTATGAAAAATTACTGTCGACATTAGTAACATATCCATGCATTATGAAAAGTGTTGAAATGTAAGTTATTTGATTGGTGTGTTTGTAGTTAAATCACCAGCCATACAATGTCTCAAGGTGGATATTTTAGTAAGAGAGGCGCGATTATGTTGATTAAATCATTAAAAATCATTGTGAAAATTAGTAATATATCAAAGAATATGAAAAATGATGAAATGTGATTTATTTTATTGGTGTGTTTGTAATAAAATAAACAGACCAGGCAATGTATCAAAGTTATTACTTTAGTACGAGGGGGATTATGTGAATTCAATCGGGAAAATAAGTTTAAAAACTAGTAACATATCCAATAATTATGAAAAATGATTACATGTGAAATGTATCAAAGTTATTAATTTAGTAAGAGTGGGAAGATATGTGGGTTTAATTATGAAAAAGGATTGTTGAAATTTGTAACATCTCCAAGAAGTATGGGATTCAACGACATACGTCTATATATATACTTACAGGTTACCCAGAATCCTCCGGGATTAAATGAGATATATGCAAATATATGCAAGCAGAATACTCGGGCACCTGGGATCCAATGATGGATGCAAATATATATTAGTAGAATACCTGGCGTTACCTTGGATTAGATTTATTGAAATATATACTAACATAATACCTTGCGTCGCCCAGGATTTAATTGGATTGATTGAGATATATACTAGCAGAACATCTGGTGTTGCCCGGGATCGAATGAAATAGGTTAGAATATATATTAGCAAAATACCTGGCGTTGCTTGGGACTGGATGAGATAGGTGTAAATATATATTAGAAGAATACCCTGCATCGTCCCGTATTAAATGAGATAGGTGGAAATATATAGAATTTAATAATGCAGGTGCGGATAAATACTAACAGAATACCTGGTATCGCCTAGGATTAAATGATATAGGTACAAATATATAATAGACGAATACTTGGCGTCACCCTGGGATTGTAATAGATAGCTGCACTTATACAAAAGCAGAATATCCGGCATTACTCAAACTTGCATGAGATACGTGAGATAATTTATTTGCAATATCCCCGGCGTCGCCCGGGATTGAAGGAGATTTATGAAACTACATATAAGCAAAATGTCTGTCGTTGCCCGGGATTGAAGTAGATAGGGGAAAATATGTACTAGCAGAATAATCAGCGTCGCCCTGGATTAAATAAGGGTAGAGAAATATAAAGTTTGTACCGGAAATGGCTTAAACAATTTTATATCTCAAAATTACTTCATTTGTGAAGTCGATTCCAGTTATGGGTTAAACAGTTAATGATCTCACAATTAGAGTAATACATATGTAGTGTTGTTTTTTTATGAAAGTTTCCTAGGCCAGTTTCTATAGGGGGTGATCTATATTTGTTAAAATGTTTTATGTATTCATAAGGGAATGATGTGATGGCTGTAGTAGTGGGTAGAATGAAGCATGATTATGCCAATTTTAGACATGTTCTTGAGTTTTCTTTTGGGGGATAAGTTGGAGAAAGTAATGTCCGTTTTGGGGTAAAAAAAAGTTTGTGAGATTGTTTAATATATCTATTTAAATGATCTGTCTTAGTGTTGGTGAAATTATTTAAATATGTGTTGTATATTCACCGTCCTTGCAAAGGTAAAATTATTTCATATACATGCTAGGTAAGATTACATTATATCATACGTCTAATACCCGTCCTAGCTATGTAAAATATTATTTTGCTCGAAATAGCAAATGATACATAGACATTAAACATTTCATAGTCCTAAGAGTTACAATTATATTCAAAATCAAATTCAATTTTCTCATTGTTTATACGGTCCAGAGTTACTTTCTATAAATTGTATTATTTGTCTTAAAATTATGGTAGCCTTGGTGGTAAGAGAAATTATTTAACATGTTGTACAATACCTGCTGATAATACGTGAAGTTGTCTTATTGTATGTATTTTAATTACCCGTCCGAGGCTAGGTAAGATTATGCTAAGTATGTATTGTATATTACCAATCCCCGCAAAGGAAACATTATTTCATATATATTGTATAAATTACTTATCCTAGATAAGGTACAATTATTTGATACGTGTAATACCGGTTTTAGGATAGGTAGAATATTCATTTGCTCGAAAAAGCTAATGATATATAGACATTAAATATTTCTCTATCCCAAGAATAACAAATATGTTACACATCAACTTTAATTTTCTCACTGTTTATCCGGTCCCGGGCAACGCACGGTAGCCCCGTTAGTATATATATAAAAGGCAAAAATGTGGGTGGCTATTTCATGTATGTCTCGCAAAGGCTTTTTTCGCACACGGTCTCGGGGGTACGATGAATTAGAAGTATTTATATACCCCCTAGATAATAATATATAGCATTTGGGAACGCAGGAAGCCTCTAGATTTATTTAGGTCGACTTATATGAGATTCGCGCTATTTCGCTATGTCGCCTGTTTGTACTAGTTTTTAGTAAAAATAAAGTGAAACTAAATTCAAAAGGCGTTCTCGGCCTCGCGCCGGTAAACGTCCAGAAGCAATCATCTTTTATCAATATCAGACAGTTGCTATTCAATCTGGACAGTGGGGAGCTGGTTTCCCCTCCCCAACATCTTAGGGAAAAGCTGCTACTTCTATTGGACCTCATTAATGTAGTCAAATAGAAGCAGCAGCGTTGACTTATATTGCGGCCACGTGTCAATTCTGTTTTTAAATAAATTCAAACGTATTTCCGTTGTATGTGACGGTGGACACGTGGTTTACGTCGAACGTTTTTTTTTGACACTTTAATTTCCAACTTTGACTCAAGGGATCGGGTGCGATTCTTATAATCACCTACCAAAATATTTTTTTTTATTTTACACCCCCACCCCCGTAGTGGTGATTTACCGAAAACAACACCCACCTCCAAACACCCCAGCAACGCCGGGTAACCTCCTCTAGTCTATATATATAAAAGCGAAAATGTGTGTATGTATGTTTGTATGTATGTATGTATGTATGTATGTATGTGTGTTTGTATATCTCGCTAAAACTTTCGAGACCGGTCACGGATTGTCACGAGATCATTACCATTTGAAAGTACTAACCTTCGCCCGGCAAATATCGAAAAATTTACCAAAATATATATTCCTTCACCCTGAAATCATCAGTTTTGTACAGGGGGGTAAGCAAAAACCGTCCTCTCATGACGAGTTCGCTTCTTCGCCTGCGCCTGAAGAAACGACACAATTTCGTCGACGTCATCTTAACTCATAATCTAATCGTGGTGTGAAATGTATTTTTTTTCGATTTTTTTAAATTTTCATATTGAAGCAGCGTTATTTAAGACATTTTTCACGTGTTTTTTTGGGGGGGGTATTTTTCACGTTCGTTTTTCTGCTACTTTTTGTTTTTTTTTACTTCGATTATTCTTATGTTTTCATTAACACACCCCACCCCCGCTCGACCACACACACCGAAAAACACCCGGCCAACGCGGGGTAACCCGCTGTCTTTTTATTTTCGATTTTTAAATTTTAATATTGAAACAGGGTTATTTAAGCGGCTTTGCATGTGTTTTTTCTTTTTCTTTTTCAGTTTTTTAAAGACGTTCGTTTTCTGTTTTATTTTTTCATCACATTCGCGTTTTTTTATTTTAAAGTTAACATCGTTCGTTTGCCTTACGTTAGTTTTTTTGGTTGTTTTTTTTTTCTCGATTTTTACAGTTTTAACATTTTAATATTTAATATTTAAAAATATTTACTTCGCTTATTCTTATCTTTTGATTACGCCTCCCCCGCTCGAATACACAGACCTTTAAACACCCGGGAAACGCCGGATACCCCCGATAGTCTATATATATATATATATATATATATATATATATATATATATATATATATATAAAAGCGAAAATGTTTGTGTGTGTTTGTGTGCATGTTTGTATGCCTGCTAAAAACTTTCGACAGACACAACAAAAATTCACAAACTTGGTCTCATATGAAAGCCCCACTTTCCGGACGACAAATATCGAAAAATTGGTCCAAAGTGACCATTAGAAGTGCGTCAACTGATCGATTTTCTGCGGGGGCTCCCAAAAAGTGACATTTTAATGTTAAACATTACATATTTTTAAATTGATTTATAACTGCCCCCAAAAATATGGCCGCCAACTGTTCTACATAAGGTATACACGCGGCCGTTTATTTTGGGTCAACTTGTATTTCAAACCCGCTGAGTTATGTCACGTGATCTTGACGTCAGCAAGCTCTACTGGCGGTCTTAATTTACAATTTAAAAATGTTGTTATCGGTAAAAAAATTAATTAAAGCTAAACTCTGAACTTCTACTCTATGGCAACGTAACCAATGTTATTACCACATTCTAAACAGGTAGATACCATAGTTAAACGAAAAATACCAATGTTATTACCACATTCAAAATAGGTAGATACGATAGTTAAACGAAAAATAACAAGACAAACATGTGAAGTAAAAAAATACGCTTACAAAAAATATTAACGAACGAAGTTTTTTAAAATAAACACAGCCAGACGCCATTTTCCAGTCTTTAGAGTAAGGAAGACGAAGTGAGAGAGAGAGATAGAGAGATAGAGAGAGAGAGTGAGTGAGAGACACGCAAACAGAGAGAGAGAGTGAGAGAGACGCAAACAGAGAGAGAGAGAGAGATGTCTACACAGAAAACGAGAAAAACGTTAACATTTTCACCCTAAAATCGACAGGGGGGAGGGCCAACAACGCATGCATCAGATGACGTCATGACATCGTGACCTGATTTACTTTAAATAGTAGATAAACCGAACAAACTTGATATACGCCGCTTAAGGCCTTGGCTCATTATCTAAACGTTTTGGGTTCGAATCGTGGTGTGAGATGTTTTTTTTTTCGATTTTTTTTATTTAAATATTGACCAGGTATTATTTAAACCATTTTTCATGTAACGTTCGTTCGTGTTCTGTTTTAATCGTTCGTTTGCCTTACGTTATTTCTTTTATGTTTTACCTCCCCCGCTTAATTAAAACGTTGTTTTCTTTTCTTACTTCTCTTATAACAATGCTTTCATCGTCATCGTCATCGTCATCGTCATTGTCGTCGTCGTAACGCTCTACGACTTTCAAACATCTTTCACTTCTGGCTGGCTGATTGTATTTTCAAACTTCGCCTGAGGGGTTCGGCTTCGATCCTACCCCCCCCCCTCGGTTTCTTTTTTATTTAACATCACACACCCCTACAAACACCCGGACAGGCCAGGTACCACTCGCTAGTATATATATAAAAGCGAAAATGTGTGTATGTATCTGTGTATGTCTGTATGTTTGTGTGTCTGCTAAAATCTTTGTACAGACACGACGAAAATTCAAAACTCGGTATCATATTCAAACCACATCCTTCGCTTGAAAAATATCGAAAAATTGGCCAAAAATGTTTATTTTTTAACCTCGAAATCGACAATTTTCGACAGGGGGCAACAAAAACGGTCTCCTCGTAACGACAACCGGTTCTACCCATTCGTCAGATGATGTCATGACCTGATTTTCTTTAAATAGTTAAAAAACTGAACGCATTTCATGTACGTCGCGTTAGATCAGTTGATTAGCGCGTTGGTTCCTTATCTAAACGTTTTGGGTTCGAATCGTTGTGTGAGAGTTCTTTTTGTTTTCGATTTTTTAAATTTAAATATTGAAACAGTGTTATTTTAGCCATTTTTCACGTAACGTTCGGTTTCCTGTTTTTGTTAATTTTTTACTTCGCTTATCCACCCCCGATCCCACACCCCAAAACATCCGGGGACACAACGATTTTTTAAATATTAATATCGAACCAGACTTATTTAACCCATTTTTCACGTGTTCGTTCTTCTGTTTTCAACATCGTTCGTTTGCCTTACGTTAGCTTTTTGTGTTTTTTTCGATGTTTTGATTACCCTTAAGTTTTAACGTTGTTTTCTCTTTTACTTCGCTTATAACAAACAAACCTGGTCATTAACCTCATTTGCTGAATAGCTTTCGCCGCCACCGCCACCGTCGTCGTCGTCGTCGTAACGCTCGACGACTTCCGTGGCGGCACCTGTCAATTTGGTTCTTACTTAAATAAATTCAAACATCTTTCAGTAACTCATTCTGGGTGGCCGATTTTATTGTTAAACTTCGCCTCAGGGCTTCGGGTTCGATCCTACCCCCCCCGGTGTCATATTTATTTAACAGCACACACACCTCCAAAGACCCGGGCAACGCCGGGTACTCCGTTAGTAACAATATAAAAGGCGCTTCTGGATCTTAATTACTATGGTCGCATATTTCAGTTGAGGTGATGTGAACAAAAAATTACCCGCATCCTTCAAAATAAGTAATATTTTTTAGACATAATCTGCTCGATTCAGTATAACGGCACCAACACCTATGTTTGTTTTATATGAATAAATAACTTTATTTGATTTCAAGGGCTAAATGGGTTTAAAATGCGTGCTTACCCAACAAAATCACTCGAATGTATAACCGAATTAGACCAACGAAAGGTCACGTATTTTAGATTAGCCGTAGCCGATGATAAATGATGTGACGAGGTAGGATTATGATGCTTAAATTTAAGAAATAAAATATCAAATGTTGTAGGTGTTTCTGCTTTATAAATATAAGTAGGAGGAACGCAACAATTCAACCCGTTAGACAACTCTGCAGCCTCAGCTTAAAAAAAAAAAAACAAGATTAGAATAATTAAAAATATTCTTACCTTCAGCATCGAAGCCCCGCTTAAATTCAGAGAAAACAAACAAATCAAGCTTACGGGAAATACGTTTGCCAGATAATGATTAACGGTTTGCACAAATATCTGGCGAAGGGAAGGAAATCCAAAAATACTAAGAAACTTTTATTTGAAAGATGGGGGCAAACTTTTAAATAATATTAGAATCACGATGCCTGCAAATATACTTATTTCATCCTGAATGAAAGGCGTTTCAACTGTAAGCATAAATGTAGCTTCGTAAGCAAGAGTTCGTACACTTATATAAAACAGAGTGACGTATACATTAAAACATAATCGAAGAAATAAATTGAATAATCTAATAGACCAATTTTTTTTTACAAGAAAACTCTTCTTTCCCTTGATACCAGCGTTGCTTTACCGATTCCGCAACAATGTAAATAATTATTAACATTAAAAAAAGAAAAGCAGGAAACATGAGTTGGAAGAATTACATTGAAAGCATTCTCAGGACCGCTGCGAAAAAGGTAGTTTCTCTCTACCGTGCTAGAAATCTACTAACGCCCGAAAGTATCCTGTATCTCTATAAGGCCACCAATCGCCCATATATGAAGTATTGTTGTCATATTTGGGCTGGTGCATCTGCTACTAGTCTCTCACTCATAGACTAGGTTCAAAAGTGGGTCGCCAACGTGATAGGTCCTGAACTCTCATCTAAGCTTCAGCCTCTGTCCCATCGACGAAATGTAGCATCCTTCTGCCTGTTCTATAAGTACTTTAACGGCAAATTATCCGACGAACTGCAATAACTTGTACCCCCTTGACGTAAATACCCCAACAAAAACGGCAAACAGCAAACCCCCACGCCTTCACACTAGAGATTCCTAAATAAAAGAGCGCCTCTACTCCAGTAGTTACTTCTCCAGAGCCGCTGGATTTGGAATCCCTTCCAGGTGCCTGCTTCCCCAACTTTTCTGCAATGCATAAGTTCAAGTGTAACGTGAACCAACATATTGCTGCCCAACTCTCCACATTGTACCCCTGTGGCTTATTTCCCTGATAAAGTGTCAATGTGCCTTGTTTGGAATGAAAATGTAATTAAAAAAAACTATACAACGCTTTACAGATAACATATATGTTGTCGATATAAAAAAGAAGTGTCTATGAAAGAGAAGAGAAATTTACTTCAAAGAATGCCTTGTGGTGGAACATAGTTGATGTGGCTAGAGCCATAATCCATTTTAAGATTAAACAATTGACTTCCTCGGGGACAAAGGGTTATTGTAAGTTATTTAACAAATGATGGATATGTCTATAAATAATTAATTTATATCAGGCTTATACCTAGGTTATGCTTCATTTGATATTCTTTGACTGAAAAAAATATAATTAAAAAGTAAAGTTCTCAAGATAAGGCATTGCATTTTTACCCTAAAACATTTTAAATGGCCTGTAATTAAGCGATAAACAGTGGAAATTCCTCAATAAAGAATAAAAAATCATAACTTCGTGAATATCGCATGAATTTAAATAAGATTTTTTTAAATAACTAACCTCAAAGGAGTCGTTTGATGATATCTTTTTCATTTTTGTGACGTATATTTAGTAAAATTTTGATATTTTACTAATTTCAATAAAGCGATTAACACAGTATATATATATATATATATACATTTATATATATATATATATATATATATATATATATATATATGTATATTAGGATGTATAATATTCACCATATATTACTTTTTGCTATTTATCTAATAGGAAACTATGAAAGAATATGAAAATGAATATAACATATTTAAACAGTGAATTTACTAAAAACTGATTACTGTTTCTAAATATATTTCACTAAGCCAGAACGTCTTAGGTTACGGAATCGATATTCACTTTATCAAAGCCAATTGTAAAACATAGGTCACTTCCTTACTGAATTGCACTTATTTTTTATAAGAAAACATGAGTATTTTTTTTAATTTGGAGGAAAATAGCATAATTTGCTCTAACCTAATTTCGAATAGTTCTCATTTACTATGTACTAACACGTTGTTAAACAATGTGTTAATTTATTTGGTAGACACGCATGAAAACTAACTTTATGTTCAATTGTTTTGCGAATTCATTATTGTTTTTTCTGAATAATTCTTTGCAATTATATCTCACTTCTCTAGAAATTGAAAAATGGCGACAATATTCGGAATAAACATTTAAGCATTGATAAAACATTATTTGTTCTGAAATATTTATTGTAATTATATTTGATTTACAGCCATTTTTTTCCACCGTAAGATCTGCTCATACCTACAGATGTACTTATATGAGTTTGGAAAATTATAAAAATTTATCATTAAAAACGTATGCACCAGGTCGTCCGTATTATATGAACTCGGTCGCTTGCTTAGATAATTAGGTACATAATTAAAACCAACTTTTGAAATGACGTGCTGAAAATTAAAACGACTAATCCCAAGTTTGTCGAATAATCTATATATTTATAAAACTCAAATTAACTTGTAATTTCCGGTTTACGACTTTCAGTTGTGCATGCCTACATAAGAAAATTATGAACGCGACAATAAAGCGTATTGTTTTACTGTGTACGATTTCAGCGTCCCAAATTTTTTCCCCGTTTAAATTATCCAAATAACAATTGTTAATAATTTCTGCAATTTTTACATTGTTCATTTCCGTATTACGTTTAAGTTATTTTAAGAACTCTACTTTAACGCGTAGACAACCATAGGAGCATTTTACAACGTCGATTTACCCACCGCCTTCTTTTTTTAAATTTAATTTCCATTTTTTAATATTACATTTCTTAAAAAACAACATTAATACATTTTTCTACATTACCAACATAAATACATACACCGGAAAATCTTTTTTTTTTATCTTTGCGTTACAAATAAATGATTAACGAGACAATAAAACCTATTGTTTTACTGTGTACGTTTTCAGCGCCCCAAATGTATTTTTTCGCGTTTAAATTAAAATAGATGTAAAAATTTGAATTTAACTTTAATTATTATGGTATCTGTTCAGGGCACATTTACCTATAAGAATGGTCAACCACTTATAATTCAAAGACTGTAAGTTTGTTTTTTTTTATAAAAAATTATAAACAGAACCACTCTTATAAATCTATCTATATTCTTTGTTCATTTTAATATGCTTTCATAGATATGTTTCTCTTATGTGATGAAAAACTATTTTCTTTACCTCATAAGTGCTACGCTCATGCATTAATTTCATAGCTAATATAACATACTAACCCAACAGGTCACGGCTAGACTAGTATAAGATAATATTCTCTGTATCCAAGGATAATCTCAGAGTATTCTTATTGTTACACACATATACACAGACACAGACAGACACGCACACACACACGCACACACACACACACACACATATATATATATTATCATTTGATTTACAAAATGGTATTTCAGGTATTATTATTATTATTATTATTATTATTATTATTTGATTAATCGATAAAATTGTATTATATGTATATGCATATATATACACATATATATATATACATATGTGTGTGTTGTGTGTGTGCGTGTGTAGATATATGTTCACATATACACATATAAAACGCATCCAAGCGCAAAAATTATGAACTCGTGATTTATTAAAAATCTACCGCAGTGTATTAAATAATTGGCAATCAACAATTCTCCGAACAATCACTTGGTATTTGCACGCCAACCGAGAAAGCCAACATTCTTTCCCTTCAGTTTACATCAAATTCTACTTTGGGCGCAGCACACCCCTTCCATTTTCTCATGACATAAACAGCACTAAATGACCGTAAAATGACCTTTTCCTAGATACATCATTCAATAACAATCGTAGACACTTCAACAGCATGTTGACATGATTTCCTCCGGGTGTACCATTAAATACGCGCTTTGCTGAGTGTGCTCCAGTTCTCTCTTAAGTATTCAACAAATGACTTTACGAATTATTTTTCCCTGACCTCTAGAGAACTGCCTCTGTTGTACCAGTTTACAAGAAATCTGGCGAAAGAAATGACCCAATAAATTAACGTCCAATTATCTCCTCCCTTTTTTCCCAAAATATTTGAGTCCATAATACATCAAGCCCTTGTCCGCCACCTTACGGTTCCTAAATTTTTGTTTGACCACCAATATGGACTTAGACTAGCTGGTTAAACTACATCTATCCTAACTGTAATTTCTGAACTTATATACATGCATTAGATTAAGCAGGAAAAAAGAGGTAAGTATCCCTAGACATATCTAATACACGATAGTCTTCTCAGAAAAATAAAGCCTATGCTATTACTAGGCAACTACTTAACATAATTGACTCCTTCTTAAGTGAGAAAAGAATTCATGTCTTCGTTGCTCGTACGCCTAAACAATATGATATAAATGCTGGTGTTCCAAAGGAGGTATCCTTTTACCTTTAGTATTCCTGATATTCATGAATGGGCTACATGATAAAATAGTCTCTGACATGGGTATAATTGCTGAAGATACCATGCTATATAACACACACGAGGAGAAAAGAAATGAACATATATTAAACGCAATGGTAACGTTCAATACTGCCAAGACTAAACGTGTGTCATTAATAATTACAAGAAACCTTCTCAACCACGAATAGCTATAGCTAAAGATACAGTACTTGTAACTACTTCATTCAAACCTCTCGGTTAGTTGGAACAGATACATCGAGATCAGTGTCTAGGCTGACACAATAAATGAACTTACGAAGAATACAGAAATTACAACAGGATTCCATAAGGCAGTGACACTCCGTGCTGTTCAACTATGTTTGTCTGTATGGTAGTATGGTGCCTATAAAGAGACAATTTAAATATATACGCGCCTGTGTGTGTAAGTTCAATATATATATATATATATATATATATATATATATATAAACATATATATACACACACATATATATATGTATATATATATATATATATATATATATATATATATATATATATATATATATATAGTAAAACTCCTTTTATTTGAAATTCCTCTCATTTGGACTTCCTCTCATTTGGACTTCTTCTAAAGCTGTACTTTCTCTAAACTTTAACTGTCTCGTCATTGAAATTGTATTAGCATATTTGATGCGGAGTTGCAGTAAAACTGTTTACACGGTTTAGTAAGATATTGCACAGAAATGGTAATATTGGTAGTATGTAATTAATGTAGATTAGCTATTGATAGTTAATTTACACTAACCGTACATTTTTCTTCAGATTGCTATATTTAAAATAGTGTAAACCCACTCATCATAATGGCTTGCAACTCTAAAAAAAGCAAGTGACAGTGGCTTTACTCGAAAAACGTCAAATTATAGAAAAATAAGATGCGGGAGTTGAAAATAACGTATATTGAGAGAGTATAAGAAGGGAAGAAGTATACTATTTACATAAAAAAGGAAATATTGAAGGTTGATCCTTTCTCTCCAAACAAAAGAAATGTCAAAAGAAAAACTCTTCGCAGACCAAAGCAAGTTGAATTCGATCGAATATTACAGGAGTGGTTTGTAGCAAAACGGGATGGGTTGTAGCAATAGCTGGATCCATGTTAATTGCTAAAGCAAAATCTCTTAAGGAAGAGTTGAATATCGCAGAAGATATGAAATTCAGTGAAGGCTGGCTTAGGAGCTGAAAGAGTAGACATGGGATAAGACAATAAAAAATGTAAGGCGACCAACGGTCTGCTGATACATACGCAGCATCAAAGTATTGTGACAACTTCAAGACGATAATTACCGGTTATGGTTTTACACAAGATGATGTTTACAACGCTGATGAAAGCGGCGTAAATTGGAAGTGCTTACCTACAAAAGCATTAGCCGGATCTGAGGAGCAGAAAAGGATTCAAATTAAATAAAGAAAGACTAAGAGTGAGTGTATGCGCTAATGTTTCTGGAACTCATAAACTTAGGCGTCTTGTCATCGGCAAATAAAAGTGTCCCCGAGCATTGAAAGGAGTCTCGCCTTTTCCAGTATCTTATTATTCTTCTCGAAATGGATGGATGAATCAACAGTTGTTTAAAAAATTGTTTTTCCAATAATTTGTGCCAGTTGTCAAGTGGTGTTTTCTTGAATTAGCTAAACCTGATTAAAAGTGCTTGCTTCTGTTGGACAATTGTAGAGGGCGTCCTCCTGAGTCAGAACTAGTGTCATCTTGCGGGAATATTTTTGGGTGCTACTTACCACCTAATGTGACTTCTCTCATCCAACCTATGGATCAAGGGATTATTTGGAACTTTAAATGTGTCTACAGGTGTGATTTCATGATGAATATGATAAATAGTACCGGGAGTATAAGCGATTTTCAGCGCTATTTTACTATAAAACATGCCATATTTTCTCTCGCAAGTGCATGGAATAAAGTTCGAGCAAGCACATTAACAAAAGCATGTGGTAAATTATGCCAAACGCCAAAGGCTTCTGAACTGAAAGAATCAGAGAATACATCTGGTCTAGAAAAAATTATTGATACCAATCGGTTACCGACAAACGACGCTGTTCATAAATCACTACATGCAAATGATGTTGAAATGTGGGTGCAACAAAATGAGGATACTCCTGATCAATATACTTAAGACAGTAATGGTGATGAAAATAGCGACAGCCCCCATTCCCTTGACTCTAATGTAAATAACCAATAACACTCTGATGACGCAATATCACGGGATGATACAGAAAAGTCCAAGGAGATGGCTATAACATTTCTAGAAAAAATCCTTACTTTAGTGACAACTATGTTTTTCAAGCAATATCCCTCCGAAGAGATATAATCATACAGACGCTACAGAACCAAGAACTTGTAGATTTTCGTGATCGCTTACGGAATACAATGGAAGCGCCCTAGAGCTCAATCGATGAGAAAAAAACTGCAATGGAACTCATTCAATGAATAAATAAATAAAAAACGGTATTTTACATAAATGTATGATTTCTGTAGATGATACCTTAGGTAATTAATATCTACCAAGTAAGAGTACATGTGATATATTTTCAATATTTTTGTTCCTGGTAATAATATTTAATAATTCTTACTTGCAATATATCGTAAACTCAACTTAATATATACTTGAAGTTGTCATATAGAAATGAATTTCCTTTACTATTTCTTAATTCTTAGCAAATTAAAATTAACTGCTGCACATTTTTTGTCACGAAACTTAAACAGTATCCTCTAATTTGAACGAAGGGGATGTTCAAATTATAGAAGTTATACTGTTTTATATATGCATGTATATGTTATATATATGTTTATGTGTATGTGTTGTGCTCTTTTCGTTATATATATATATATATATATATATATATATATATATATATATATATATATATATATATATATATATATATATGGGGGATAGGCGTGTACATGTATGTGCGTGTGTTTGTGAGTTTGGAGATTGTTTTTAAAATTTATAGAAAATGTAATACGATAGGACTATTGCTGTGATAATCATAAATATATGTGACTGGTATATAATCATCAATCAATTAACTGAATAATAGTTAGATTCGGCGTTTCTACCAAACTCCTGTTGTATTACTTAATATCTGTTCAAACATATAAATGTGTGTTAGGGTGTGCATATATATTTTTACGGCCACATGCACACATATGTATTTGTATACTATGTATTCAATGATGTTTAACGTTGTCATATACTAATAGACACATATGGCTGGTGGCTACGGAAACGCATAAAAGGCTAATTACTTTAACTCCAACGAATCCAACAAATTAAACCTTAGTTTTTCAGTCCAGATTTCTTCCAGTCGGTCACTAGGGATTTACATTTCAAGTAAAGTAAATCACGTGATAATAATAAACTATGTAAGCGAGTACGACATAATGTGAACAGTGGAAAGTATATTTTAACCAAAAATGTATATAAGTGATGCCAAATTCGTCTTGTCTGCTTTATTCTGAATTCACAAATATGACTTTACTTTAATTTAGAGGAGATTGTATATATAATATTTTCTTTATGAATTTAAATAATTTTTTTAGATATATCGACACATTTGTTTTATGATTACGAATTCATCAATGCAGAAGGTGATAATTACTTCTGGCCGCGAGACCGAACCTAGTGCACAAATTCATATTTCCAGGATAGTTTCTCTCACTCGATTACTAATAAGAAATATACAAATGGATACAATAGAAAAAATTATGCAAGCTTGCTTGTCATAATTTAAACGATGAAAAGAGTAATTTAACAAGCGGAAACTGCGTGAATAGTGAACCTAATTCAAAACTACTCTAGATTCCTAATTAAAATTCTATTAAAGGGCGTTCTAACATATATATATATATATATATATATATATATTTTCCTAACAAATATAAATATATATATATATTGATAATTAAACTCACCAGTGTTTCATACCTAAGTAAAGATCAGCCAGGCAGTGTCAAGTACTACTGATTGCGAGACCCGAGCCTAGTAAACAAAGAGAACCAGTGCCTTGTGGCATAAAACAATTCTCCATGTTTTTTGTGTCAATTAAAAGAGAAATAGACCCGTTGTAACTAATTAACTAACCGATTTCACGAGTTACTGTATTTACTCCTTGATTTTATAAGTGTCTAAAATGGAGGTATAATAGAATGAATAGTACTATAAACCATGTTTATGTTTTCTACTATGAACGAGTTGCAACAAGAAAAAAGTTTGCTGCATTTTACCTCATCATATTTTCTATCATGTAACAAATTTCATCTGGAAAAATATAAACATGCGTGTAATTGGTAATATAGTAACTGTTATTATTGTTGCTATTCAAATTAGCGGTGTACATTACCTATATCTGACTTCATAACTAACATTCTACAAATACTGAGCAAATCTGTCAATAATAATTTTCAATAAATCCTGAAGGTCATTTAAGTAACATCAGATGTGTAGAGTTATGTAACTCTCTCTTTTTCTATTCTGTCACTCTGTACTCATATTCCATGAATGATGTTTTGACAACGGTAAGGATATCAATTTCTCCCATTTTGCTGTATTGTATGAGTAGTAACTGGGAAGAAACACCTGATTTATTTTTTCTCATTATCGCTATTGTTACACATGTTGTCATTTAACTAATAATGTTGCTAGAGCTAAATGTTAAACTAAGTGTGCGTTATGCGCAGATTTCCAGGCACATGAACATTGGTGTAATTGAAATATCCTATAATCAGACTTTGGACTATGTGATTGCTTCTCCATGCCAACTTACTGTGTATTTTTTACAATTTTCCTCTTTTCAATGATCTGCTGATCCTTACAGAAAATTCCCTGGCGTCAACATAATCAGAAAAACACAATTCTAGCAAGCAAACATTTCCTACAAAAAGCTAACACCACTTTACGCCAATGCATACTTAAAACATTAGTGGTTTATCTTCTAACTTTCTACGGTTTGAAATCCCATATAGGGAGGTTAATTCTGACTTATTGTTCCTGTGGTTATTTCATTAAAACTTACTCCAAGTAAACATCTTCAATATCTTTACGGAAATACATTGCGTTTAATTTCCATTTTTTTCACAGCGATGCCCAAAGAATATTATGAACTATCCTACATGTGTATTCGAATATCACTTACACCACCGCTTTAATGTTGCCGTATACCATCCCCATAGAGATTGAGTCTCTATATTAGAGGTTATCTTGGAGAAAAATTACCATATTCAGTCTGCTAAATCCCATTTACTAACATTCATATCTGTTGAGCTTCAAACGTTCACAAATATGAATGGCTGTCAACTCAAACATAACAGATGATGAATGCATTTTCTTTCTAGACCTCTCCTTTGTTTATCATCTAACCCGGTTTGTTTATAAAACCACGTTCGTCTCAGACACCGATGAAACGTTTACAAGTCATCTATATCTTTCCCTGAAAACTCACTCTTTACTTTTCTTCGGTCTCAAACAGGTTCTCTCAATATTTAAAAAAGTAACAACACCCAATATGCCCCTATCTATCGAACTCTGTATCGCCACTCTGATGAAGTATGACAGTTTTTATTCCTACTTGACTCTCATCTAGCTCGTCTGTGTAAACCGCACCGATCACCGGGTCAAGCCAGTTTTTTTTTTTATTTGTCCTCGTCCCAAACATCCGCTGTGGTACTCGTGTCGATCGGTCAGCGATGTTTCCTGCTAATGGAACCAGCCCGTACACTCTCAGCCCGTAATATTTCACGAGGTCCTAATAAGCATCTCGCTGCTGATTTGGTGCGTACTGCCGCCTTTCCAGTTTCCGATACCCAATGGTATACGACGGCAGAATCTGTCTTTAGGTGTAGCACCTTGTCTTGCCACTGAAGAGCCAAATTGATGCCTTCATATACGGCATCCAGTTCAGCTAAGTTGATGTGTTGAGAGTCATCTTCTGGTCGTAGCAAACATGCGTCTACTAACACAGTTTCACGCGTCTCCAAGGCTGCACCAATTGCAAGGGAGCTAGCATCAACCCATACGTTCAGCTATTTTCCGTACACACACCAATTTCCCCGAACCGGATCGTCCTGCTGCACAGATTCTAACATCTCAAACATCTTACGATGCAGTACGGCGTCCCTCGCTTCATCAGCCCAGCCCTTTGTTACCGAACGTACACCCGTTCTGAGTATTCCACAAGCCACACGAAGCCAACCTCACACCGGAAAGTGCGCGACAAGTCTACCTTACAGGGAGAACATTGTCCCTCGCGTAACAATACTGCGAACCTCTGGAATTGCATTCTTTGCTTCCACTGCAGTTCACTGCTTTCCATCCCGACCGTCAATCCCAGCATCCGTGCACCGTCCTTAAACCGCTCCGCGTTCTTGCACCCCATACCCGAACTGTGCTAGGTGTTTTCTTACACGGGTCGCGGGCACCACGTCTTCATTGACAAAAATGTTATCAATATAAGCAGATGCTTCGCGGCCTACAACTTCTTCCTAGGATAATACTTCGATGGCAATTGCTCTAATTATCTACATTCAAGTCGAATCCCAAACGGGTCAGACAGTATTTTCCCGTCGAATTCCACAGTCTGGTATGGCCATGGTATCTCATGGACCCGTACTTGTAAGTATGCTCTCCTGTTCCAGTAGAGACACGTTAGCGCCTTGTGTCTCCATTCGCGCAGCTTAGCCGCACAAACATCTTTGTTGGCCGTGAACGCCTCTACGTAATGAATACTCCTGTATTCTTCACAGATTTCTTCCGGCACTGGGTAATCTAACACTCTATCGTGTAGCCTTTTAGGGGGGTAGTCCTCAGACCACTTCCCCGTTGCGGTCCACGTTCTGCTTTGATGTTCAAATGTGCCGATGAAATCTGGTTCATTAATAGAAATGGCTGCACATTTAATATTTTTCCTGCCGCCTAGCCGCACTGATCCTGTAGGTTCGACAACGACACTTCTCAAAGCTTTTATGGCATCGATCTCTATGAGTAAGCGAAACCACAGCGGTTTGCAACGCACTACAAACACATCGATTTTGGCAGACACATTTTCATCAGTGGATACAGAGAGCGCAGCACGCATGGGATATTCCAGCAATCGTTTCGATATTTACGTTTGTTTTCACCAAGACCAGCATCGGTCTGCATGTAAAATCGTCCTATAGCATCCTGTAAAAATAAGTGCCAAATATCGCGTCCCATCAACATGGATGCATGTCACCGGGAGCATCATCTTGGAATATTTGTGGGGAAGGAGACTGGAGCTTATGTGTCCTCTCCGTGCTCCTTTGCCGAGCAATTCCGAGTCCAGTGCCTTCTCTCACCGCACCGGTAACACCTTTAACATTGAATTTTAATCAGGTCACGCTAACAGGAATATTTTGGCCCTGTTGTTTTTTTTTGGGGGGGGGGCAACCACATCCTGATTTTGTTCCACGGTCGTCGTCAAAATTCTCGCTCTCCACATTAGTTGCCCCATTGTAAGGGCTTCGATGTTCGGCGCCTGTTGAAGAGCAATTGAGATGACGTCAGGGAACCCAGTGGCGAAAGACTAGTTTGTGAGTGTCTCTAGCTATCTCCTGTGAAGTCGGACAATCCAACAAACTGCCTGATTGGGGTAAACATCCACACGTTCGGCAGCCCATCTGACTAATGTTATTTTTTCTGTATGCTGCAAAAATGTCGTCGGTAAATGCCTCTTTTAATCGGGCCTCAATCTGGTCTATCTTCTTTTGATCGTCCTCTTCCATTTCCATGTAAGGGGCCAGTGCATCACCGCTATATCATCAACATGTTGAAGTTGTGCGACAAGTCTCACTTTTTTCAGCCATGCTACAACATCTTCCTCACCAGAGAACGGGTTGATGGTATCACTGCATATCCGCAACTTCGCAATAGTCGAGTCAAAATAGTTTATAGCAAAATGTAGTAGGCAAAAATCAAGAACAAAGATAGGAAATGGTCAGTTTCGCCCTGCACCGCCCACCTGTAGAAGAGAGGTATTTCTGGGCTGTAATGACCGTAGAGAAATAATAAGAAGACTTACCGAAAAAAAGCAGAAATAGGCAAAAGAAAACTCGCTCTCGCAGATTCGTAGTTCGTCACAAAGAACAATCCAACCACCAGACCCACCTCCGCACAATATGCAAAGCAATTCCTCCCTGATTCCCAGTGTCCTGCCTTTATAGCGACCGGGAATTATATATTTGCATAAGCGCGCGAGAGAACACACGATTCTCCGACTATTGCATGAGGTGAACGTCAATAAAAACCCATGGAAACCATCTTGGAACTCTCTTCCGCTAGGCCCGCAACACAACAACATACATATTCGAGATAAGATCTTTAGTTCCCCCTATTTGGGTTATTGTCAATTCCGCTACAGTAATATTGAAACATATGGATCAGGGACGGATCTTCTAGGAAAAATATAATCTACATTTACCTGGAAGAACTGTCTTCAATATTTAGTTGACAAAAGTGTCTGCTCGCTTAATCTTCGTTTTACAGAATAGACTTTACAAGATTATCCTTTCCCTCGTCTTATTCTGTTCAAGGAGCTCGCATGAGATATTCCTCTGTAAAACGTTGTGCTCGACTATGGAGTTTCTCTGTAAAACGTCCGCAACAAATACTCGTCGATCTCTAACAATCATTGACAACTTCGGTAAAACACACCCATTCCCTCTGCAAGCCTTCTTTCCTAGAACTGTTCGTGGTGCATAGCATCACGCGGCTGTTATTCAGCTGACTATGAATTAGTCATTAAGAAATCTAATATAGATATGTTCTCTTAAAAATGTACGCCCTTCTGTGGGGAAAATAGAAAAGGACATACACATGACCTACATGTTAAGCACCCACGTGTCTGCTTGTCATGCAAGTTGGATAAGAAAAAGAAAAAAAGCAAGATGGCGTCTGTGATATTTAACAGAAACGGTCTCATGTAATCTCGCGAAATTCACTTGGATGAATATGATATAAAAAAAGGTCGCTTGGAGGGGTTGGGAGAGCTTTTGGTTGTTCGGACGCTACACAGGTGACGTTACAAGACTGGCGGTTACTTAGTGCATTGAGACGACTGAAGGCGGTTTCAGGTTAACACTTTCATAAGTTCCACCATAGATTACCAGGTAGTAAAATGTTTCAGTAAAATGGTTTAAATTCATTCAAGTATGAAATAATGCTCGTAAAATGATAAATACTGTAAAATTATAGATATACAGAGAGAGAGAGAGAGAGAGAGTGAGAGAGAGGGAGAGATTATAAATTACACAGTGGATTATGTTGAATTGTAAAAAAAAACGCTTACTACAGGGGGAATTAAATGTCCGAGTGAGTGAACATATGTGGTTGTAAGCGACAAATGCGTACAGCGTACGACAGAAACGGTACATCATTTCGTTTTACAGAGTGATTATCCTATGAGTCAAAGCGGAAAAAGACGAAGATAGAAAAATAAAAAAGGTCCTTGTTCATTCAATCGAAATATGTTTAGAAAAAAGTGCCGATTTTCCATGATATAAACACAATATTTATTTTCGACATTGCTGTACAAAAATATTGACTGACGTGTTGAATGCTACAGAAACGTCCGGACAAAATACGGTAATATCATGTATACTGAAAGAGATCCAATATTATTAAAAAATCATTGCTTCCTAAAGTAAATCGAATTCAATATTCTCGTACATGCCAAAAACTTATGTTGTTCAGCTATTTTAGACGTGGCGGATTGAGCATAAACGAAAGCGAATTTAGTATCAGTACATCTATTACATTGGAACCAATGTAAAAGGTGATTGCTGTACGCAATGGCAGCAGCATATTCTGGAGAAAACCATGGTAGGATGTTAGGTTTTTGATGGAACTATTTTCGAGGGTATTCTACGGTCTGTACCTAAAATTAACGATTGTGTCAGGCCTGAAACTATAGAGGACACATCATTTTTAAACATGGAACGCGGAGGTAGATCTGATACAAATGTACGGAAGCTACCCCAGTCAGTCATAGAGTATCGACATACTCTTCGACAGAGAGGTACGTTTGAGGATATATTGCCTTTCGTTTTTGTCTTAACTGACACAACATAGTGGTTGGAAGATTCTAGTGGGGCAGAACGGGAGATGAACATAGTTCAGCGCAATTTATGAGAAAATGTCCAAGAAACTTGCATACTGGCCGTCAGTTTCGGGACAAAGGTGGTGCCATGAACAATGTGAGTGAGGTCATATGTCAATGGAGAAATCGTTATAGAACCTCCCCTCGTAATCGGTTATGTAAGAGTGGGTTAACTATTCCACATTGTGGATATTGAAGTCTCCACAAACGTGAATGATTGCTGAGAGGTACGCAGACAGGACATAATAAATTTTCTCAAATATGTTTTTAAAGATAGTAATTCAACTGTTGTAGGGTTGAGAGAGTGCAAATATAAACGCAGTAGTGTGAGCAACTGCAGACCCGAAGCATATATATTGTGTTATGATCTTCTCTGCAGATGTCCCTTCCACATTAAAAGTCATCTTAAATATAGGCCCATACATCATGTCCATGGCGAACTTTAAGGATGGATTTATAGGTTAAGTTAGAGTATTTTTATTACGAAATCATCTAGGGAAGTAGTCGGTCCACTGCCAGTTTCGTTAGGAATAATAGGTATTGTTTAGTCTTCTGTAATAGCGTTTGAACCTTTGGAAGGGTGGAACGTAGACCCCTGATATTGGAAGAGAAGAAATGCCAGTGGGGGTTACGTTGGAACGTAGATATCTGGGTTTAAACGAATATTTTACTTAGTGGTCAATCCAATGTCCCGGCCCCTGACTATCAGGTGGATAACGTCAGCCTAGTTAAAACGTCTACCCTCAGCACCCTTACTAATGGCATGGTCACAAAGATAGACAAAGAAACAGAATTTTCAGCAGCTCTAGCGACTGTTCACACAAAATACTGCCGAGCTAGAATACAGTTATTTCTTCTACCTTTACAGAAAAAAAAAACACTCATTGAAAAAAAATGAGGACTGAGGGACAGATAAGTAAAAGCGTGAGTAACGAGAGCTGCTGATAACGCATGCATAATGCATTGCCTACTTGCCATTAATATAGGAGGATTAAAGGGACTTATACACATTTACATTGTAAAAGTTCGTAGCACTTCTTCGAAACTACAGATATTTTTGAAGATACCTCCCCCTCCCATATTAACCCCTGAATTTATATCGTGGAATCAACATGACACTGTTAGTTATAGATTTCATAATTAAAAAACATATTTTAGATAAATTTGCATTTTAAGTACTAACTGAAAAAAAACTTATATTAAATAAAATTAATCAAAATAATAAATATAATATAAGAATTAAACACTAAGACTAACGGGGGATTATCTCATGTTGAAATATTGCACACACACATGTGGACTAAAAAATAGAACTTCATATAGGCAGCATTGAATTTAGCGTCTTTGGTCAGCACGAAAATAAAAACAAAATTACATAAATACATACATTACAATATTAACCCTACTAGTTTCTATTCTAAGTTATAATTTTTCCAAAAGTAATATACCAAATCTAGATATTTAATCAGTGCATTTTCATGACATATTATATGCAATTATCTCAGATTAAATTGCTACTTTGTATTTTATCCCAACGCATATTTTTCAGCATAATAGACACAGGTATATTCAGAAACAGTAGAAATATTACTGGTGCAAAAAAGACTCCGATATGATTTTTACAGATACTTTTATAACAGTTATTAGATAAGATCTGATGGTCGACGTGGTGTGACCGTTACAAATGTTGGACCAGAATTGTGTGTTCGTCCACATTCCGTCTTCCGTAGGTATGATGCTAATGTTATTTCGCGTAATTTTTTTACCATAAATCATATGAATTTACACTATTTCGATGAACCATATTATTGTTGCTATATAAAAAATATAAATACCAAATATGTATACATGTATACATGTATTTACAATCAGATTAATATACTAATTCAGTATGTTTGGACCTTTCTTATAAATCGCATGAAAAACAATAAAACACGTAATTTACAGAAAAAAGAACGAACTTCCCCGACAAAGATACGGGCAAATCAAGCGAAAAAAATTAAATACAATTTTACTGCTAGTAGTGAATGTTCTGACGATAAATATCTTTTCAGATATTAGCCTGAATAGGCAATAAGGTGTCATAGTAAAGCACAACAGACGAAATGGTAATTCTATTGGAAACTCATGAGTGAGAAATTACATATAATTGAACGAAAACATACAAATTATAACATGAAATGTTTACGTTTATCCAACAGATTATATTCCTCTAAATATAAAATGCAATCAGTCAATATATACATCCGCTTATGAAAATTGTATTAAATATTTAATATTTAATATAATAAAACAGTATAGATTATGACATACATATTCATAGGTGTTGAATTGTAGGGTGTGTATATCGATGTCTGTTTACAAGTATATAGCGGGGACGGCATTTATATCGAGGATGGATCATTTAGATAACAACGAACACGGCGACTGTGTTGATAATTCTTTTAACACATAGAAAATGAGAATTCACTATTGAAGGACGGGGATTTAGCTAACATTACGGAAGGAGGGTGCTTAATAAAAAAAGTTCTTTTACAAAGATGATGGGATTGCATGATGTTATAAATGACAGAAGACGCACATTACATTCCAGTAAAAATGCTGGTTTTAAAGACAAAGGTTTACAAAATACATGATGATGTTTACTCTCCCAGCTGGATGATTGATAATCAGAAATTAAATTGCCTTTCGGAATTACATTTTATTGTTTCCCTTTCTGGTTGCTTCATAAAGGGTTTCAGGTAACTCAACTGCTGTTAGTCCCAGCTGTGTGTCTCTACCCTATACTCACCTCCTGAACTCGACTAACTGGTTTCACATCCTCTTAACTGAATATATTTTAAGTTATCATTTTTGTGACGGGAAAACGTACTTCAGCCGCGTGTATGTTTTTCACATGAATTTACATGCACATATGCCCATCACATTTTTGGCAAAACAAAGATTCCTTAATTTACATTGCCCAATATCTGACATAACTTATTGGATCGCTATTTCTAACACAATTGACAATGCTCTACATTCCTTAAATTGTATCTTAATAGCAATATGTATTCACTTTTAAGTTTTGATTACCGGGTTCAGTTCAAGGATTTTCCTTTAATAACTATTTTTAAACTTATTTACGTGGTTTCGTTAATTACTGGGATCTGCCCCCTCCCATAGATAAAATAGGCACACTCATGCTATGATGATTAGGCATATCCGAGTATTCATCGTAAAATATTTGATCGTATATGCCTTCTTGTCAAATCAGACTCATGAAAAATGATAACGTACGTTTTAACCGATTGACGCACTGAGGCTCTAATACAATATTTAATTGAAGGGTAAATGACGAGGATGGTGATGATGGTGTTGTTGCTGCTGCTGCTGCTGCTGATGATGATGATGATGATGATAGCTGACAGTTTCGGACCGACTATATTAATTGCACGCTACGTTGGTCTACAGCTTCTTTTAAGGTAGGTTAACCCTATTTTCGAACGGCATAAGAAACCGCATCCGTCTCAGTAGAAGGTAGGCTCATTTTATAGTATTTCCTGCTTGCTAAATTGAAGTCTGAGCTCTTGGTTGTTTCGAACCTCTCTCTTCCCATGCTGCAGAAAGACCTAATAGTGGAGTGCCACAGGTCACGGTCTTGAATAAGTAGAATGTAGGCTCATTTTGTAGTATTTCCTGGTTGCTAAATTGAAGTCTGAGCTCTTTATGCTTTCAAAACTCTCTCTCCACATGCTGCACATAGACCTAACAGTGGAGTGCCACAGGTCACGGCCTTGAACAAGTTCTTCAAAGTTCTGCGTGTTAATGTCCAGCGTGTTGAGATCACGCTAAAAGATGTACTTGAGCCTGCCTATTTTTCTCCTGGCTGGAGTTAGTTCACCGAAGAGTATGTCTTTTTGGAATCTGCCATGTTATTTTTCTGGTAGCGTGCTCCAGAGAGCAAAGCAGGCGCTGTTTAAGGAGAGTGTGCAGCGAGATATAGTGTTATTGGTGACCCTGTACGTCCACCTAATGCAAAAGTTCCGTCGTAGGCACGGTAGGTGGAAAACATTCAGTTTTTTTCGTGCTTTGCATAGGTAGGCCAAGATTCGCTGCAATAAAGAAGAGTGCTAATAAGGTAGTAAAAGCTCTGAATGACTTATAGAAGTGTGTCATTGGTGGTGATAATTGGGAGTGCATGTCTCTGGCGCTGTACAAGGACATAAATTTTCTTGATACTGACGATATGTGCAAAATTTCTGCAGGCTGAGGAAAACCTATTGTAAAGAAGATTGCACTGCTTCTCTGAGTGAACAGTGATTGCTGCATCATCAAGAGTATACACTCTGAAGTAATATTTTTTTAAATCTCCTCATATTTAAAAATAATATAGAAAATATATTTTGTATGAGTGTGAAACGTCGAAGGTTAAATTTAAAGATAACAGGATTGAAAACGTGATATATATATATATATATATATATATATATATATATATATGTATATATATATATATGCATATATATATATATATATATTTGTGATTGAGTCTATATAATATATATGTTAATAAAGTATATATGCATATATATGTGTGTGTGTACATACACACATACACAAACATAAATACATTTATATATATATATATATATATATATATATATATACATATATATGTATATATATATAGCGTATGTAGACTTAGGTATATATGGAAAATAAAAATTGTAATTTTGGAAGACGCACTGGTGCGCATGATAACGTAGATACTGATAACAAATCAGAAACGCAGTCGTTGACAAATGCGCATTGCCACGCGACAAGCTAACGCCAATCGCGGTGTTTCATATATTCGTCGTAGAAAAAAGTCGGTCGTGTATTTCAAAATTATGTATCAGCGAGTTGTTTTAACAAACGCGTACACACCCATATATATACATATATATACAGAGATAAAGAGAGAGAGAGAGAGAGAGAAAGGGGGAATCAGATGTATGTATGTATGTATATTATATATGTATATATATATATATGATATATATGTGCATGTGTATATGTATCCATGCTGCGATGCATGCTTATAACATATAAATTAAAAAATCAAGTGTAGAAACTAAATAAATATGTAAAACTAAATCGATATGGATACTAATGCTAGTATTTTAGGATAATCCTGACTAGATGAATATATAATATTCAAGATGGAGCATTGATATGAGACAATCAAATTTAAATTAGAATATGAACAATGTAATATTTGACAAAAATACAAGTTGAAACACTAACATATTTCTACTTCCACGGAAATTTCCTTTAAGATAAAAAGAGTTTTCTAAACTAATATGCATACTCAGACTTTAATCTTTCTAGTTCGGACATAATATGAAACTTCAAATTACTGTCCAAGTCATTGGTCAATTGCATAGACGGAAATATTATTTTAACAAAGTTTATACTCGATAACGATATATTTAAAAATGTGATACAATTCCAAGAAATATAAATTAGTTAGATGTTGGAATGCAAGATTAATCATCCAATGGCAATTCTGTTCGCCTAGGTTGTTGGCCAGTTTGATTATAAACACATGCAGGCATAACTATAGAAATATGCACACTGCTATATATGCATATACATGTAGACATACATTCACAAACACCCCTTGTATACAGAAACTCATCTTGCATTAGAAACAGATATATTAAAATAAAGTCAGAAAACAGTTGCATTATAAGACTTAACATATAAATATGTAAAAGTAACAAAATATTATGTGTTTACTTATTACATATTTAAAACGGAGAAACCTTTAGCCGTTATTGTTAAAGCCGATTGTAAAATCCAAATTTATTCGATTTGGGAGTATTTTATGGCGCATGTTGATTGGTAAAAAAACAACATTACTATAGAGTGTGCAGTTTTTAGGGCTTAATTATTTTTGAATTTAAATTATTATAACCATATATTATGGTGATACAAACTAATGTAAGTGGTTTATAAAAGATATTGGGGGAACATCTGTTAGGTATGACTAGCAAGCATATATATGATGGGGGATGGCATTGTAAAGGGTCAATCAATAACAAAGCTATAGAATTGAGGAAATATTTTGTTAGTTAGAAGGTGAATCATATAGTTTCCTCTTGTCGGAAACGGCCGCCTGGGTTTCAGGGATTGAGAATATAGCCGGGGTGATTTTTTATTGATTGGTCAGATAGATTTCTTTTACTTTTTCTTCAGGTTATGGTAATGTGTATTTACGGACATTTAGCGGTTGGTAGTGGTTAATTTTGGTTGTACTTTATCTTCTCAGTTTACCTAAATGTGTTAAAGCATTATTAAGAACGATTGGTTTGATCTGCGAAGGTTATAGATATTCTGCTTGAGACGGAAGATAGTAGTAATGCTAGTATTTAATTTGGGAGTGTTTACACAGAAGAACATCCGGTTTTGTTACTGGTAGATTCTCTAAAATTATGAATTCATGTTTAGTGGAATTAAGACGGTACTCCTGCAGTATTTTACCCATCTATTTCACGATCTTTGCCGAGCGTTGACCGCATCCGTCGGAAAACGCCGGAACATGGCGAGCGGTACGATACTCTATCAGCCAATCAGGGCGCTTCAAACGAACGCGTAGCAGACGGATAATTTTCATTGAAATTAGCGTTTCATTTCAGTTAATTTATTGATTCATTTGAGCTACTCAATTTAATTGGAAAACAAAAAATGAACCTAGGACTGCTGGAAACAACCTTAAACTCCACTGAAGCCGTCGTCGAGTTTTGCCAGGAGAGAAGCTTACTTCCTACATCGGTCGCCTGCCCAAAATGCCAGACACATTGCGAATTAAAAAAAAGGGAACAAGTAAAAGACGGCTTTGCGTGGAGGTGTAGGAATTCGCGTTGTCGTAGCTGGATTTCGCTGCGACACGGGACTTTTTTCATGGCCTCCAAGCTGACCATAAAAGTGATAATAAAATTGATATATCTGTGGGCTTTTGAGTTGGCAACAGAGAATAACGTCCGCCGGGAATGTGGGATATCATCATCTCACACTATAACCGACTGGAAGAACTTCCTACGGGACGTCTGCCTAGATTATTTACGCAGGCATCCTAGGCAGATCGGAGGCCCAGGCCACACAGTGGAGATAGACGAGTCTGTCTTCAACCGACGCAAACATAACGTCGGCAGACTCGTCGAACCGATCTGGGTTTTCGGCGGCTATGACCCCGCTGAGAAGGAGGGTTTCTTGGTAACGGTACCTAATAGAAACGCTGAAACCCTCCTTCCAATAATTAAAAAGTATATATTGCCGGGGACAACGGCCGTGTCCGACTGTTGGAGAGCCTATAACAGAGTAGGGAGCGAAGGGTTTTCACATCTAACTGTTAATCATAGTCTCCATTTCGTGGATCCAATTACGAAGGCGACCACAAATCACGTCGAACGGATGTGGAAAGAAGCCAAACAGAGAAACAAGCGAGAATGCGGTACCAACCGGGAGCTGTTGGAAACATACTTAAGCGAATTTATGTGGAGACAAAAATTTGGACACAACCCTTTTGTCTCCATAATAAACCAAATCGCGGAAGGCTACCCGGTTGGGAAGGAGCTTCTTTCCACATCCTCTGAAAACCCTTTGCTCCCTACTTTGCCTCTACAGTCAGTAGAAAATCTTCCAGTCGGAACTAAAGATAAACATTGATTGTTGCCCCCCCTTCAAACATTACTGAAGAAAAAAAAAAAACGTTGTTTGTGTTTAATAACGTTTGGAAAAAAAAATAAAAAATAAAAAAATTTGAACTGTTTGTTACTGTTGCTTACCCCCCCCCAAAAAAAAAAAAAAATCTATCGTAAAACAAAATGAAACCAAAAAAAAAAAAAAAAAATTTCAACAAAATAAATGTATTTTACTTTAAAAAAAACTTACGGTAAGTGTTTGTGATTTATTTTATCCAAATTTTTTGTATTAATTTTATCCATTTTGTTGTGTGCTTGTAATATCTTTTCCTTGTTGCTAGTCACATACTTTTAGCGTTCTTGCACCGTAAGTTCGAATTCTCGGCTTTCTTCGGCGTTAACGCCGAAGACGTTCGTCAACGCTCGGCAAAGATCGTGAAATAGGTGGGTAAAATACTGCAGGAGTACCATTAAGACATCTTATCAGGGAAGAATTGCTATGAAAAGCTAGAAATTTTTAAAAGATATGTCGTTATGTTTTTATGGCATTCTCTTGATAATTGTGGTTAGAGAGGCATCATCCTAATAAATCATCGTTTAAACTCAGGAAAAGAGATTCCATCAGTACATGAAAGAGATGGAAACAAGATAGTTGGTTCGCTGGGAAGAAGTGAAGGTAGCTCAGTATTTTGGAATCTAGAAACGAGCCCTGCTTGCCGCTAAGCATTCCAAGAATTCACAGAACAGAAATGGTGAAGCAATATGCAATCTGCTGGTATTTATTTTCATAACTGACCAATATTTACTTTCAGTAACAGATATTTTTATCAGGGACTGCACATGTACTGGAATAAAACATGGTTCTTTTAAAACATATTTAGGATATGTATTTACAAAAATCAGCTGATAATGCCAGAAAATTTTAATTGATTTTGTTACACTATCTAATATATTTTTACAATCAGCTTAACACTAAAACCTTACCTTATTCAAAAAAGAGTATGCTATCACCTTATTCCGCAGTGCAAAATTCACTTCGCCAGGATTAAGAAAGCTGGATAACATTCAAAAAGTAGAAAAAAGTTGCTTAGTTTAATATATATATATATATATATATATATATATATATATATATATATATATGTGTGTGTGTGTGTGTGTGTATATCTTTCTCTATATAAATAAAATGAACTCATTTTTCCCGTTTGATTTTGACATTAATAGGATTAAAAATCAAGATATTTCATGCAAATATAATATGCACATACGGCAGAACAATATCTGAGGTGTGTTATAGGCTTATTATTTCTCAAATTCCTCGATAATCTTAGATTTCTATACTTTTTCTGCTGAGAAGTCACGGCCAAAATCGGTTAAGATCAATGGAAGTGGTAAAATATTTTCTCTCTAATAAATTCCTCCTCCCCCTGCCACCACTTAACACCGTTTGGGGATCGTTCACAAGGAACAGTTGAGAAGAGAACACCGGTTTGGCTTCGTGCTTCCTTCATGTCAAGTTATTTAAAATCACTAAACTAAGCTGCAGTGCTCTGTGGCGTAGTGGTTAGCGTGCTGGACAATTCACATTATATTTTCACGTTCGCGCCGACCTACCGTAGTCGTTTTTTTTTTTTCCTAAACAACTGGAATGGACTTTTCTTGGTGGCCGAACTGTTAACGTTGCAGATGTTTTTTTTTGTTTTTTTTCACACTTTATTTTCCTACTTTTACTCATGACTCCGGGTTTGATCCTTCCTACTTACCTACCATAACATTTTTAAACTCCCCTCCCCGTCCCGGAAACAAACACTCGGGCAACGCCGGGTATCCCCGCTAGTATATATATATATATATATATATATATATATATATATATATATATATATATATATATATATATATATATATAAAGTGAACGTAACTCTGTATCTGTGTGTATGTGTACATTTCTTACGCAATAACTCTGTCAAATGTACGTCTACATACCCGAAAGTTGATATACAGGGTACTGAGGTTTGGGAAAATTTTGTAATCCGTTTTGGGCCAGAAATTTGGCTGTTAAGGGGCCAAAGTTTTACGATTTGACCTTTTAGGACTCTGAGAAGTTTATAGTAAACACGAAATTGTGTCCATATATATTTATGCATACGTATATAATTTTGTTTAACAAATTTTGCCTACCAAACTCCTCCTAGAGTTTTTGTCTACAGACATGGAACTTCATATATAAGGTATTTGAATCCATGTAAACTTTATATTTGGATTTTAGCCCGGAAAACTCGGTGCAAAAGTGTGAAAATTAAAAAAAAAATGAAATTAAATTTGCCAGGTGAAGATCGAACCCCGGCATTACACATACATAACGTAGTATCTATTGGTTCATGTTCTAATTTTTACTCTTACAGTAGTCATGTTTTAATAGCCCAGTCATTGACGGCAAAGGCAAAATAAATCGAGAGCTGAACCTTTTGGTTTCGATTCTCGGTGGTTGCATATGACTCCAATTTATATTTTTAAATCATTACTATATATTGCATCCAATCTATCAATCTATCTATCTATTTATATATCTATAAAACTTGAAATGTGTGTCTGTCTTTTCTCTATGGTAGTTAAGGAAGACTATTATACAGAAAGGCATTACTTTACATATTCACTCTTATTAATATATACATATGAACATAACCTTATGAACAGTATATAGGGACTCAACAAAGCCGGGCGGAACTGCTCATATATCTATAAAAGTGAACGTTTGTGTGTATCTGTGTGTCTAAATAGAGCTTTCAAATGGTACGAAGTTTAAAATAATTAAGGTATTGTGTGTCATGAACGATGCCATTTGGCTGTTTTTGCCCAAGGTTTTACAACAAGCCAGGGTTTAAAAGGGCAAAATATGTAATTGTTGTACAGCCGATTTTGGCTAACAGTACAAGGGAGATAACTCCTGTATACTCAATTTGGCACATATGCATTATATCTTCGTAGATTGAACTTTAATACATACGATTATTTGTATGCTCGTGTACCGCAATGTGGCCGGCCAGGGATTTTTTAAATATCTTCTAATCGAGGAGCTCAACATTTTATCTGTTGATAAAATGTACCTTTGATGGGTGAATGCAATGTGGATCAGCTTCTTGTAAACAACGTGCCACTAATAGAATCTCTTAATCGATCTCAACAATTTCCTCAGCGTTCTAATCAAATTGAGCGTGCACTTAATTCCTCATACAGAACTTCTACTTTACCGGACCTGTGCCTTCTTAGCTCATTTAGGAACCAATTTTGGATTTTATTGTGTGATGACAATATTACTTTGATCTATTTACTTCATATCAATAAAATACAAAAAATAAAATAAAATAAAATAACACATGTGACCCCCCCCAAAATTTAACATCTAGGATATACAAATAATAATAACAATAAAAAAAACTATATAGAAGCAATACCTTGTCGTTGTTAAAGGGTTTTTACAAAAGTTGCTTCATTATATTTTATTAAAAACACATGACAAATGTATACCTCGTGAGGCCATATAGATTTTCGCTTGTTTCTTTTTTTTACAAATTGATTGATGTCTAATCAAGATTGAAACTCACTGAGGTACACTAAGAGCAAGCATGGCCCCTATAATACATTGCACTCAACATGATAAGATACTGGTGATCTGATAAAAACATTTTGATGTAATGTATACAATATTGTTTAAAAAGTGAAAATGTCGAGTGGCATACTAAAATTATAGACTGAACAGAACTGATCTATTTTCAATGTGACAATTTTAAAGCTGTGTATAAGTGTTAATTCTGATCAACATCATACTATTTTGATCCATTTTTTATCATCGATCTTCAGTATTTATACGATGAATTCGCCAACAAATTTTATCTGCAGACATTTTCCGATAAAGGACTTATGTTTGGGTGAAATTTGGAATATTGTCCGAAGTGTTTCAGAGTGTATATAGAAACGAACTTACACACACACACACACACGCACACACACACACGCACACACGCACACATACACAGACACACACACAGACCCATGTACAGAAACACAGACACTATTTCATTTTTATATAATTATATATTGTTACTTATCTGACTCTGTAAAGATAATAACGAAGAACGTTTATAAAACAGAAATAAACCAAAAGAAAAAAAAAAACTCTTTCGGTTCGATATACTAGTCCTACAAAACAACGTGAATATCTTCCAAACCCGTAAAATGTGAATTCGATACACGCAAAAACGCAGTGGAAAAGGGAATGGAGAACAAACAGATTTCAGATTTGTTTTATTCATAACATGAAGGGCTCAAGAAACCAAGATAAAACAACTTATAGGAATGGTACATTTTTTTTGTTAAGTATGAAAGTTTGCTGAGCGTGGATTATATCAAATATACACAAAAAACTTATATATTTAGCAACCTGCGAAAAAAACATAGAAAATAAAAGGTGGGGTAAACTGACAATTCGTTTCTTTTAAATAAAAGGCTTTTAAATGTTATTTCCTTCAACAATATCGGCCATTCCCCCTTTTATTCGATATGCACCCTTTACAATGTCTACTCATCATCACCAGCAAAATTTCTATTCTTTCGTATTCTTCCGTCTGCCGCAGTATCCGGACATTACCGAACTTCGATTATCATCTCCATACATTATGGTCGCTATCTTAATTTATTTTTTCTCGTTCTCTTAACATTTTTCCTATTCTTTGTTTGTTTCGTATAGAGACACAGATAAAATTTGTCTTTTTTCCTCTCAGCTGTTCGTATCCCAAATTTTTCTCGCTGTCCTTGTATTTTTCAAAATATTCTTCTACTCCTACATCATTGCGCATGACTTTACAAACCCGTACGACCTAATGCATACCTTACTTTTTCTCTCTATATAAATTATATTCTTTTTTTGCATCAATTATTACGTGCGCACGTCTTCACGCATGCTCACTGACAAGTTTATTTCATATTATTCTTTTAAAAGTCTGGTCGGTCTCTACTTTATTTACGGATTCGCTCTGTCTTTTTTTCTTCGCTGATTTGCCCGCCGGTTTCTAATCTGCCAACACCATTTTTTCTCTCTTTCTATCATAATTTTGTTCACGGCGCATATCCTAGTGCATGTGTGATGCCTAATTCATTTTCACCTCCTCCTTTCTATATATATATATATATTCCCTCTATCTCTTACTCCTTACATTTTTCCACGCGCATATGTATTAACGTGTGTAAATTGACAATTTTACCATCTATTTACCTTTCAAACGTCTGTCCGCTCTTTCTTCTTTAAAGTGTTCTCCTTCTTTCTATTTCTCTCCTTACATGGTTCCTTCAACTAGAAAACTAAAATAAAATTTTAAAAACTACACTACTCTTTTTAAAATTCAATAATTTTTTTTATTTATTTATATCTATTTTTTATATTTTTAATGACACTCTAATTCAAGGGTTATATGACAATATATATATATATATATATATATATATATATATATATATATATATGATTGTGTGTGTTTAAATGCATGCGTATGTGTGGGGTGTGGGGGGGTGTCCAAAACCTCACTGAAGTGTTTTCAACTTAAATAGATTTGTTTTTATTTATAAGGGTGCCTGTCAGTAATTTTAACGCAAACTTATCATGATATTGGGACTAAATAAATACTAAATTCAAACAATCTTATTTATGAAAAAATGTCCTTTAAAAATATTGCCCATTTTCAGTTCAGCATATTTGCGCTCTTTCCTAAACATTACATTTCATGACAGATTACTTAATCTTTGGGTTACGATTGAATCCCCTGATTTCGTTCCAGCTGCTTTCCTTCAGTTCTTGCAGAGTAAACAATTTGTTAACATAGACTCTTTATTTAAGATATCCACACACAAAAAAGTCGGCGCTAGTCAAGTCTGGGGAACGTGTTGTCCATTTGGCACTGTTATAACGAGATATTATGTTGTCGTTAACTCATTATCTTTGAAGCTCCTGGAGTCTCTCGCTGTATGTGCCGTTGCTCCATTATGCACGAGGCATAATCCGAGTCTATTCTGAATGTGTGGGCAGAGGAAGTATGTAATTACAGTCCGGTATCTCTTCTCACTAACATTGACAGCATTTGCGTCTTCATCCTCAAAAAGATTTGGTCCAATAATCTTCTCCTGCACATCATACAGTGCATTTTGTGCGATGCAACTGCTTTTGATGAATTGCCTTTGAATATTTAGAGCCTCTAAATCTGTAATTTTGTTTTTAACGCATCCATTCAAATGGAAAATGGGTTTCATCTTACATAATTTGCAGACCCTGGGGTCATTTGTGACAAGTGCTTGCATTTGAACTGCATATTGAACCATGCATATTGAACAATGTTGAAAAACATTTGCCTTATTTATACATAATCAATTTCAAAAATATTATATGCAAAATATCTGAGAGAGAAAAAAATAAGTAATGGCAAAATAGCAAAGATTTTCAACCTTTTAGTAGCTTTTTGATCCTGCTGATTTTTCCACTTATAACATAAATGATAACGTGTGGTTAATCATCACTATATTTGTATTTATATGAGTGTGTCTTCGGGGGCGTTCTAAAAATAATACTCCTATGATGGATTAGAATGGATTGCAAAATGCATTTATATGATGAAAGGAAATGCATTTATGAGCTATTAGTTTCATCACCTTGTTGCATATATTGAGGTATGAGACTAATAAATTAACCCCTATCATTAGTGAACGTCAGAAACAAAGACGTTTTCTGCAGTTCCTGGTCAATATGCATTCTGAATGATGTTGGATATGTGGAAAATATACTGATGAGCACAACATGTTGCTGATTAAAACCGTTTGGCGCTCGTTGTCGTAGCTTTTCATTTTTTAAACATGAAAAGGGATATTTTCTTTTGGTTTTACTTCCGTATTACAAAATGCGCTGTAAACGCATATGTACAGTTGTCGTACATAGGTAGCAATTGAACATGGAAAATGATTGAGGCGATCTAAAACACACTTTTTCCTGTCTGTCTGGAAGGACTTCATCGCTCGTAGCTTCCTGTTATATCGTGGGATGCGTTAGGTCATTATAACATAAAATATCTTTTCGCAGGGTATCCAGCCTTCACGTTTGGTAGGTCCTAGCTAATAAGGAAAGAACATACATTTATTAAAAAATAAGAACACATTTCACTGTTACATAACGATATAAGTTTATTAAGAGACACGCACACACGTGTAACTACAATTTAAACATGATAGATGAAAGTTAAACGTCCAAATATGATACATGGATGAACGCGAATGATTTTACTCTCGCCATTTCCAAAGTCACGCTCTCTCCCTTACACTGCTCACTTTTGGTCGGTCATCTCGCGAGAAATCACGAGTAATTTGAGTTTATGACTAAGAGACAAAGGGTGGTGAATTTTTCCCAAAGTAACAAAGAGTTACTCCCCTTTGCATTATAAATTTGACTGATCACAACACTTATGAACGCCTTAATTTAAAATGAGATACCTTTATTTTTGGACTACATTTGTATGCTAGAAATATGAGTGATTTATTACTTTCTTGATTGTTATTGTGAAAATCTGACATAGTGGATTTAAATATGAAGTAAATCTTAAATAAAAAACTACATGTTTTAAATTTAATAAAAGAATAAGTATGATGATTAAAAAATGTAACTAATCAAATAAAACCTAGAATAGGAATTAGACAGAGAAAATAAAAAGAAGTGTTAAAAAATGGGGTTAAGGTTGTCTATATATTGTTTAATTAAACACTGCTTTGTATTATTCCGAAAATAATGCATATAAAGCTAGAGGACATCACCTTAGAATGTGAGTATAATGTGTCTTCATTTTTTACTGTAGTATTTTCCGTTACATTAGAAAACCTTACAGCCAAATCATTGTCCTTGATCTGAGAACAAACAAAACCATGGATTTTTTTTACAATCACATGTTGGCAAATGATATCCTAGTAATACCCAATTGAATTTTTGTAATGCAAGCAGCAGATGAATAGATTTGCGATAGCACGAAGGTTAAATTGTATTGCTGTCTATATGACCTTCGTGTTATCACTAATCTATTTATATGCTGCATACTTTACAAGAACTCAATTGTGTATTAGGAGGAATGCATTTGCGATCATGTGATTATTGAAACAAAATTCCATGGTTTTGTTTGTTCTCAGATTTAAAATGCATTGGATATAAAATCTAAGATGGATATTTGTTTATTATTCCCTTTCAGTTAAACTGTGTTTTCTCGTTTGTTATCCAATATTTTGATATTCTCTTGGTAATACGATTTTATTAACAAAGTGTTTACCTAAATTCATATATGAAAAAATAGGTAACACACACACGCACACACATATGCACCTACACACACACACACACACAAACACATATATATATATATATATATATATATATATATATACAAACATACAGATATATTGGTAACTGAACATTTTACATTATCATAAGCATAACCAAACATTATTCTCTATAGATTCCAGATGCCTAAAGCTATAACAAAGGCAAATACACCAAGTATTAAAACAGCAAAATGAGCAACTATAGTAAAATTAGCAAATATTTAAGAAAAAAGGGACCCTTTAATCAAGCATTACCTTGAGCATAATACAACGAAACACAACAAAATGTATGATACGCATAAGATGGGAATTGACAAAATGAATATTATAACATCAAATATACTATCATGTGACATGGCTATGCATAGATATTCGAAAGTAAATTGTTACTTTAGAACTAAACATGGGATAATAAATACACTCAATAGCAAGACAGAACCAACATTTTATTTAAATGAAAAACAGCAAGAAAGAAAAATAGACAAAAGAACCAAATCGTATTTAATCCACTTTTTATCAGACACATAAAAAAACCTACCGAGAGAATTGAAGAAAATCATTGAAACCATTTCTCATGTAGTTAATATGATAAAATAATAAACCAGAACACTGTTAAGTATCATTCTTTAGTTAATTAACATACTCAAAAAATGTATGTAAAGTCAAACAGAAATGTGAATAATAGAGATCGTGAGATACAGGAATTAAAGAAAGGAGAAACTTGTAACTGAAGACAACTCGACGAATGCCCACCTAATGAGCATGTATTGCCTTTAACTTTGTATACGGGTGTGAAGTCATAACAGATAATATAATTTAAACATGCCTAGAATCCACAGACTGCTAGTTTAAGGATATCTTTCGGATGCATTAGGAATCATTCAATATATTCTGGGCCCAACTGTCTTCCTGATCTACATCAATGATCTCCCTAAACACATGCTGAGATCATTTGTAGACATTTATGCTGACAACCAACCATATATAGCAACAGTTCTAAGGTCGTAAATGAGCAAGTTTTCTCTGATTCTCCTTCCGCGGATCTTGAGCACGTGGCGTAGTTGGGAAAAGGTAGCCGGTTAATTTTAATGCATCTACGTTTACATGATCGACGAACTGATCCCTTGTGGCATCAAATGAAATGAATGACTCTCGTCTTGAGGAGGCCCCATGTTTTGACAAGCTGATGGGTTTGGCATTTACTCCTTGTCTTACATAGAACACGAACACCAAATCCATTTCCAAAACCGCTGGAAAAATGGTGAGATTGTTATACCATTTAGTAGACGTCTCATTTCTGATGCAATTCTCTAATTGTATAAAAGCAAAGTACATCCAAGGATGGAGTATGTTGGCCACATCTGGGCAGGAACTGCAAGAAGCAGCTTAGTTAACTTAATAGTGGGTAATGCTCCTTCTTTCCCTGCAATCTCTTTCCAACAGATGCGCGGTATTAAGTTTTACTCATCTTTATCCTTATTTTCATGGCAAATGCTCGGCTGAGCTTAAATCTATGTTCTCTCCTCGCCAACTTCACTAAAAACACTCGTTGAGCTGTAACAACTATCAATAATTTCCTCCACTTTTTATCTGTGCCTAAACCTAAACTTAGATTCCATTAAGCAAGCTTTTTGCTTAAACTACACGCCCGTGAAAATGTCTTCTGTTTTCCTGCTTTCCAGTTAACTACAATGTGATTGTATTCGTCCAACGTACACAAGTTCTTGATTAGTCATCTCCATAAGTAATCCAATTTACCAAATTTCTACTACGATATTGCTAGGATATTGCTCCCTTGATAACCGTGAACCCAGTTACACTTATCCTCGAGTGGTATCAAACCTTGATAAGTGGTGACAAGTTTGTAAAGCAAAACATAACTAGGGAAAATAAAAATAGGTATACTAATGATGAATAAATAACAATGATGAATATAATTAATAATAACCAATATAACAATATATTATAAATGTATATATATTTACAATCGATAAATAAACGATGATTGCGCTGAACAATGTACGCAACTCGTGTCAACTGTTGGAAGCAGCAACTCCTGGAGACGTTATGTATATCAATTAAATCGCATCGTGCCTTTAACATACGCAATTTAAGAACGTCTATACGTGTAAATTGCCGGACTGTATCACAAACCACCGAGGTCATTGAGTGTAAGTATACTTGCTGCATCATCAACATTATTATTATTATTATTATTATTATTATTATTATTATTATTATTATTATTATTATTATTATTATTCAATAGCAGTTTCAGTATTTGACTGATATTAGTTTGAATTTTTCGGGAACATCTAATCAATTACTTTGATGCTTGATATTATAGTTGAACCTTATGGAATTCACTGTTTCTAACATGCAAAATATTTGCAAAATTCTAAGAGTAATTTCCTCGTAAATTTTATCAATAGATTTATGTTGGCTTTTCGCTATGTTCTATACGGTTCAACCATATATCATATTGACTTCTCTACAACTACCGAACGGCGAACAACTACCTTTAAATATATTTGATACCTTCTACAGCATCTTTATATTTCAAGTAAACTTTTGATTTCACTGTCATAAACCAACATTACACGTTTTTTAACAATGTGATATTACTCATGAGTTCCTAATCTAATAATTTAAACGTATTTTTCATGTAAGCCTTACTTCGCAATATTATGAATTTTTTAATTCGAGAATATTAAGCATTTAATAATTAAATGAATTACAACAGAGTAATAGAGCGTAACTGGCTTCGAAACGTCGATTATTTTATTAGATGAATAACATAAAAACAAGCCGAATATACCAGGTTATACCTAGTTATATGAAGACTTGGATAAACTAAAAAAAAAAAAACATTACATTATTTCACCAGTATGGCTCTCAAAGTAAAATATCCTTATGCAACTATAATTTTCGTTGTTTAAGTTAGTTATAAACTTGAAGGAGGTGGAATTTGAATCTTTAACATGTATTGCCTCTGTAAGAATTTGCATAGGGTATAACGATTGTACCTAGAAAAAAAAACAATGATGATATTGTAACGTAACATGATAAATTACGTAACCAGTAAAGAACAAAAGGATTATGGAGATCCCGCGGGAAGCAACATTTGATTAAGAATCATAATGCAGTTTTATTCTAGATTGAAGACGTATAATTGTTTTTAATTCGAGTTACATGTTTGCTATGTTACTGATATCAGGCAAGTTAACAATAGATGTACTGCATCCGCAGTGTGTTGAAGTTCGAATCTATTTTTGTTTGAAATGGACGTTAAGTAGTCCAGTATTATTCAGAGCAAATAAATTCGTCAGAAAATTGTTGCTGAATATGTTATTACAACATGAGTCTCTTCGGACTTAATATTCAATATTTTTGAACGATGTTAACGTCAATAATGTTTTAAAGCTATGAGTATTACGATTTGTTTTCTGATTGGAGTAAACTAGTATGAAATAAATATATACGATGGGTGAGTAAACATTTTATTTACAACGTAACATTTATTACACAACTATGAAGATATTGTAATCTGGCGTATGAGACAAATCAAATAATTTTAATTATTAAGCCTTATTAGCAAAGCCGAGCAATTTTCACAATAATACACTTTAATGTTTATACTCATCTGGTTATTTTATGTTTCCATAGCATATATTATTTTTCAGAAACATTAGATTAAACTGAACTTTAACAACTATGGTTGCATGATGCAGGATTTTGAATCTTTAACATTTATTGTCTCTGCAAGAATTTGCATACGCTATAACGATTGCACCTAGAACAAAAAAAACAATGATAATATTGTAACGTGGCATGATAAATTACGTAACCAGTAAAGAACAAAAATATTATGAAACTGAAGAATCACGGTAGAGATGCGGAGCCCGGAACGGGATACTGTACGGGATCACTTTGATAATTTCACGATTGTAACAAGGAGGAAATACTTGTCGTTATCACATAAAAAAAGCGAGTTCAAGTTTTTTGTTTGTTTTTTTTTTTCGAATTATTGTCTTATTTTTTACTGGAGCAACAACATTAGCCTAGTATATATGTCTGTCCGTTAAAAACATGTAGTAATTCTATTCAGTTATACAAAAAAAATGACGGCAGAAATTGCACAAGGAAAATCGTCAGATATGATCAAAGATAAAGAAAGTAAACAGGTAATGATCCAAATTCAAATAGATATCTATAAATGGAATAACATAGCACACAGTTAACGTCAATTCGACGACCAAGTGGACACCTAACTTTGACAGCCAGACAAATCAACGAAGAATATGGCGGAATCCGCGTCGTATACACTGGCAATTAGATTAGTAATGTTTTATTTCATAGCATATTGCCCGGTTTGGGAAAAGGTATATACTTATATGCACTCCTGGAATTGATTAGTATTTATCAATCTGTCTACGTGTCATGTGGCAGCTAATTTCAGACCGTCTGCGCTAAAATGGAACGATCTTGCTGGAGCAAAATGATGAACGAGAAGGCGCCGTCGGCCACCGCGCTTTCCTGTAATCATGGCGTCTACCTACAACGTACGTTTTCCAAATGACATCTTTACAGTAAGATGGTTAGGTAGGTACGGATTGTATCAACATTTGATGGAAGTAATTCAGGTTCAATATGATTGTTCTTTGTCTTTCTCCACCTCCTACCCATAACGTATAATAGGAAAAAATCAGATTTAATGGTTATAGATAAGTATATGTCTGGTATCTACTGCCTATCCTAGGTGTGTTTTTTTCAGTTATTACGCGCACAATATTATAGAACATATATCGGTTTGCATATACACACACGAATACAGAAAAATACACGTACATATATATATATATATATATATATATATATATATATAGAGAGAGAGAGAGTGAGAGGGCGAGAAGATATATATATATATATATATATATATATATATATATATATATAGATAGATAATATTTTCCAGTGTACATTAATAACCTTCACCTAGAGACACAAGCACTGCATACCGTCTAAACAAGATTTTCATACATACACACACACGCACACACGCACGCACACGCACACACACACACATATATATAATGATAAAAAATCAATAAGATAAATATTCATATTTTTTCTGTGTTTATTTACGATGTGTTGACGTGTAGGAATACAAACAGTCTTTCGAAAACAAACTAAAACGTTTCTATAAAAGCATATATTCTCGAACGATCCTTCGGCTGTCTTCAGTGTGAATAATGGAAACATGAGTTTTAGATAGTGTTTTGTTAAAACACCTGCTGCGTATATAGGCTGCCGCCATAAGTACATACGTCCAGAGGTTTTTAGGGAGTTTGGATTCAATGAGTAGGCATCTTGCCATTTCAAAAAGTGTCCGCCACGCACGTTCATCAGCCCCGTTTTGGTGTGGTGATCTAGGAGCTGATGTTTCATGCCTGATATGATGGTTAATTAGTAAAAATTCAAAGTCTTTATTGGTAAATTCCGTACCGTTGTCAGAGCGAATACACTTGATTTCACCGTAGGGGGCCATGCCGGCTAGATATTTATTAGTTGCTAGCAGGGTATCAGATTTGTTCTTTAAAAAGTAAACCATTATTAAACCTGAATGGCCATCTAGGAAATTCAACACATATCTATAATGTTCTTGGCCATCGGTTCTACGGGACCGTTCAAGTCACAATGCACCATTGATAGGATTTTTTTTTCTGGTATCTTGCTTTGATAGTTTGTCATTATCCCTTGCGTACACACGTCGCAGTTGAAGGTGTTTGACGTTTGTGTTTGCATTCCATCAACTACAGTCGGCAACTTTTTGATATCAGGAATATTGTAGTGTCCAAGAATTTTATGCCATCTCTGTAGATCATGACAGGCAGTTTTGATGGGACTACGCTATTTAAATAATATAGTCGTCCATTTTCTTTAATGTCGAATAAAGTTCCAGTCGGGTATACCAGTTTTGATTTATTGGGCTAAAGTTTATATTTGCACCTTGTTTTGTGGCAGCTTGCACAGAAAATATATTTTGTTTAAATTTTGGGATTAGAAGAGCGTTTTCTAGAATACAGAAACACTGTTCACCTTTATTGTTCTTTAGCAAGATTTTCGCATTGCCTCTTTTCAAAACGATACCATTGACTCGACTCCCGTCAGCTAGTTCTACAAAATGATTTTGTGGCTTAAAGTTGGGATCAAAACTGATAAAATCAGATTCCTTTGTAAGCACATGTGCCGTGGCCCCACAATCGACAAGAAAATTATTATTGCTTGTTGACGCATCAAATCTACACGAAAATAAAAAAAAATGTATGTTCGCTAACAGAGCTTTCTTCATTTTTAATGTAGTCGTCATTTTGAAGCCTGTATCTACATCGGAAACTCTTGTGATTAGGTCAGTTCAGTGTATAAAGAAATAATTTTGGGTTTTCCTTTCGATAAATAATGCTCTCTCAATATGTTAAATGCTTTGCAGCCGTCGTCCAGGGCTTCTCTCATTACCAGTGATAAGCCTTCAGTCATCTAAACACTGTATTAATTTCGCAAAGGCAGTTGCGTTCTTTTCAATAAAGTCGGGGTCGTTTCTGTTTTCAGGTTGTGTTTGTAGTACTTTGTGTAGCTTTTGGATTCGTAGATATCCCAGAAATTTAACTTGCCACAATTCGAATATTGATTCGGATCCATCGAAACAAAGACGCACGCTGGGCCCATCACCTCTAGAAGTGTAAGCCATTTTGAGTTTCAGAACAGTTTCAGATGGTTCGCTGTTACACACAAGTCCTGGTAGGTTACTTGTTTGTAGTAGACAGTTCCACAGAACAAAATATTCTTACCGGGTGGAAACCCGGGAAAAGAACATGTGCAATTGCTCCAGAAAAGGTTTAATATTTATGAAGCAATTCTGGTTTCTGATTGGATGGTAGCAGAACGTGAATTAATTTGATTCGTCAGTTCTTAGCAGCATCGTTTATAAATAGAATCGTCCGACCGTGTGGGATCATACCCTATTATAATTCCTTTATGATGGGATGTCTCCTAGCGGCTTCGGCTGCAGGGAGACAGGGTAGTACCAGTCAAGGATTCGTCACTTGACACTCAGCCGAACCGGCCCAACACCTGTTGGACTGAGGTACACCGCCTGGGTAATACCTAAGAGGTCCACCCTCCCAGGCCTTGCCACCGGGCTTTCCGGTGGGGGAAGTTTATTGCTTGCTGCCTGAGGCGCCCCGACCGGGGAATGCCGACGGGGTTACTCAGGCAATTTTTAAAATTGCAGGAGTGCCCCTCCTTTAGGGGAGCCTGCGGGTATCCCACTTTCCAGGCCTTGTGCCAAATATTGCCGATGTGGGCGGCAATTTAATATAAATATATACCCCATTATCACTCCAAAATATTGCAACAATATCCGACGTCAGAACGAAGTAAGTATGTTTATTCTGTGCAATTATATTATATTGATGATAAGTGTATGTGTGCCTGCGTGTGATTTTGTATATATATATATATATATATATATATATATATATATATATATATATATATATATATATATATATATATGCATATATTACTAGCAAATTTTGTATTTTGATTTTGTATATATATATATATATATATATATATATATATATATATATATATATACATATATTACTAGCAAATTTATGTTAATTATCTTCGCATATTTCTGCAAGCTTAAGGAATAGGACGATGAACAATCATTAACTACACTAAAGGCTAAACGTGAAAGTACTAATAGAATTGTATTTTGTACAACGGATGCCTTAGGCGTGTTAGGATCACAACAAGATAAAAATGGTGCATTGGCTTCGCTCCATCATAGTATCATGGGTTTGGAGCATATACTGCCCTCGCAATAAAGATAGATTACTCACAAAGTGAGAGCTTAATTACTGAAGGTATGTTACCATTTATTTAGAAAAGATACTTCCCTACTCAAATCCCCATATCAAATAGGGGAGACGCAGTATCTTTGGAGATTGTCTTATGAAAAGAGAACAGACCTAATACTCTCCCTTCCTGAAAAAGTGTACTGAAATTATAGCTAAACGAATATAAAATATGCTATCTTAATTTCCTTTAGAAATATTAAAACAAGAATAATAATCACAAATCCTTATTTACAGATTAGTATGTTCTTATTTAATATTACGTTGATATAAAAATTGCAAAAGAGATTTGGTCATTTATCGAATAACTAATTACTAGCAAATTTATGTTAATTATCTTCGCATATTTCTGCAAGCTTAAGGAATAGGACGATGAACAATCATTAACTACACTAAAGGCTAAACGTGAAAGTACTAATAGAATTGTATTTTGTACAACGGATGCCTTAGGCGTGTTAGGATCACAACAAGATAAAAATGGTGCATTGGCTTCGCTCCATCATAGTATCATGGGTTTGGAGCATATACTGCCCTCGCAATAAAGATAGATTACTCACAAAGTGAGAGCTTAATTACTGAAGGTATGTTACCATTTATTTAGAAAAGATACTTCCCTACTCAAATCCCCATATCAAATAGGGGAGACGCAGTATCTTTGGAGATTGTCTTATGAAAAGAGAACAGACCTAATACTCTCCCTTCCTGAAAAAGTGTACTGAAATTATAGCTAAACGAATATAAAATATGCTATCTTAATTTCCTTTAGAAATATTAAAACAAGAATAATAATCACAAATCCTTATTTACAGATTAGTATGTTCTTATTTAATATTACGTTGATATAAAAATTGCAAAAGAGATTTGGTCATTTATCGAATAATATTTAAGTATACATAATTATAAAATAAACTTAAATAAAATATACAAAACAATACGAAAATAATGACATATTTATTTATTTATTGTCGACTATTATCGCCATCTTTTTTTTTTCTTTTAGTTGTTGTTTCACGACGCTTCGGCCAACTATTCCTCTGGATTCCTCAGGTGATAACTGCGACGGGATATTAACTCCAAACCTCTAAACTGCATCCTCAGCAATTACTATCTTCCATGGTTGCTGTCACCTCACCAGTATGTGCCAAGTAAGCCTTTGGCCGGTGTTGGGTAGGATTAAAACCGCTATCTTCTGACAATTCTCGCGTGGAACGTCTGTAAAAACTGCGCCAGGGTTGAATCCTCCCCACAGCAGAGCAGAGGCTTACTCGGCCCAAAAGTGATGAGACGACAAAAACTATTGAAGTTAGTAATTGATGAGGATGATGTTAGGAGATTTGGAATTCCTACCCCGTCATGGTTTCCACCTGACAAAGGCCAAACGAATAATTATCCGAAACATAGTGAAACAACAGCAAAAAATATAAGGATAATAGTATGCAATAAATAAATTAATAATAATACTCATCTCAATAATGAATTCCAATTAAATAATGAAATATAAAATCTCTAAATATTATGATGATAAATGAATAAGATAGTCCATTTCTATAATGCCATAATCATATATTGTAAAAATAATAAAATAAAATAGCTAACGATTCAAACTAATGAAGGTTTATTTCGTAAATCACTGTTTCATAATATTGACTCAAAGAGTTTTTTTTAGCAATCTTATGTGAGACAACCTCCCAATCAGCTGAAACAAAATAATGAAACTGCTCGATGTTTGAGAAATAAATGATTATGTGACTGGGTTCAAGCTGATTAGTACGTTTTATCCAATATATAATCCATTGTAAGCTATATTTGTGCATAATATATATATATATATATATATATATATATATATATATATATATATATATATATATGACGGGAAAATATTCAATTGCTTTTTTTTTCGACATATAATTTTTCTCTTTGAGATTAATTCATGAGTAACTTTCTGATAACTAGGAAACCAGGTGTAAGAGGTGTTGCATATAAAAACAATATATATATATATATATATATACATATATATATATATATATATATATATATATATATATATATATATATATATATATATACACTGGCTGTATTACCTGGCTTTGGTCGGGGGTTGATTTAATGCCATTTTTATGCTTATGATAAAATAAATATGTAAAACTATAAAATAAATAATTGTTCGAAAATGCATAATTAATTTATAAGCAATAAAGCAATAACACTATTGTGGTTATGAGATGTGTTTTCTTTCGATTGACGATGGAAACAGTTGACCATATCGTTCAGTTTACAAATAAGATGAACTTATATTTCGAAACAAAACAATATAATCAGAAAGTTTTTCTTTTATTTTATTGTTAACAATAATCTAAATATCTTTTAATAATGACCTATTTTAATAATCTTTTTCTGAAACGCAATAATATTAATTTTAATTCAAGTTTAGTAATATTTGTGCAATCCGTTAATTCGCGCACGGCGTAATATCGGAATATATTGTTTTTAACAATTTGGAATTTAAATTCAAGTTTAGTAATATTTTGGGGTAATGCTTAAGATGCGCGCTCCCTAGTTTACGGAAGTGACGCCAGACAAATTTTAGTCAGGGGTATATAAATTGCATACATTTCTTCAACTCAACAAACAAATGGAATGAAAAAAATATTTTAAGGATAATTTTTTGTAATATTAATCTTTTTCTTTTAATGTAAATGTACCGCTATAATGAATCGGATTTCTTGTAATAATTACCGTTTTGGTGCACATGCAGAGAATAAAGCGTGTCTAAGCGTGCTAATAAATTATGAATTAGGTATAGGTTTTGGTAACAATATGTGTTTTTGTGTATATAAAAAATAAAAAATAAAAGAATTTAAAAAATTGCTTTTTATAAAAGGATATTAGTAAATTGTTAGGTGAAAGTACAGAATACTTGCAAGCCCCCACCAATTGTGCAAAACTACCAGAACAATTCTGTCTGTATTGTATAAAATTATTTAAATTGTTATAAGCTTTATGCCTATATGTTTACAATGTAAGTAAAAATTGTTTCGTTTTTTTTATTTAAAAGAATCTCTCAATATATATTGTCTTTCTAGAAGTGTAAGCCATTTTGAGTTTCAGAACAGTTTCAGATGGTTCGCTTTTACACACAAGTCCTGGGAGGTGACTTGTTTGTAGTAGACAGTTCCACAGAACTAAATATTCTTACCGTGTCAAAACCCGGGAAAAGAACATGTGAAATTGCTCCAGAAAAGGTTTAATATTTATGAAGCAATTCTGGTTTCTGATTGGATGGTAGCAGAACGTGAATTTATTTGATTCGTCAGTTCTTAGCAGCATCGTTTCACTCTCTTGAGATGATGGGATGTGGGCGGCAATTGAATATATACCCCATTAACCTCTTGGGATGATGGGATGTGTCTCCTAGCGGCTTCGGCTGCATGGAGACAGGGTAGTACATGTCAAGGATTCGTCACTTGACACTCAGCCCAACAGGTGAGGGGCCGGGAACCGTCAACACCTGTTGGACTGAGGTACACCGCCTGGGTAATACCTAGGAGGTCCACCCTCCCAGGCCTTGCCACCGGGCTTTCCGGTGGGGCAAGTTTATTGCTTGCTGCCTGAGGCGCCCCGACCGGGGAATGCCGACGAGGTTACTCAGCCAATTTTTAAAATTGCAGGAGTGCCCCTCCTTTAGGGGAGCCTGCGGGTATCCCACTTTCCAGGCCTTGTGCCAAATATGGCCGATGTGGGCAGCAATTAAATAATTACCCCATTAACCTCAAAATATTGCAACACTCTTCATTTCCAAGAGTTTTTATTACTATAAATGAATTTTAATTCAAAATACTAATAAAAATATATGCTGCGATACACTCTATTAGTCGCTCGTTTTTAATAAAGGAGAAGATTAATAATAAAATAGGTCAATATCAAAAGAAATTTAGAATATTCATAATTTCAGATTATTTGTAAACGGCAGGATATGCGGTCAGTGTTTTCATGGATACAAACCGGTTATTCAATAGTGTGTCCCTTTCGTTTTTGGTTTGGGTTGTTAATAGATCAGGGTTAATCGACACCTAAACTCCAATCCTGCCTAAATGGTATATAAAGTGGTAATTAAAGTCAAGTTAATAAAGAAGAAATTCTAAGAAAAACGAGGCGGACACATAAACATTACTATCATTTAAAAAATCAAAACAAAAACCACATATATATATATACATATATATATATATATATATATATATATATATATATATATATATACTAGCATAATACCCCTATTATGGCCCCTTAAAACTTATTGTTTGGGCTCAACTTAAGTTATTAAGTTAGATCCATGTCCAACGAACCTACATCTACAATTCCAAGTGTGCAGACCCAAAATTGTCGGAGGAGATTGGTAGTGTTCTCAAACGTCAAATCGTTGAACTTTCACCCATTAATCGTAAAATTCTTGGCCCAAAACCGATCACATCGATTTTCCCAAATCTCAGTAACTTGTATATACAATTTCCAGTCTGTAGACTAAAAATTGACAGAGTTATTTCCTAGTGAAATATATACAAACGCACACACACACGTACACACAGACACGTTCTCTTTTATAGATATAGATATAAATACACTAGCAATTGCTGTTCGGCGATGCCAGGGTGTTTTGAGGTGTATGCTGAGCAAAAAAAGAAAAAAACACGTCAATTCTTTTTTAAATTTGATCCCTATTATGACCCCTTAAAGTTTATTGTTTAGGGCTCACATAAAGTTGTTTAGTTACATCCACGTCCAAGGAACCTATATCTAAAATATCACGTGTTTAGACCCATAATTGTAGGAGTAGTTTGGTAGTGTTCTCAAAGGTCAAATCGTTGAGCTTTGGCCCTATAATCGAAAAATTTCTGTCTGAAACGAAATCACATCGATTTTCCCAAATCTCAGTACACTATATATCAAATTACAATTCTGTAGACTTAAAATTGACAGAGTTATTGCGTAAAGAAATGTACACAGACACACAGACACACACATAAAAAAATTCACTATTCCATATAGACTAGCATGGGCGCCCGGCGTTGCCCGGGTGTTTGGATGTGCATGTTGAACAAAAAAAAAGAAAACAAGTTGTAGTAGGAATGTAGACTCGAACCCGTACCGCAAAGAAGGAAGGGGTAACACCTAACGTGTATGCTGTTACAACCACCGCCAAACCGGAAGCGACATTTTTTAAATTAAGGCTGGACAATCTAAAGGAGAGGAGTACTTTAAAAAATATCGTCAAAAACGTGACCCCTCCCTCTGTGGAAAAGTGCCTACTTGAAGGGGAAGATATTAATGTTTTTAGCCAATTTTTCGATATCTGTCGTATTAAAGATTGAAGTTTTAAACGATACTGATCCTGGTAAAATCCGTCGCCTCTATTGAAAGTTTAAGGCAGACATGCATACATACATACATACATACATTCATATATTGGTAATTAAAAATTTCGACCCAAACTGATGAAAAAGCTTGCCCTATCTCTGAATACCCTTTATGTAAAATTTCAAATATTTAGACCAGAAATTGTCCGAGTAATTTGGAAGAGATCGCAGAGGCATTTTTTTTTAATATGACCCATACATTTATTGTTTTGGGCTGAAATAAAGTTATTATATTAGATCCATGTCCAAGGAAACTATATCTAAAATGTCAAGTGCGTAGACCCAAAATTGTCGAAGGGGTTGAGTGGAGTTCTCAAAGGTCAAATTGTTGAACTTTGACCCCTTTATCGCCAAATTTATGTATATCGAATTCCGAGCCTGTAGACTAAAAATTGACAAAGTTATTGCGTAGGGAAATGTACACAGATACACAGACACATTCTCCCTTTTATATATATATATATATATATATATATATATATATTAATAGTAAATAAATGAAAAAAACTTATATTCTAAAAGTTATGATGTTGCCAATCTTTTTGTTTATTCCTTTAATTCAGTTGAAATTTACACTTGTTGACTGTACCTGTTTCGTAGCGCAAAATCAATATTTTAATTATTTTATCAATTACGTAATATATGTCAATTGAATTAAATGAATAAAAAGTAATGTGGTTGACATCGTAAATTTTTAAATATAGTTTTTTGTCATGTATTCATTATATTGCTCTGTAATTACATTGAGCTTGTAAAATAAGGATCTGCACATATAAGAATATATATTTGAACATAAATATATATGTATATATATATATATATACATATATCTATTTACCTATCTATACACACAAACACACACACAAACACAGACTATGCTAGCAAAATTACCTGCCCTTGATTGGGTTCAAAAACAGCCTACAGAATATTGACTCTGATTTATGAAAGTAAGATAGGTTATTTAAAAGGAAGGGTTGTAAACAGATAGCTTAGAATTTGTGGGTATCAAAACCAAAACAAAATATGATGAAAGTAAAAATAAAATAGATAAACCCCATAATTTATTATACCATACCTGTTATCACTGAAACACTTATCATGATATTCTGTGGATCTATATTAAAAAATGGGTTACGTCACAATATATATATATATATATATATATATATATATATATATATATATATATATATATATATATATATATACTAGAGAAAGCACCCGTCGTTGACTGGGTTAAAAACAGCCTACAGCAAATGGACTCTGATTTATAAAAGTATGATAGGTTATGAAAAGGAAGGGTTGCAAAGACATAGCTCCGAATTTGGGGGTATCAAAACCAAAGCGAAATATGGTGAAAGTAAAAATGAAATAGGTAAACCCCATAATTTATTATGCCATACGGGTTCACACTGAAACACAGTATTCTGTGGATCTATATTAAAAACCTTGTTAAACTTTGTGATATATTCCCATTCCATGGGGGTCAAGTTCGAACGAACACCCCATAATTTTTTTATACCATATTTCTTCAAACTGAACCATAATTATCAAAGTATACTTACGCAGATAGATATGAAAAGTCTTTATTAAAGTGTGTGCCTATTTCCATTCTATGGAGGTCAGGCGTGAACGAAGACCCCACAATTTTATTATAAAATCCTGTTTTAAGTTAAAACATACTTATCAAATTATTATTATGTGCATCTATATAAAAAAACCCTTGTACACTTTTTTGTTTTAATTTTTTGTAATGTTTTATTTCCATACATAGTTACTCTACTCGAAAGAAAAAGGAACATGTTAAGAAACTTATTAATAAACAATGGTATAATTGTAAACAACATAAGATTCAACAAAAAGATTAAGTAAAAAAAATACGTTTCTTTCCTTCCAACTAGATACAGTATATATATATATATATATATATATATATATACTGTATCTGGTTGGAAGGAAACCATTTACCATTTTTTTATTAATAAGTTTCTTAACATTTTTTTGTGCTTAATCTTTTTGTTGCATCTAATGTTGTTTACAATTATACCATTTTTTTTATTAATAAGTTTCTTAACATGTTCCCTTTTCTTTCGAATAGAGTAACTAGTGAATACATTCAACAATATTAGCCAAGCTACTGAATAAACAAGATATATTGGAACTGTTATGAATATTCTTAATTATCGAACATAGCAATGGTGGTTTGCTGGATTCTCTTCTGGAGACATTTACTTAATTTCACTTAATACAACCACATTTCAAAATTATTTCATGCTTTCCTTAGTAAAAATAAAATCAGAACTCGGTAAACGAAATCATTCTATTTTTTGCTGTATAGGATTTATAGTTTAGACCTAATTAAATGAATTGTGACTGCAGAAAAATATCGTTTTTTTTACAAAGATGCCCGATGTAAACGACAATTGTAAGATCGAATCAACAGTTTCTTGCAAATACGATAAGGTTATGCCTTTTTATAATGGAACATGTAAAAACTGATATATTATGAGTTAGTAGAACGCAAACAAATAATTACAATAGTTTACTATAGTTATCACCCTAGATAATATAAAAACTGCTCTATAAACAAAAACTGAAGCGGGCACTGCTTCAGCATGATAACGCGATACATCAGACAGCAAGTGTAGCACAGATGAACTTTTAATTGCCACGTTTTTCCACATTAGTTTTATTCACCCTATATATATATGATTGCAACGTCTTGTCAGACGAGTGCCACTCCGTCAGGCACTTAAAAATCATGAGCCCAAAAATGACTTCCATCGCATCATTTTCATAGACAAATGCCTGAGGGAGTATCTATATACATATGATGTTACAGAGTCTTACGACTCTCTCGGTTTTAAAATGTTGAGATCCAAACACAAGCAAGAGCAATATAGCCAGCAACAAGTTAAACTGCAGACAAGCTTCATGGGGATACAAGTCTCTCGCTTTATGTTTTTTTTTTAATCAGAGATTTGCTTCTCCTAGAAAGTTGGCTTCATCACGGCTTACGGGAACCCTCTCGACCCCAATACACACATACATACACACAAACACACACGGTGATAGTTGGCGGTTGACCCCGAAAAAGGGTTCATTCGCCCTTTGGAAGGTCGTCTTTTAATCCTTCAGGGAGACTAGTCCCCCTCCTCACCAAAAAATATGATGGGGGAACCAGTTTAGTCGCCGGTGACTCGACCATTAGGATGTAGTACTGGTTTACATGGTACCAGTAGCATATGAAATTACCTGACTACACCCCCCACACACACATCTCTCTCTCTCTCTCTCTCTCTCTCTCTCTCTATATATATATATATATATATATATATATATATATATATATACTACCCTTTCTTCTATACTTGCAGAATCACTTTAGCAAATTACGAACAGCAAATAGATATTTAATTCGTTTGTCTTGAAAAATCAAATATTTGGGAGAATATGCGGTAATAAGTATTTAGATGATGGAAAAGTGATTTACACTCTAATGTGTGTGTTTGGGTGTATGAGGGTATTTGCCCCGATATAATCGTTTGTGTTTTGTCCGTACATTCGTTTAGAATATTTCCCAGTGAGTTTCGAAAATAATACATTTTTTACAAGGATGTCACCACTTATCAAGGCCCGGAGGCCACTCGGGGATAAAGTTTATTGCGTGTACAGTAATCAATGAGATACAATCTTAGTAATCGCTAGTAATGAAGATATGATAACGTTTATTACTTAAGGGGCGGATAATCAGGAACTTGTTTATGTTGGACTTGAAGACATCCAAGTCGTAGTCAGGTGGGGAACAGGCAGACAGAAGAGAGTTCCACAGGCGGGCACTTCTAAAAAGAAGCTTTGTTCATGGAATCTACGTTTTGATTTAGGCACAGATAATGAGTGAGGAAAATTACTGACAGTAGTTTCAGCTCCACTAGGTTTTTTCCTGAAAGATTGGTGAGGGGATATCAGAGATTGGAGCTCAGATGAGCACTTCCCATGGAAATAAGGAAATTTCTGATAGATTTATATTTTTGTGGGTGTTTTCTTTTATTGCACACCTAATCCTTTCAAAGATAACGAGAAAGATTATCTTACTGGAATCATCTCATCTGTGCATCAATTTAACGTAAACATTTTCGAATGAGAGAAAAAGCAACTGAAGGCGATGATTTGTACGCATTTTACAAATGTCCGAGCCGACAGAGCCTGATTGGGGAAATGTGAGTTGTGATCATACACATTCGATTTATTTAATATTAAACCATTCCCCCCCCCAAAAAAAATACATTGAGTATCTCACACCCATCCAAACACGAAAGCATATAATAGACGCAATTAGAATTTTCCTAAACCTACCATACCATACTTCTATTTGGAATGTTGGAGCCTGAAACAATGCTAGCTCCCACCAAACTATCTTCCTTGTGTTATTAGTCACGAAATTTTTTCCCATTCAGTTCAGATGAGGATGCGGTTAAAATTTTACGTTGGCATTAATTAAAGTAAAACATGTAAACAAACTTTTGCTTGATACGAGTGATGACTGTTAAGAGTCTCTTTTAGCGATTTTTTGGTTCTAGGATGTATGTACAAATAAATGGCAAATCTCCCCCCCCCCAAAAAAAATTGGTAATCTTTGTTTTAAGACCCGTCTAACGTTCGTATATAACAAAGTGTATTTTTGTAGATTTCAGTGTGCTTAAAACGAATCAGCAGACTGTTTCCGTTACAAAAGAAATGGGTGATCAATTTTCGATGTAAATTTAACTTAGAATGAGTACCAATTTGTGGTAACCTGAGAGCGCAGCATTTTTTGTGTTTATTGTGTGATAACCCCTGAACTGTGGGACTATTTTCAATTTCACAGCCCTAGCCTTCGTTTACGCTACGCACGAGCATAAACGAAGGCTGGTAATATGCAGTCGCCTACGGAACTGCCTTGTCCAAAAACCTTGTAGCCAATAAACACGAAAGAAGATGCCCCCTCTCTCCTTTGACCAGAAAGTGGGTGCTCATGTTAAGCTAAATTAACACGGAAAGTGATCACCCACTTTTCGAAAAAGTAATTTGTTCCTATCATGAAAAGTATATTTTTTTTTGCGACGGACATAATTTGCAAATTCGTTTTTAGCACATCGAAAGCAACCAAAAATATTTTGTTGTATACGAACGTGAGACGGACTTTCAAAAAAAAAAAGTAGGAAAAAATGGATTCTTAATTCCGAAATTACGAAAAATATTTTTTTATTTTATTTAGCCGGCGTTTTCCGGGTGTTTATAGGTTTGTGAGTGTAAGGGGGGGGGTTGTTTCAATAAGAAAAAAAAGAAACGATGTTAAAGTCTCAAAAGCAAGCGGAAAAACGAAAACAGAGAAAAATATCGAACAAAGCGAAATAAAACGGAAATGATGTATTATATGTTTATTTAAAAAAAAAAATGGAAATAATCCTTTTTTTCCAATGCATACATGGTGGGAGGTAAGTGGTAATTAAACAACGTAAAAATAAGCGTGTTGCGGTTCACCCAAATTCCAAGCCATTTTTTTTAACACAAAACCGGTGTTATACATTCAATTTCTCTTTATATAAGCTGTAATTTATTGCTACATAGTGATGAGCATGTTTCGGTCTTCTACTATTTAGTAACAAGAGACTCCGCTTTTGAATATAAGCGTTGTTGCCTGATGAGGTCTCTAGTAACTAATGACTAGAATACCGAAACATGCTCATGGCTGTGTAGCAAGAAATTACTGCTTATGTAAAGACAAATTGAAAGTGTAACCTGCTTTTCTTCAGTATTGTGCACTCTGGTATTAACCTCGTTATATTTCACTGGTTAACTTACTTTTGAAAAATAGCAACCTCAAAGTATATTTATATATATATATGTATGTGTATGTGTCTGTGTGGGTGTGTGTGTGCGGGTGCGTGTGTGTGGATGGGTGTGGGGTGGGTGTTTCTACCTAGCAAGTTGTGTTTAGTTTACAATCGTCAGTAATAAAATGCTCGGTATCAATGTTTATTTTTTTATAAAAATATATCTTTACTTTATCGAGGTTAAAATCTAAATAGCATTTTCATAGCTATATGTCCAGCTTCGATGGATGCATCTTTATATTTATACGTATTTTTTTCGCGTATGTTTCACTGCTTGTGTCGACATGTATTTATTTATATTTACTCCGAAAATGCACGCTGCCGTTTCGGATTCCCTTTGCGAAAAAAAAAAAATCACCCAACGGGCATCATCAATCATATGTCTATACAATTGAGATTTACGTCGCGAGCATGACAAGGAGTTGGCGTTTTCTTGCTTGTAGGAACAGGTGTAATGCAAGAAATTAATCTCTTATTTTCATCCCCCTCCCACCGAATACAGATTGAATGTCCCATTAGATGATATTCTAGGAACATAAATAAATACACTTTCAGCCACATGATGTTAGACAGACACATAGCAATCCTACATCTTCCGCCCTACAGCTATTTTTCTCCGTATCTCTATTTCCATCTAAACTATTATATAAAAGTCACATCGTGTGTCTATCAGAGAGTTCCTTCCTCATATGTTCCGCAACGACTGGGCCAATGTTTGCAAACTTTACACGAAGGGAATTTGTATGCCTGGTAAGCTTTCTTATAAATGTTTCGTGCAGAAATTCACCAGATAAGTATCGAATATCGAAAGATGTCGATCTTACAAATACTCTCGCTTAAAGATAAAAAAGAACAATTTTTCAAGAGAATGTTTTACAATACACAGACAAAGTGAAATAATCAGTGTTTCAATTTAACGGTATTCCTATTAGTATTGGGAATTCCGTTTGCAATGTAGCGGGTAAAATTTCGATCTATTGGCAAGCGGGCCTCTTTTTTCTTTTAGAAAGTCAAGAGATATTTTACCCCCGCAAACTTGCAATTTAAATTTAAAAAAAAAAAGAAATCGCTTTCAAATATTTTAAAGCTTAAACTAAACTCATTCGAGTTGTTAGAAATGTAGCATTTACTGCTTTTCCTTACAATTATTTATAGAATATTTGTGTTTTTCAACATTTTTGTAGTTATCCATTTTTTTAAATTTGCTATGAAATCGATTTGTTAAAGGCTTTTTCATTGAGGTGGGAGTGTTCCAGCCTTTATTGATTAAAATACGATCGAAGCACTCCTCTTAATTTAAAAGTATTTATTTACTTCGTAGCTTGGTAACAGAGTAGAAAAGTAAATAGTCGAAAAAAAGAAGCAAAACACACCAAAAACACCAAAAACACCAAAAACCTATTACCAAACGCAGTAGCATTTAATTTTCAACCGACAAATATATGTTTTATGTGCTAAAACTAAGTTTTTTCTTATGTACAGATATGTTGTCAAGGGGGGTTTCCACACTCTATTAAAAAATAACAAATACCTGCTTATCACGTAACGGGTGGAGAGGCTAAATTCCTGAAAATTAGTAAACAAATGACTTTTTCTATCTATAACCCTAATTCAAGTTACACTCCTAAATTTCAAGTTAGTGATAGTCAAAGACTTTTATACACACATTCAGAGCTGAAATCTCCAACAGTTAAGAGACACGCATGTAATGTTTTGGTGTAAAGACAGCTAAAAGAAACGAAGTAAAAAGAATGTGAACCCAATTCCAACACGTGTAAATGATACTTGAATTTTACTGCGTTATGCTTAAGATATTTATTGATTTGTGTTATTGTTTACACTTTCTATTCTGTTAACTAATCTATACGTGTACAAAGAGCCAACATTTGTGATTTTACTTATTTTATCGTTAAGTATTACATTTATTTGTAAGTGTGAACAAACTTTTAAGACACACTATATGCTAACACCTCAGCGAAATGTATTGCATTTATTTTAAAGCAAACATTAAAAACAGAAATAAAGTTCATCTACATGTGACAAATATTTATTTGCCTCCTTAAGATGGCAAAATTAGACACACTGTCATTTTTCTTAGGTAGCTACAACACTGCTAACCTCAAAAAGAGGCATTTGGGATGGGGGGATTTTTTATCCTCAATCTTAAAACATAATTCTCTTCCATACAAATACACTAAAAATAAAAAAATATATTGTAATATTGTAAAATATTTTAATCGTATTTCTTTTTCCATTTTTAAATATTCGAGCAGACAAAAATATATTTCTTAGTGAATGCTGACGGTCCGGAAAAGTGTTATCAATTTAATGTAAAATAACACTCTAGCACTCTTATTTCCATGATGTTTTAGGGCTCAATATTATTGAGCACATTTTCTAATATGGGAGAAAAATTCATCATGTTTCAGTTTTTAAGGCTATTTCGTGTAGCTTAATTACACTGCGAGTCAGATTTCGAGTTAGATAGGCCATAAAGGTAAGTTATCTGCCCCAAAATGTTAGTATGTCCTGAAAATATGTTATCATTTTACTAGACATATTTATGAGAAAAAGGTTCCCCATCGTAAAATTCTAAAATATTTTTAGAAATATTCATACATACTCGAACCCCCCAATCAGAATCTCATTTGTAAAGGAATAGATACATCTCCTTATCTTATTTTTAAATATTGATATATTTTTTAATTGACAAACTAATACTGTTTTCCCTCATATATATATTCTCCAAGATATGTCACTTGTGCTGTTTATTCCATTTATCCATTTGGGCAATTTTACCTACCCTCACCGTTCGTCCAGCTAATATATATATATATATATATATATATATATATATATATATATATATATATATATATATATATATATATAATTTGAGGTTACTATTTTAAGCTTTTGTTGCCTGAAGAGGTTTCTTGTTACCGAACACTAGAAGACCGAAACATGCTCATAATTGTGTACCAACAACTTACTGCTTATGTAAAGGAAATTGAATATACACACACACACACATATATATATATATATATATATATATATATATATATATATATAAATTACCGTTCACATACACCTTTAAGGATAAAGCTAGAACCCAAAACTAGATAGAATCGAGCAATTAGCCGACTCCCCAGACACGATTACGGAACAACCTTATTTGTTGAGGGACATCACGTCCCTACGAAGGATGACCCGCTTTTTTCTAAATATATTAGACATTAAGAGGAGATTATAGATAGATAGATAAATTCCCGTTCACATACACCTTTCAGGATAAAGCTAGAACCCAGAACTAGATAGAATCGAGCAATTGCATCGACAACGGAAAACGCCAGACCCAAATTGGGTTTCGATGTGCTGCATCTCATCAGTGACGTGCTCCGACATAGGCACGAACCAGCAGTAACTATCTTAGTTGTATATGACGCGTTGCTTGTCACATCGTAGAATGTAGAACTGGATGAAAATATAAGAATTTAAAAAAAAAATCGAGGCAGAGTCAATAGATTGCGCCTTGGCCCATATCGTTAGGTCGTCAGTATTGCACACTTCATGAGTGCGACGACCTGGGTTCGCGCCTATGTCGGAGCACGTCACTGACGAGATGCAGCACATCGAAACCCACTTTGGGTCTGGCGTTGTCCGTTGTCGATGCAATTGCTCGATTCTATCTAGTTCTGGGTTCTAGCTTTATCCTGAAAGGTGTATGTGAACGGGAATTTATATAGCTATCTATAATCTCCTCTTAATATCTAATATATACGTACATATATATGTATGTGTGTGTGTGTCCTACTGTATTAATTGTTTAGCCTACCTAAGCGAGGAGGGAATCACCTGTTTTATGTTTATTTACATTACCCGCATTTATTGTAATTTATAAATAACATCTTTTAAACTAGTCTCCCCAGACATCCAGTGTTCTCCACCTCTATCGATTACTATCGCAGATAGAGTTGCGTTATCGTTGCAACCATTTTCCATTGATTTACCATTTGCGGCTGCCATTGGTCTTCACTAGAATTGTGTTGGCAGCATCCTTATCAAGATCTGAGTTCTATGTGCTCTCGCCCATTGGAAGGTTAGGTAGTGCTTTCTAGCCTCGATTTTTACATCCGCTTTGACTTTCCTCGTTTTCGTGTTGTATCAAGTTTTGGTCAGACACGTTCACACATAGAAATCCAGTTGTTGTGATTCCATGTGATGCTCCTCTGTGTGTTACACCTGTGGCATTTTCTGCGTGCTCAGTTAGTGTCCTTATTGCATGTCTCCGCATTCGAGGGTTTTCTTTAATATTTCAGCAGGTGCCATTAATATTATATGTTGTATCTTATCAGCCATCCCGCTGATTCAGATATTTTTCATTCTCTTTTCAAAGTTTTTCGGTGTCGTTCCTTGTGCTCCTACTATTCGTGCGTGTGACCTGACTTTTTTCATCTTCCATATGCATTTGCACCCTCTGACCAGTTCTGTGTATTTGCACCGCTTCTCTTGATTTTATTCTGTGGGTTTTTGCTTTTACCATTTGTCTTGATGTGTATGATTCAGTTGTCTGCATAATTGCCAGTGTATTGCCTTACACACTTGATCATATCTATTTTTATATTATTTGGAGTTAGTTTTTTGCATTCGCTTAATATATACTTTACTGCTTCGTCTATTGTTGTTATTAATTTTATTATTATTATTAGTAGTAGTAGTATTAGTAGTAATAATATTGTTATTATTAATATTATTATTATTATTGGTGTTGTTGTTATTATTATTGTTGTTATTATTTTTATTGTTGTTGTCATTATTGGCTCAAAAGGAGATTTCACACAGGGTATCAGAGATCTCTCCTTTACAATAACCTGTGATGTTCTGTGGAAGCTGAGTGACAACAAGCCTCCCCAGTTTGCCAGTACTCTCCACGTCTTACGGCTTAATTTGCCAATGGATGTGGGTTATCGCAATAGCCGATGACCATTGATTTCTCGCTGGCAGCGGCCATTGGTCTCTACTGAAATCTGAGTGGAAATTATCCTCCTAATGACCCAGATCTCTGCGCTTGGCAAGCGGAGGTCTGGTTAGTTTTCTCTCTTCGGTCTTTCCAATCCTCCTTGCACCTTTTCGGCTGTTTGATGTCACTTTTTTGGAGGGGGACGATGAGTAGCCAATGAAGGGTATTATTATTATTATTATTATTACACTCACTGGAAATTCTCACAGAGTTTATCATTAGAGATTGCGTACTGATAACAACCGGTTGTGTCAAGTGTGAGACATGGGAAAGTGATATTGTAGTCAGTCTACAACTTCGCAGCCCAAGTTTCTTGATTACGTTTTGGTTTTACTTCTATTGATGTTTCCCTATGACTGGATGGCGATTGTTATAACAGTTACTCGAGGGTGTTTTTTGTTTAATTTGATCCGTTTTCTTCATTACTGTCCGTTAAATAGTCTGAACACCTCCTTTATTATGATTTCCTCCTACTCGTGTTTCAAAATTTTTTGGATTGTTCCCAATGTTCTTAAATAAAAATGGTTACTTTATTTTGTAATTCTGTTAAATTTGTAACCCTTTTTACAGGCCCTTAACAACGGTGAAGTCGGATCTTCGAATACACAGATTCACTCACATTTGTTTTGAAAAAATATTGAATATTTCTACAGACACATATATATATATATATATATACATATATATATATTTATATATATATATATGTTACCTATATGAAAACCACATTCTATTTTGAAGAACTGTTCTTTCCGAGGACTTTAAGACTGTATGTTCAACTTGCAAAATTATTAACGAAAAGGAAATACTGTTCCCTCTCCCCAATTATTCTAAAATACAAACACTATGTGTGCCTGAACACAATTTTGTTAAATTTCTGTAACTTGAGTAGGTTACCTATCATACAAAAAGGAAATCTTACAAAATACAGTGAGACAATCATTAAAACGGCAAATTGAACAACAATAAAAACAACAAATATCAACAACAAATATCTGATCACCGGAACCGCTTAGATAAGAGGACAACAACAATTATTCATACACAAAAACCCTCAGATGAAAGACAACAAAAACAACTAATGATGCTAGAGGTCAAGCAATATGAAACTCAACAGCACATTAAAAAGCTGCTTACTGATAACAACCGGTTGTGTCAAGTGTGAGACATGGGAAAGAGATGTTGTAGTCAGTCTACAAATTCGCAACCTAAGTTTCTTGATTACGTTTTGGTTTTACTTCTATTGTTTTTTTTTCTATCTATGTCCGGATGGCGATTGTTATAACAGTTATTCGAGTTGTTGTTTTTGTTTAATTTAATCCGTTTTCTTCATTAGTGTCCGTTGAATAGTCTGAGCACCTCCTTTATTATGATTTCCTCCTAGTCTTGTTTCAAAGTTTTTAGGGTTGTTCCCAGTGCTCTTAAATAAAAATTGTTACTTTATTTTGTAATTCTGTTAACTTTGTAACCATTTCCACAGGTCCTTAACAGCGGTGAAGTCGGATCTTCGAACTCAGAGATTCGCTCTAATTTAATATATCCCCAACATTCAAAAGAACTCACGGCTGAATGCTTAATTAAAGGAGAAAAGGCGGAATTTAAGAAAACCACCTTAGCGCGCGGACATAAACGTGTGAATTACAAACTCGTAGAATGTAACAGTATTTTCCTATTTTTTCTTTTCATTGTTCGGTGTTGTCGCGATATCTTTGCGCATCTGTTTGTTCAAGGAAGGATTAAATAACAGTTTTTCTTGGTGGTTTTGCTTCGTAGAAAAGTGTGTAAGCGAACACTTTTTTTTGCTTACCGAAAATAAAAAAAAGAAAGAAAGAAGGAAATATGATTCTCGGCGTTTATCCTCACGTTTGTTTTGAAAAAAAATATTGAATATTTCTACGGACACACACACACACACACACACACACACACACATATATATATATATATATATATATATATATATATATATATATATATATATATGAAAACCACATTCTATTTTGAAGAATGTTCTTTCCGGGGACTTTAAGACTGTATGTTCGACTTGCAAAATTATTAACGGAAAGGAAATACTGTTCCCTTCTCCCCAATTATTCTAAAATACTAAAACTATGTTTGCCTGAACACGATTTTGTTTAATTTCTGTAAATTGAGTAGCTTACCTATTATACAAAAATGAAACCTTACAAAATACAATGACGCAATCATTAAAACTGCAAAATGAACAACAACAAAAATATCACCACCAAATATCTGATCACCGGAAACGTTTAGATAGAAGACACCAACACTGAGACAAGAGGACATCAACAATTATTTATACACAAAAAACCCTCAGATGAAAGACAATTAAAACAACTAATGATCCTAGAGGCCAAGAAATATGAAACTCAACAGCACAGTAAAAAGCTGCTGACTCAAGTAATAAAAAACATAATATATATACCGATAATAATACTGCATTTTCACACAATTATATATGGAATGCAATTAACGATTTCTTATAAGGCTCTGAAGAAGGTAATTCATTTTAAAATTATTATACTCAATATGAAGTTTTTTTAGTATTGACTGCAAACAGTTACAAAACCCGTAAAAGGTTTGTTTACTATTACGAAAACCACAGCATAACAGTTTGTGGATTTTATTCCATCTTCGAAAACGTCGGAATTTACTTTCCACGAGACGGTGTAAATCTTACAGAACTATTTAGGCCAACATTCCTGCTATTCCGTAAGCGTTATTCAGGCTTAAATTTGCTTAAGACGAGGATTATTTTACAACATACACACTCATGGTTAATAAAGATTGCAACGAATTCAAAATTGCAGACTTCCGTGCAGACAATTTTACAATTTAGTATTTGTGCAAGGATAAACTTCTTGTCAAGATGCGGAATTAGGTTTATCCTAAGAAAATAAGAAAATCAATCAAACCTAAGCCCACAAATGTTAACGAAAGACTACCAAAATAGCAATAACAATATTCAATGTGTAGAGAAGCCGGAGTCGCGCAGATAAAAAAAAACAGAAAGACAATTATAAAAACACGAAAAAATAAAAAATAAAATAAGGGAGAAAAAGACCCTAAGTTGACAGACTAGCTAAGAAACAAATTGAAGAAAAGAAAGTCATGTATCCGTCTAAACGATGTGGTAATGCGCATGTATCCGTGCAAACGATGTGGTAATGTGCATGTATCCGTGCAAACGATGTGGTAATGTGCATGTATCCGTGTAAACGATGTGGTAATTTACATTGGGTTATAAAGATAATATATAATCCGTAAATAGATAGGGTAGAAAGGTACTCATTGCACAAATAAAATCAAATTCAAAAATCGACTGTGTTTGCCAGATACTGAAACAAACGAAGAAGGGTTTGGAAAATATGTTATTATAAAACTTAATGATAAAGTAATAAAAATGCAACTTGATTCGTGTTAATACTTTTTGATAGTAAGTTTAAATACTTGGAAAAAACTTAATAAAGCATCAATGCTGAGAACATGAAAAACAACAAACTGTTACCGGTACGCAAATAAATTTTGAGGATAAATTTTAACGAACGTCACATTATTGGCAAAGACGATAAAAAGAAAAGCGTATGTATATTGAAATACAACTAACCAACTAAGCTTGGACTGCATTCAAGAATATAAACTATTGAACCAGCATATTAATTATTTTTGCCAAACGAAAATAAAAATGCAACAGACGGTCATGCTTTGGAACACAAATTAAAAAGAAAACTTTTCTAGTTAGAGGCTACGAAGAGCAAAAACAGAAAGCGCAAACAAATCGATACTGTTGAATACCGAAAAAAGTAGCTCTTCCTTTACAAAAAACAGCGCCTGATCACAAAACAAGAAAATAAATCAGGCAGGATACTTTGCAGCTATTTCTATAGTGATGACACCTTCATCCAACGACCAAGTTGTAAATGTATATGCGCCTGGGGGCAAATGCCCACCACATGAAAATTTCAACTACACCGTACCAGGTACCAATCGCAACTCTATTTCTCACAGTATTGGAACATTATTTTCCGAGAGTCAACGTCACTCGAAGATCTTCAGTGGAGCAAAATAATAACTGTTTTTGCCGCAGTATGGAAAAAGCCGAACTGTTATACTCGGCGTCTTTTCAAAATTGACAGTTTATCAGGTTAACAATATTAGTAGAAACCTCTGGGGCAATATAACCCATGTCTTAGAGATTATTATTAGCGGGATCCTAGAAGAGGTTTATTGACATTTAGTTTCTTGTGGCGGAGTCTACCCACGCAAGTAATCAATTGTTTTATTAATTCTCGTGATTAATACATGAGAACATACCAATGAAACGATTTTCAAAAGTACAAGATAAACACTAAACTTTAAATTCTTAAATATATAAATCCTACTGAAACCGTCTACGACATGTTTGGTATTCAACACTTCAAAATCACACAAGGACCACGACGTTCAGGTACGAAAATGAAAAACATCGAGCTGTAAATAGTCCACTCAAAGAGGACAAAATACTAATACACCGTCCAGAATTATCCGCTTCAGAAGTGGGTGTTGTGGTGGAACTAACCTATGTTTCCTACTAATGGAATATTCCAATCTCAATACTTGAAGAGTAAGTTGGAAGGGGTCAGTCGATATCCGGTTGACCTACCTGAGTCGTCCATCGGCTAATCATATCTGACGAGGAAATTTTAATCAAAAAGCTTTAGGATTCTTCCCAATGCTCTTAAATACAATTATTGGCATTATATTGATCTTCTCCAGGTTTTATAATCTTTTTTTTCTCTTACCATCTCCGATATGGGTTGCGTTTTTCTGTGTCTTTGCTCTTTATTCTGTGGTCTGCTGGGACAGCAACGTCTACAATTTGAGAATTACCGTAAACTAAGATGAAAGGCAGTCAGTCGATATCCAGAGGACCAACCTCGATCGTTCATCCTCTACGACAAACAACCCACTTATTGTATGCTTTTTAATACATGTTGTTATTTTATTTTGTCATTCTGTAAACTTAGTAACCCTTTTTACAGGGATTTAACAGTGGTGACGGCAGATCCTCGACTCTAATTTATGGAAAGATATCTGCATAGAAATAAAATTTTGTTATCACGCCTTAAACCCGAGTAAAATGAATCTTTAACAATGAATATGTAGATGGAAAAATTTAAGGGTGAATTCGAATTCAAATATTTTAAAATGGTGCAATAGATAAATAAGTAAATTAAAAACTAAACATATAGAAACTAAAATAAATATAAGTTTTTAGGGGAAATAGAAGTAACTTTGGTTTTAATAATTGTTATGGGTAATAAAATTACACCCGAGTATTATCAATAGACCAGGAATAAAACAAAAAATCTAACATTAAGCAACGACAAGGTATTGAGACAAACAGATTATTGTGGAGTACAATGAATTTAATAAATATATAAAATTAAAAATCTATGAAAAATGTACTGAGATTGTAATAAAAAAAGATAATGTAAGTAGTGTACGTTTTAAATAAAAGTGGGGTTATTGATAAATGCAAAAGTTAAAATATTTCAATGAATGCTTAATATTCGAGGAATTCGTAAATTAAAGAAATGAAAGAAACAGAATAATCTCCTTTAGAACGAAAAGATTTTACGAATTATAAATAAGACAAGAATAAAAGAATAAATAAACATATTTAGATAAGGATAAGGATTATATAGAGAAATTTAAAATGTTAATAATTGACAAAATAAGTATGAGGTAACGTTTGTTTACATAAATACATATTAAATTAACATTTGTTTTACAGTTATTTTTTAGAAATAAATCGTTAACCCAAATTTATTATGTTATCGTAAAATGTAAACACAATTGATTCGAAACTATTGTACATTTAGCATGTTATAGTTGGAAAATCTAAGATGAAACTCGAATTAAAAATTGTAGTTTAGAATAAAAATCATTATTAGATTAAGTAAATAATATGTGTAAGAAAAAGCAATTAATAAAATAAAAACTGTAAGAGAGAGGGTTACTTAATATTAAAATAAGTAATTGGCTGAAATATCATTTCAAAAGTAAAAATAAGAAAAAGGGGGGATTACTAATTCAAAAAAGAAAACTGAAAGAGTTGGTTCAACTGCTTGTTCTTCTTACATAGAGATTTTGAATATATATATATATATATATATATATATATATATATGTATATATATATATATATATATATATATATATAAATGTAACTCTTGCTTCGTTCGAAATTAATAGTCTAAAAAACAACTGGACGGATGGCTTCCACGTTTTGGTATAAAATGTTTACTATATCCATGTGTGTTTCTATATATTTCTTTTTAATTATAACATTATACCTAATTTTTCTATGATAAATAGGTTGTTATCTTTCTACCGATAGGCCATTTTTTTTATTTAGGGACAATTATTTATTACCGCTTCCTGTCACGTGACCAGTGTCTCCAATTTAGCAGTTTTCCTGCTAGATCTGGAGATTTCGTTTGCAATCTAGCGGGGAATTCTAGAAAATCTGGAGATATTTAACACACACACACACCTACAATTTTAGATTTAAAAATAAAGTTAAGCGCTTGAAAATACTTTAAAACATAAAATAAACCCATTCATGTAAGTAAAAAAAAAAGTAGCATTTATTGCCTTTGGTAAGAATTATTGATTATTTGTTTTGTTTTTCACATTTTTTTCGGCTAACCATTCTTAAATCTCGCTATAAAATCATTTTTTCCAAGTACATTTTCGGTGGGGGGTATTCCAACCTCCGAAGTTTAGTTTAAAATATGATCCAAGCAATCCCGCTTAATTTTGAAGTATTTAATCGAAAATTGTAAAAAGCAAGAAACAACAGCAAAGAAAAAGAAAACTTATACCAATACAGTAGAATTTAATCATCAACCAACCTTAATACTTTTAATATGCTAAAACAAAGTTGTTTTTTTCTAATTTCAAAATGTGTTGCACCATTATTGTGATGTTTAATTTTCAGTATATTTCAATTTAACTTTTATTATAAAAAGTTTGAGTTTATGATTTGTTTCTTCCAAAAAAAATACCCTCTCTGAAAAAAACAGGTAAAACTAGCTGATAAAATATATAAGCCTTCTGGGGAGCTAACCGCCTCAATATAATTCCAGAAACATATTATAAGAAAACACGGAACATTTTATATATTGAATATAGTATATTTATAATTTTTTTTTTTGTGTAGGAAGTTAAAATATTGAGTTTTTAGTGGGATGAATTGCGATTTTTAAAAATTTCAAATGATAAAAGTTAAAAATCTAGCGATTTTCTGGACATTTCTTTCTCCTGACCTCGCGGGGTTTTTTAAATGTCAGTAAAGGATATTTTGGTCTCACAGGATTAATGTAAACATAATGTGTTTACACTATGGGTAAATTTTCAATGGGTTTAATCACATGATTATTGATAATGTAACCATGTGATTGATATTTGATTAAAATTAACCGCACGTGGTCGCTTTGCTATCAAATATTCATCAGATAGTGGTAGGGACAGCCAATGAATGCCGACGCTCCAAGTGTATAAACATTTAGACCCTTCCCTTTACTTAAAAATTCACTAAAAATAAGGAAATTAACCAATTTTAATGAAAATTTCAGTATTTATCAAATAATGATCGCAAAATATAATGAACTAATTATATTTACTTAACTCTTAGTGAAAATGTTTTATTTTGTTTAAACAAAAAAATACCTTTACTTAAGTTTTGGTTTTCAGTAGTAAACAAAAAACACAAGAATTTATTTTTGCTTTTTTTATATAAATAAAGCATCGTAATTTGTAACAATGAAAGATAATTTTTACATGAACATTCCGAAAAAAGCACCTAAAGTCCGTATTAATGAATTCGAAGAAAAATAAATTTCTCACATACTATCAAGAAATAAAAGATTCAATTAGATTCCTATTTCCGTCACCTAAATTGTTTAGGGTGAAATGAGTTTAGGAATTTATAGCCAAACATAAATATTTTTTTGCTTAAAAAAGCATTAATACAGTCAGTTATGTAAAATTTGCATAGAATGTTATGTTGTTGTAAAAATGGAACGGACGGTTGTTGTAAAAATGGAACGGAAATTTGCATTTCGTTCCCTTTTAAATTCGGTACATTTTTACAGAACGTCCAACTCCTCGCTCACATTCGACATGTGAACTTTTATAGCTTTTCGGGTATGCTGGCAAGGTTAGGTGTGTCTATTCCGAAAGCTGTTCTAACATGGGTAGATTGGTAGGTGTATCAGAAATTTCGTGAAAAATAGTGAATCATTCCCCCCCGTCTTTCCGAGCTTATAACTCCTCGGAAAATGTAACTCAAGCTCTAATTTTTTTTCAATTAAAGGAGCAATGACCAAGGTTACATAAAAAATCAACAAGAAAAAACAAAACAAACAACGTGTTTTTTTAAATGTTTTAAACTTGTGACGTTACAGGTCAATTTCTAAAAACACTACTTTTTTGTTTTAAATTTTAATATATAATTTATTGCCCTTTTCTCTTCAATTTCTGATATATAACACTTTGGTGAGTAAATTAATTATTTACTTTCTAATAGACATTTCAAAATGGGAGGCGTGAATTATTCGACCCCCTGTCTTTCCAAGCTTATAACTACTCGCAAAGTGTAATTCAAGCCCTATTTTTTCTCAATGAAAGAAGCAAGGACCAACGTTTCATTAAAAAAAACAAAAGAAAAAACAACGTGGTTTTAAAAAAAAATTGGAACTTTACAGATAAATTTCTAAAAGACACTACTTTTTTGTTTTAAATTTGAATATATTATTTATTGACCTTTTCTCTTCAATTTGTGATGTATAAAACTTTGGTGTGTAAATTAATTATTTACTTTTTACTAGACACTTGAAAATGGGGGGTGTGGATGTAAAAAAACGTTTGTCTAAATTATATTCGGTTTATTGGAAAGAGCTTAACATTGCACATTGATCCTGAAAATATCGTAAAAACAGAATCAAGAGAAAAATTTTGATAGATTAATAAATTTTAAAAATTGAAAAATATTGAGTTCGTAAAATTCATTAGTGTTTTAAAAAACTATTTCTATTACTTTTAAAACAACTTTAATAGTTTATTTTGGAAGTATAATCCATAAATGAAATAATCAACCCACTTTTCAATGAGAAATTACAAGTTTTTTTTAAAAATATTTTTTCGCCGATTCGTGATAGGGGTGTCAAAAATTCCTAAATAAATTATGATACATCTACTAGATTGAAGTATTTATTCGTTGTAACGTACCCGACAACCTATAAATGTCGACATTTCCAATGTGAATGGTAAGCTGCACTTATGTAAAAAATAACTAAAATACTTTTTCGTTATTAATTTTTTTAAATGTTTTGTGTTTTATATACATAAAGTGCAATTGTTGAATGTTACTGTTTTGATTATATTCGTTTGGAGGGGCACAATTAAAAAATTAAGAAAGATTAAAACGGAGTAAAATTTAAGTTTCCGTTCCATTTTTACAACAACCGTAAAACAGCGCATACTCAGAAGGTTTTATCGTAATTTATAAGCATAATATTGAAACACTAAATCAACATTTTATTTATTTTTCTGCATAATTGATGATGGAAGTATTTTTCTATTTATTTTCTGAACATCTGTTAAAAAATAATTTGTACATTCTCATGAAAAAAAGAATCAAACTTTTCTCTACATTAACAGAATTATGTACAGTGTTCATGTAAAGCATTCATCTGTTCTTTTTATGATAAAAATCCGTTTTAAAAGAGAAAGGTTTACTGCCAAATTTCTTTTTAAAAAAAAGTGCAAGTTTTTCTGAAAAAAAAACCTTTCTCCTAACCATTTATGGTAAAAAATTGATCTTTTTTGGGGGGGGAAAAATTTATTGATTTAAAAAAATGCAAAAAATAATAAACGTAAATAAACGAACAAAATGCATTTTTTCTTGAGGAATGTGTTCCCTTTTAACAAACTGAGCCGGAGCAATGCGTGGCCAGGTACAGCTAGTATATATATATATATATATATATATATATATATATATATATATATATATATATATATATATATATATATATATATATATATATATATATAAAATATATATGACGATTAAGCTACACTGAATATTCGGCGTTTTCGAATAACAAGACATATTACGTATGTGTTACTTCCTTAGAGTTCAAAACTCGATACTATGACCACAAAAGTGCATTCAACAATAAAACACACCGTATGAAAACAACACTAGCGAATAAATACTGGGAACTCAAAGAAAGCGGACATTCGCCGGTAGTCGAATGGAAAATAATAAGACAAGCTACCACGTGTAGGGACCTAGACGACCCATTTAGATTATGCCTTCATGAACAATTTGCTATCCTGTACTTTAAAGAACCCCAACAACTATTAAACTTTAGAAGAGAAATAGCAAACAACTGTGTTCACAAGATAAAATTTACTCAAGGATAGCGATACAAAATAGTTTTAAAACTAACAAAAACAATACAAAATAAACAAATAAATGAATTAAATAAACATGAATATACATAAACGATCACACATATATGTATGTATACATATATGTATATATATGTGCATATATGTGTGTACACACACACACATATATATATATATATATATATATATATATATATATATATATATATATATATAAACTAACATAAAAAAACACTAACCTACTTTTAAAACAGATCAAAAAACTAAATATCCAGGCCAAATTGTGTACACACAAAGGAACAGATCAACCAGAGGTCAAATAAGAATTTTTCCGATAAATGCATGCTCATTGGCTGATAGGAAGGCCGCGGTGGATACTAGAAAGCTTATTGGCAAGCTAAAATCTCAAGAGAAGATGCGCTTATAAAAACGACAAACAACCACAGAATTCGCGCATAAGCCTGAAGAGTCCCAGAGTGGATGAAATGCGGAATATTCAGTGTAGCTTAATCGCCATATATTTTTTATACATTACAAACTAGCTCTACCTACGTATTGAGCACTTTTGAAGTAAATACTTAAAGTTTACGCATAAATCTCTACTTTCGTATATTCATTTTATGTGTGCAAATTAAGTAGTTATATATATATATATATATATATATATATATATATATATATATATATATATATATATATAAGCAGTTCAACCCAGCTTTGCTCGGGCCCTATTTACTGTGCTAAACTTTCTTTCTTTATTTTTTTTACAAGGTGGTCACCACTTCTCAAGGGCCGGAAGCCACTCAGGGATAAGGGTTATTGAAAGTACAGTACGTTAATCTGAATATTTAAAATATCTACTTTAGGGGACAGTTCATCGTGTTTGTTTACGTTGGACTTGAAGAAATACAAGTTGTAGTCAGGAGGGAAGCAGGCAGACGGAACAGAGTTCCACAGGCGTGCAGTTCTTAGAAAGAAGCTTGGTTCATAGAATCTACGTTTTGATTTAGGCATATATGAACAGTGGGGAAAGTGGGCAGTGGATTCAGCTGGACGGGTGGTTTTCGTGAAAGATTGGCGAGGGGGGGACCAAAGATTGAAGTTAAGACGAGCAAATGTCATGGAAATAACGATAAAACAAAGATAGGCTTGTAAGGTCTCTTCTGTGGGAGAGAGGTTGCATGAAAGAGAAAAGGTCGCCCCCCACAAAGCCACGAAGTCTATTTTGTACTCTGTCAAGGCAAGATAGGCTGTTGTTAGCAACTCCTGCCCAGATATGGCAGCACTATTCAATCCTTGGACGTACTTGGCTTTTATATAGATAGAGAATTGCATCAGTAGTGAGATATCTTCTGGAGCGGTAGAAGGATCCCACCATCTTTGCAGCGACCTTGGCAACAGACTTGATGTACGTGTTCCATTTCAGATCAGGAGTGAAGGCCAAGCCCAGAAGGTTGTCAAAACATGGGATTTTTCCTAGACGAGAGCAATCCATTTCAATTGATGCCAGATGGGGATCAGAACGTTGATGATGTAAGGATAGGAGTTTGGATTTAGATGCATTAAAGGTAACCAACTACGTCTTCCCCCACTGAACCACTCGTTCGAGATCAGAGGAGAGAGAATCAGAGAGAGCTTTGTCATGTACAGCCTGTGATGTGTTACCATAGATTGTTGTATCATCAGCATAAAGGTCAACGAATGATTTAAGTATGTGTTTAGGGAGATCATTGATGTAGATTAGGAAGAGAGTTGGACCCAGGATGGACCCTTGAGGGACTCCCCGCATTAATACTGCAGGCCTCTGATTTTTGTCCATCAACCACTACTCTCATGAACCTATCAGAGAGAAATGATTTAATGATCGAGAGAATATTTCTAGTTATACCATAGCTGGAGATCTTGTGAAGTAGGCCTTTATGCCATACCTTGTCGAAGGCCTTTTATACGTCAAGAGCAATTACCCTAGAAAGGAAGCTTTGTCAAGAGATTCACTAATCCTATGAGATGTAACCGTTTTCACAACCATATTCCTGTCACTAAGAAGGTTATTTCTGTTGAGGGGGTTGACTATTTCTCTGTTTAATATGGATTCCAGCAAGTTACTCATGACACACAGGAGATCATTCGTCTGTACTGAGAGGGAGATGATTTATCACCTGAGTTCTTAAATACAGGACATACTGATGGGGTTTCCCAAGGTGTTTGTAAGGCAACGTTTGAACAGTTTCGTAAGTATGGGAGCACGTTCTGGTTGAAGCTTTTTTAACCCTATTACTGGAATACCCTTAGGGCCGTTTGCTTTACTGGAACCAAGGTTCTTGATTAGCTTGGCGACCTCATGCACAAATATTTGTATGTTACCTAGCGTGTTCTGTGTTAGAGGAGGAATATGGGGAGTTGAGGGCCTTCGTCGCATAGGGTAGAATTAGCTGAAAAGTTATTGGTAAATATTTTTGCCTTGTTTGAAGCTGAAGAGATGACCTCTTGCCCGTTGATAATTGTTGGGATGGAACGTACACTTCTGTTCAGGATCCTATTTATTATTTGCCAAAACTGGTGGGAACCAAGCCGCTGATCAGCTACTTTGGATTTAACAGACTGAGCATATAGCTCTCTTGCATCTTTTATTACTCTTTTACAGTGGTTGCTGGCGTTCCTGAAAGCTGCTTTAGTCTCAGTGCATCTATTACGTTGGTAGCTATGGAAAAAGTGAATTCTGTGCGCCATGGCAGCAGCACATTCTGGGGAGAACCATGGCTGGCTGGCTGGTAGGTTTTTCTTGGAATTTTTTAGATGGTATGAATCGGTCTATGCCTACAAGTAACTATTCGGTCAGGTCTGATACTATAGAGGACCCATCATTATGTGCGTATGTACTTATTACAAAGTATGCATACGTACATTTATGCCTTTTTTATATAATAGTTGTCTTTACCTATCATAGAGTAAAATTAGAAGAGATAACATACCTCAAGTGTTTTTTTTTTTAAATTGACCCAAATTTTGACGTTTAAACACTTATTATTTTGGGCTCAAGTAAAATCAAAAGGTTTGGCACATGTCTAAATAACATTCATCTAAAATTTCAGGTGTTCCTTCTTAAAATATACGGAGGAGTTTGGTAGAGTCTGCAAAGGAACACTCTGTCATATTGACCTCCTGGCAGCCTAATTCTCGCCGTAAAAATCATTAAAAGGTTTGCCGCATTACTGAATCATTTTTTAGTAAAATATCAAATATTTATAAAAGAAATTGGGCTGAGAAGTTAGCTAGAGACAACAAGGGTCAAATCTTTAGAAATTTAACCACTGTGGAGGAAAATATTTTGGCCAAACACCAATTAAAATCTTACCCCGTGTCTGAATACACTTTATGTAAAATTCAAAAGTTTACACCAAAATTTGTCTGAGTAATTTGGGAGAGACCGTAGAGGTCAATGTTTTTTTTTTATTTTGACCCGAATTTGGATCCATTAACATTTTATAAGAATTAAAATGTTTGATCCATGTCCAAGTAACCTACATTTAAAATTTCATGTGGTTAGACCTAAAATTGGCGGAGGCGTTTGGTAGAGATTTTAAAGGTCAAATCGTAAAATTTCTGTTCGGAAAAACAAAGAATAAATAGATTTTTTGAAATCTTGATGACACTTATATAAACTCTCGAGTATATAGAAAAAACATTGACAGACTAATTTTTATGAAAATATACACAGGCACACACACAGACAATTTTACTTTATATATATATATAAATATATATATATATGTATATATATGTGTGTGTGTGTGTGTGTATGTGTGTGTGTGTTTGTGTATGTGTCTGTGTGAGAGGCACTAATTCAATGGATGCTAACCATAATTTTTCTCACATGGCTTCCCACCTATGGAATGTCCTTGAGATGAACAAAATTGATATTTGCTCGGATTCCAAAGGAATCCGAACAAAAACCTACATCAAAGACTTTTATAATTGAAAAAAAAAAAAAAACATGGATAAAATTGCATGTGTATATTCAATTAGCATGTAGTTATAGAATACCCATACCATTAGGATAAGCTATTTTTCATCACTATATATATATATATATATATATATATATATATATATATATATATATATGCATATATGTATGTATGTGTGTATGTATGTATGTATGTATACTAGCAATTCAGGCCGGCTTTGCTCGGCCCATATGAACTGGTCATAACTTTTTGCGCATACGTATATATATATATATATATATATATATATATATATATATATATATATATATATATATATATATATATATATATATATATATATGTGTGTGTGTGTGTGTGTGTGGGTTTGTGTGTGTGTGTTAAAAAGTCTGAATCATGTACTTACATCTAAAACTTCCGATATGTTGACCCAAAATTGACGGAGAGGTTTTCTAGAGTCTGCAATTGTCAACTCTTTCAACTTTAACCTCTGGGAAGCCAAATTCTTGCCCAAAATCCAATTAAAATCTTGCTGCATGTCTGAATACCATTTATGTCAAATCTCAAATATTTATATCGAAAATTTACTAAATAGTTTACTAATGACCCCAAAGGTCAAATCTTTAGAATTTTATTCCTTGCCAACCTAATTTTAGGCAGAAAACGATTAAAAAGTTGTCTTATGTCTGAATACACGTTACAAATGTTTAGACCAAAAATTGACTGAGTTACTTGGCAGTAACCGCTAAGGTAATTTTAAGAAAATTGACCCAATTTTGCCCCTTAACACTAACTGTTTCGTGTTCTAATCATATTAAATATGTAGATCCAAGTCCAAGTGACTTACATCTAAAACTTCAAGTGTTTATTCCTAATATTAGCGAATGTGTTTAGTAGAGTTGTCAAAGTACTAATCGTTGAACTTTTACACATTGACAACCAATTTCCTGACCGTAAACCGATTAATTTTATTTTTCAAATCTCATTACGTAAAATTTCGAGTATGTAAACTGAAATTTGACAGAATAGTTTGGTAGTGAAATATACACACACGACTACACACACAGACTAGCAGTCCGCTTTGCTTTGCTCGGGCCATATGTACCGTACTATGTACTATTCCTAACTTAACTACCATAGAGAAAAGTTGATAAAGACCACAGACATCAATGTTTTTTTAAAACTTTGGCCTATTTTTGGCCCCCGAACATTTCTTGTTTTGGGCTTAACTTAAATAAAAATGTATGATCCCTGTCCAAGTAATCTATGTCTAAAATTTCAAGTGTTTAGTCTACAAAATTAGACGATAGATTCGGTAGAGTCTGCAAAGTTCAACTGTTTCAACCTTGACAACGGGGCAGCGAAACCCTCGCCCAAAATGTGATCCAAAACTTTTCTGTATATCTGAGTACGCTTTATGTAAGATTTCAAATGTTTAGACCAAAAATTGGCTTAAAAGTTTGCTAGAGACTGCAAATGTAATATCTGTTTAATTGGATTCCTTAGCAGCATGATTTTCGACCAAAAACCGATGACAAAGCTTGCCTATGTTTGATTATACGTTATACACAATTTCAAATATTTAAAGCAAAAATTGGCTGAGTAATTTTGATGAGACCGTAGAGGTCAATTTTTTAAAAGTTTGACCCACATTCTGACCAGTTAGTATTTATTGTTTTTGGCCCAAATAAAATTATAAAGTTAGATCCATGTCCAAATAATCTATATCTTAAATTTCAAGTGTGTGGACATTAAACTGGCAGAGAAGTTTGGTAAAGTTTTCAAAGGTCAAATCGTTTAACGTGGACCACTGTTCAGCCAAATTTCTTGCCGAAAACGAATCAAAATATGTTTCCCAAATTTCAATATCAATTATGTAAGATCTCGAGTCTATAGACCGAACCTTGGCAGAGTTATTTTTGGGGAAATGTACACAGCTAGGCAGACAGACACACACACACATAGATTTTCACTTATATACATATACATATATATGTGTGTGTGTGTGTGTGTACATATATATACACACATATATATATATATATATATATATATATATATATATATATATATATATATATATAACATACATTGCTTTATTGAGATTTTCCAACGTGAACTAATGTCGTATGGATGGTCACATAGTATAACGCCACATCTAACGTCCGACGAAACATTGCTCAATATACTAGTATCTTGCTCTAGTCGGAAAATGCTTTATTCTAATACCTGTATTTTTCAAATTCTTACTGTTTACATTCATAATTCTGACAGTTTCTTCAACGTAAAATGTCATTCAGTTTTAAAGTCATCCCCCCCCTTTAAACTTTGTTTATTATAGTTTAGTCGATGTATAACTTGTTTTCTGACAGAAAATTATGAAAAACAACAAATCGTTTATTTTTAAAAGCAGATGTTGGTAGAAAGTTTCTATTTATTTCATAGCCTTGCATAAACACTCTCAAAATATAATTTGCTACAGTTATCACAGAAAATATCCATTCTACCTGTGGGGAATGAAGCACGTTATTCTTAAATAATTTTAAAATGACTTCAGGAAAATAATACTGAATAATCGATTTCCACTTTTTTCAGCATATTATGCAGTGTTCCTTTATATACTTAAGAATAAGTAAAACAAAATATAAAAAAATTAACAAAATATAAACTAGCCAAATTCACACGTGTATATAGTATGCATAATCATACCGTTGCCCGATTTTATACGACGGCGTTTTATTACTTTTATTGATTTACTATAATTATTACGGCCTATTCTTGGCTGATTACTAAAAAAAATACTTCTATTAAAATGGAAAAGGCGTGCAGTTTCAGTTTACATACGTTTTTAACATTTAAAATATAATAGCATATGTTTAGAATTGATAAATTGTCAATAATTTATAATTGTTTGTTTTCACCGTTTTAATCAATAAAGATATTACGTATTTCACAATAAAATGTTTTAAAATCACAATTTAGCGTTATATTTTTATTTTCCTTTCTTAGCATTAATTAATTATACACGAAAATAAATACTAATTAATTCAAAATATTTAGATAACACATCTATCTGTTACAGCGTAGTTCCTTTTATTTATACTATTAACCTCTTAGTTTTCGCAAGGATAATAGAAGCCAGTTGAGAACCGTGAACTTTCTAATTGTTTCTGACATTAAAAATAGCATTAATATGCCTTCCTTTATATGAGTTCCTAAGTAGTTTTACGTCAAGAAATGTGTATCAGTTATATGCATGTCTGTATTCCTACAAGTGCAAGGGACACAATCGCTCCCTCTTTTTTTCTATCAACATTATAACAATGAGTTTACACTAGGGAGTGTACACTCTGATTCAGATATTCACTTTATAATGTTCACACACACCAAGAAATACTACTTATCTTTAAATCCGAGATGTTTTATTTTTTTCATATATATAATTGTATGTATGGGATTCACTCGAAAATTCCAGTAATGGATCTTGAAAACGAAAGTGTTTAAATGAGGGGAAATTATATTTATATATTGATGTACATAATATACATGTTCAATATCAATGAAAAAAAACTAGATTAACTAATACTTATTAATATACAGGACTACTAAGACAATAAATATAATCAAATATATTACATATAGCCAGATAATATTCACCAATGATCTAATGTAATAATGTCCAAATTATAAGTTCGAAACGTACATTTATTATATAATATTTTTGATAGCGTATTATTGTGTAATTACATAATCGTAACTTTATTAGGCAAATAATGTAGACTAACACTAAGCTCATCTCTGTCATCTTACCTCAATAAACATTGATGGATAAAATTTATAATAAGTGTCTTTATTATTTGCTGGGAAATAATGAATGCTACTCAATGCAAATCATGGAGCAGACAATGACAAACCTCTCGAATTCCGATAATTATAGACATCGTTGTCGTCACTAGAAATATTTCGCACCAGGTTCTCAGTCCCCGTCGGCAATCTCATTAACTGCGATTAGCAAGTTGGTACGTGAGCGATAAGCCTCTGAATCTTCCGCCTCTGGCAAACGGACGTGACTCTGCTAGACTTCAACCTCTGTCGTCAGTGAATTGGCCGTGACTCTGGTTTGCTATAACGGCCTAATGATTAATAAGAAAAAACGCTATGACCAGAATTTTCATTTGAAATATAGGAATGTTTATCAGGACAAATGGGTGCATGTGAACGCAATAATACATGCACACACATTCGCACCTGGACGTAAACACATGAACACGTACGCATAGACGCACCCAGATTATGAGCACACATACGAGTGTGGGCATCGCTGTAAAATTAAAAAAAAAACTATAATATCTTTTATTTTTTCTCATGATCTTGTGTGTAATATATATATATATGTATATATATATATATATATATATATATATATATATATATATATATATATATATATATATGTGTGTGTGTGTGTGTGTGGGTGTGTGTGGGTGTATCACAAGTTTTAGGTCCACCATTTTATATTGATAATCAAAGAAGAACAATAAACAAAAACATAGGAAAAAAAAAGGAAATTCAAAAGGTAGCTATGAAACACCCACTGTACTTCACGTAGGCGCTGGGAGAATGTTTCCCTACTGTTACAGAAGAGTCGTTACTAATTTAAATTGCGTTATGTCAGAATTGCCGTTATAGCAAACACCGTATTGCGTTAAGCGTTTTAAGAGCATGTTATTTGTTTCATAGACAACATTAGAATTACATGCATAATTATCCAGAATGTATCTACCATCTTTAAGCACGTTTGCTTAAATTAAAGAATGCTTTCTAAATACATACTAACAATAGCTTGCAAAAGCACAGTTAGTTTTGTTTATGGAAATGAATAGTCAAATCATATATCTCCTTTTACCTGATGACTACGTAAGCATCTTTTTTAAGTTTTGAAACATTGTGTTGAACAAAGATGGCGCCGTAGTTCAGATCAGTAACCAAGATGGCGGCCAAGAGTCAAATGCGATCCGTGGCGTAGTTAACGTAGCACTGATGTAATCCAAAATTCGACGTTTTCATTGGTTGTTTAGCTCAGCCGGTGCTTATAAAAATGATTGGCGAATCCATTCGTCTACTACCCCCATTAAGAGTCAAAACATTTTACACGCACCCTTTTTTTGATATAATGGAAAAATGCTTTCGGATTCAATTTTGGTTTTACTTGAGAAAAGGAAAGATAAATAAATAAATAAATAAAAATAAAAATAAACAAATAAATGATCAAAGAAAAATAAACCAATAAAATAATTGTTTTTTTTTTGTTTTTGTTTTTTGTTGCTTTTTTCTTCTTCTGGTTTTGGGGGAATTTGTCTTTATTCTCATTGGTCAAAAAGAATTATTACTATATTCGTATAATATGTGCAAAAAGAAGCCATTTTTAGGACATTGAGTGTTTTGTTTTTTGCAACATAAAAATACACACTTTTTAAATAAATATAAACATACAAATAGAATACTGTTCAAATACATATAAGCATATTACAAATTCAGAAATATACATTTTTTTAACAAATGTTTGCCAAAAAAAAAAAAAGATACAAAAAATAATTATTTGACAAATAAGAAATTTACAAAGAAAAGGTTTTAACAAGTTTCCTTTTTTTTACAAAAACTGGAAACATTATGTTAGGTACTTGTTGGTTAATTTGATTTGTAAGGTAGAATGGTCGCAGTTTAACGTTGTGCCCGGGATAATTTACAATTTTTTTTCGTATGATTTTCACTGTTCATACTTCTCTTTTTGGGTTTCTGAAAAGAGATTTATTCATAATTAGATTCCCAAAAGTTCGGTTATAAAACGTCTTAATTTTATTCTTTTTATAGGTTCAGTGAAAATGTCGGCTATATTATTTTTAGACGTCACATAAGTAAGAGTAATAGATTTTTTCCTTGTTTCATCCCTTATAAAATGATATCTGATATCAATATGCGTCGACCTTTGATGAATCATAGAATTATTTTCTAATAAGATACTTCTCTGGTTATCACAATGAATTACTATAGGTTTGTTTACTTAGATCTGGTTTTAAAATAGATTTTAGAAGGGTGTCCAGAAAAATTGACTCCTGCACGGAATGAGTAAGAGTCACATATTCTGCTTCAGAAGTAGAAATTGCAACAATCTGTTGCTTTTTAGCTTTCCAAGAGATCATAAGTCTAGTCTTTGACAGTCTAAAGCAATACCCTGCTATACTTTTTTCTATCCTCAGAGTTACCCCAATCTGAATCCGAAAAGCCTTCTAAATTTAAAGGATATGTAGATTTTTTAAATCTTAAAGATTGTTCCTTTGTTCCCTTTAGGTAACGAAAGATTTGTTTTGCACGATTAACTTCTTTAATTGTCGGTTTCGATAAGTTTTGAGATAGCTTTCTTACGGTGTAACATATATCAGACCTTGTTAAAGTACTCACGGCATTTTGGTTTGGGAAGTAGATTAAAGTGTAGGACTATTTTTACCGAAACCTACGAAAGTACCTTTTTCGCTTTTAGCATTTAGTTTACTGGTGTTTTCTATAAATGCAAAACAATCAGAACCAAATAGATGTCTTCTGTTCATTATAGGTTTTACACCGCAAAACGCTTCATACAGCGTTTTTCCTAGCCTTTATTGAACGATCTATTTCTGATATATGCTGTTGCCATTAAAGCATACGTCCATAAACTATGCGCTAATTTCGATTCCATAGGTAGACATCTTGTCATCTCAAAAAGGGTTCGCCGTGCCCTTTCAGCGGTACCATTTTGGAAAGGGGGGATAAGGCGCTGATTTTGCGTTTTTAATACGGTGGTTAATTAATAGAAGGGCAAAGTCTTTACTAGTAAATCCAGTCCCATTGTCTCAGCGAATACATTTTACTGAACCGTGCGGGACAATATCAGCTAAATATTTCTTAGTGGCGAAGATAGTGTCGGATTTGTTTTTTAGAAAATACACCATAAGAAAACCGGACTAATTATCAATAAAGTTCAAAATGTACCTTAGATTATTTCTCCCCATCGGACTGATCGGACCTGATAAGTCACAATGCACAAGTGAGAGAATTTTCGTAGCTTTTTTTGTCTGGCGTTTGGCTTATATCTTTTGTCAGTTTCCACTGTGCACACACATCACAATTTGGGAGATCATCTTTTTCATGCCTTCGACTATATTTGGTATTTTTTTAAATATCAGCTGTATTGCAGTGTCCTAGAATTCTATGCCAGGTTTCCAAGACGTGACTTGCAGTTTTTAAGGGAACCATACTGTTTAAATAATATAGTCGGCCATTTTCTTTCATGTCAAATACAGTTCCATTGGGATATATCAATTTTGATTTATTTTGGCCAAATTGTATATTCGGGCCTAGTTTAATTGCAGCCTGCACGGAAACATGGCTTGCTTAAATGTAGGTATGAACAGAGCACTTTTTTAAAATACAGTTACGGATTTCGCCTTTATTATTTTTTAGGGATATTTTAGCATCGCCTCTTTTCTAGACTATATCATTTATTTGACTACGGTCGGCAAGTTCGACAAAATAACTTTGAGGATAAAAGTTTGAATAAAAATTAATAAAATCAGATTCCTTGGTGATTACGTGCGCTGTAGCACCACAGTCTACAAGGATATGTTTACCGTTTGTGGTATTGTCAATGTTACATGTGAATAGAAATGTATGTTCTTCCTCCAATTTCTCCAAGTTTTTACGGAGTCCATTTTAGAGCGTTTATATCGACATTGGAAACTTTTGTGGGTGGGTCGTCCACAACTATAGCAGATAATCTTATTCTTTTTCTTAGGAAAATTAATTTTGGGGAATACGTGGCGGTAGGTGCGTAATTTGGTGGTTTCTACTTTCGAGAAGCATTTTTTAACTTCATTGTATTGCTGGAGTTATTATTGTCGACGAGCATCCGAGTAATCTCTTCGTAACTGCGCAATGCCAGTTTAAATTCACTGAAATTTATGGGTTTGTCTTTCTGGGTTACAAAAGTTGTAAATGGTTTTAAATCGGATGGAAGTCCCTTGAGGGTCAGTGATATAAACAAGCTATGGCTTATTATTTCACCTGGGAGTTTTAAGGCATTGGCGGTTGTTTCTGCCCTTATAACGTAGTCGGTGATCGTTTCATCCTCGTTAAGTTTCAGAGACGTTAGTTCTGTATATATTGATATTATTTTAGGTTTCCCTTTTGATAAATAATGGTCTCTTAATATGTTTGTTCTCTTAATAAGTTCAATGCTTTTTGTCCATCATCCAGTGCGTCTCTTATAATCAGAGACAGCCTCCTATCGTATAAGCATTGAATCAGTTTTACTAAAACAGTCGCATTCTTTTCTAGAACTTCGGGGTCGTTAGGATTCTCTGTTGGAGATTGTATGATTATGTGTAGCTTCTGAATCCTTAGATATCCCTGAAATTAAACCTGCCCCAATTCGAATTTTGATTCCGATCCCCCCAAGAAAAGATGATGGCTGGGCGATGACCTCTTAAGTGTTGAGACATTGTGTGAACAAAGATGGCGGTGTAGTGCAACTTAGTAACCAAGATACCGGACAAGAATCAAATGCGGTCCTTGGCGTAGTTAACGGCGAACTTGTATTTAGTCGTTTCGGCCCCGACCTTGGCATTATCTACTGCTAAGACCTTATTTGGTGTCCGAAACAACTTAGGCACCAAGGCCAGTAAGGGGAAGTGGGGAAAAATAGAGGTATTTGCTAGTCCTAGGCTAGACTTGTGTTTGATAGCAAGTACTTTATTAAGTAAAACCTACACTAGAGTTTCTATTACACAATAACCGCCTAACATTCTTACCAGGACCTACTTAAAATAACAGCTCCCCAGCTTACGGGATGGCGGGCGACATTCACACTAAAAAAATTGAAAAAAAAATATTTACAGTAACAAAATTAACATTATTATGTACAAAAACAAAGAATTTTTTTTGTAATGGGGTGAGATGATGGGGAGGGGGGAAACTAGAAAATACCCAAACAGAAAGAAAAAGACAACACATTAACAAAATGCCTATGGGGGCAGGTTACTAAGGCAGGTTACTACCTAAGAGCTAGTCTGTCGTGTGAAACGCCCACAGTCTTCCGCTCCTCTCCCCCGGGAGGAAGAGGTGAAAGCCAGCAGGTCGTTCCCTAGAGGGGAGTGGAGGACCTAAGGGTTTTGTGTGAAAAATAACTTGGGGTCGGGGTCAACAGGGATGGATGGCGTCTTCCAAGATAAAATGCGTAGTGGGCAAAAATAGGCCGGGGACAATATAAAATAAGTGGACTGGGCATCTTTGGAAGCTCTCCTAGTGCCAACCTTACGAAAAATAAAAGATTACGTGAACGGGATCAACACGCATACTACCCTAGTCTAGGCCCTAACAAAGCACACGCTATCCATTTTTGGTGGTTACACACCTACCAAGCCTACTCCTACCCATCTTATAAGGTAAAACTTATATTAAGTAACATAAGGGACTGGGTTCCGAGAAAAAACAAACCTCAGCACCTTAGGAACAATACCACTTGGGTGGAAACGCGAACTCGAACCTAGCTCCTCGTGTGATGCACTAGTGTTGTGCACCCATCTCCTATCAAAGTCTATGCGGGACAATCTTTTCCAATAACATCTGATTTTTATTTTAAGTTGATGCTTAAAATAAACAACCAGATCCTGATCGGAAAATATCACCCCTCATAGACAATGCCCAGACGTCTAATCCACGTCACTAACCGAGCTACCGCTAGGATCGCTAGAAACACCGCCCGTTTCTTCCTGTCAAACGGCGGGTTTACATTGTCGACTACGTACGCTAAATCAAGTGGGTTCGATGCGAGCCGTTACCCCTCCGACATACTCCCAGAGACTCCGCACCCCGCTGCAAAGAAAGAACGCGTGTTCTCTCCTCTCCTCCTCCTCTTCACCATTGCAGCGTGGGCACGGGGGATAATAATATTCACTATCCCTACAATCCCTGGCTAGTCTGCCAAAGAGTGGCAACGCGTCCCGGACTAGCCTCCACGTAATTGAGAATTCAGAGTTATTGATGTAGCTACTGGCAGGCGCCCAATTCCAAAGCGAGAGAACTTCCCCCCTCGACAGATGTAGCCGCTCCACCAGCGGATCTTTTGCAGTCCCCACCACTAACTCCTCATATAGCCTCCACCTAGGGCGTGCAAGATCACTGGACCCCGGCAATGCCCTTAGGGCGGCTCGGCATTCGGTCAGGACACACCGTTCCCCCACCGGTCTTCTGCGACCTTCAGCGGCAGGGACAGATATGAGCCGTGGAAAAGCTTGTTCTACAACTGGTACCCAGTGCGTTTCCTCCATCAGTGTCCGATTCAGGAACGCCCATCTTTCTGCGTGCGTGTGGCTTTGCAAATCAGGCATCCCCGAATCTCCCTCGCTAAGATTCTGCGTAAAGACATGTGTGCGGACATACGGATTTCCTCCCTTCCATAGAAGTTTGAAAAGGAGGCGCTCTAAAGCCTTACAGCGTTCCGCAGGCAGGGGAAGAACAGATAAACGGTAAAGGATCAAAGGAAACACGTACGTAGCACATGCCCCCGCGCTACCTTTTAAGGACAATTTCCTCCGAATCCAAGTCCCAACCGACGATTCGACCTTAGTCTGTACTTCCGACCAATTCTTGTCCAACTGGAGGTCCGGCCTGAACCACACACCGAGGATCTGTACTGGGCCATCAGTCCAGCCGAACGCACCTGGAAGCGAGTTTACCAAGGTCCAGGACCCCAACCGTAGCACAACGGACTTGCTGCCATTACACACGGCCCGTGTGACAACTTCATACTCAGCGATCGCCTCTATCACCGCTTTAATATCGCTACGTTGCGCAACGAACACGGTGACGTCATCAGCGTACGCAGACACCCTGGCAAATTAGCCGCCAGGCAGAGTTATGCCGCCTAGGACTGGTCTCGCCGCCTCGCCCCTTAATTTGCGAAGGAAGGGTTCCAACACCAGGACATACAACAGAGGCGACAGCGGGCAACCCTGCCGCACCGAGCGGGAGACCCCAAAGAGCTCCGACAACCTACCATTTACCTGCACCACTACCGTAGGATCACGATACAGGGCGGATATCCACTTGCGGAAGAGCGGACCAAAGCCGGTGGTTTCCACAACAGCCCTCAGGAACTATGGTCCACCTGTCGAATGCCTTGGACTGATCTAAATTGATCAACGCGGCTTCAGTGTCGTCTTCTAACCCCTCTAAGATCGTGCGAACCAAGTGCAGATTGTTCTGAATTGATCGACCCTTCACAGCGTAGTTCTGATCCGGTTCGACCAAGTCACCGATATCGACCTGCAGTCGGTTCGCAAGAACGCGGACAAAAATCTTGAAATTTGTGTAAACAGAGTAATGGGCCTGTAATCGTCTAGATTCCCCCCTCTATGTTTGTCCCCCTTCTTCAGAAGCGTGACCACTCCTTTGGTTACCTGCCGCGGGATCGAATCCTGAGCAAACCAGTGGTTAAACACCTCCGTTAGAAGGGACACAAACATGGGCGAAAGCCTCAAGAACAATTCGTAGGGCAAACCATCAAGCCCCGGAGATTTGTTGTGGCCAACCTGCTTCAACGCAGTAATGACATCACGCTCCGTAACCATCCCCTCGCAGCTAGCCGCTCGGGCCGCAGTAAGGCAAGGGGAGCCAGCTAAATAGCTGCCAAACTCCTGGCCGCGGAGTCTGGGTAGTTCGGTGAAGTGCTCCTCCAAATGTTGCCGACACCCATTGCAGATCTCCCGTGCCGATACGAGAGAGCGCCCTTCCAGGTTTTTCACCTCCCGAATATACCCATCCGAGTCGCGTCTTAGAGCGGCCTTACGCTCAACAGCATCAACATTCACGGCTTCGGTGGAGACTCTGTTTAACCTAGCCCTAACTACTTGACCTTCATATCGCTCGCCAGACAAGCGATTGGGGTCCCCCTTTAACTAGAGCTTGATCTAGGGAATCCCCCCTGTCACCGTCTGGGTCAGTCTATCCTCTAGGTGCCTTTTGGTCCGAGCCCTAATTAGCGCGAGGCGTTGGCTGTATTGGACACAAAAGTGCCTAATGGTGACCTTAAGTTTAACCCACCAGCTACTCCCGGTAACAGCCCCAACTAACTCCCGTTGAATTAGTGTTGTCAGCTGCTCCCGAAAGTTTTTCGACTCCAACAAGGAGACGTTCATCTTCCAGTAGCCAGCTATCCTAGGCCTATTACCTAATTTCAAACGGGCCAACACAAGTTTGTGGTCTGAATGATCTAGCCAGTGGAACGTGCGAGAAGATAGAAAATCTACATCGCCCCTTCTAATTAACATCCGGTCCAAGTATGTACTCGGACCGGCGGCCGAACTAGATTGTCACGTCCACATCTCTCTCCCTGGGTGATCCAGACGGAACCTGTCGACCAGATCGCACGAGGCTCTCAGGCCGGACAGGCTGTTGTCACACCGCTCCAACCCACTAGCCCCCCGACCTTATCTATCTTGGGGTCCAGGATGGCATTCCAGTCCCCCATTAGCACTACCCGCTCCGGATCCGAAGAGAGAAACACCTCCACCCGCCGAAAAAGAAAACCCTCTCGCTTTGGATGTTGGGCGCATGAACTGCCACGATCCGGAACGCGCCGCTTTTAACGGCAACATCGACCACGACCAGCCTCCCATAAGCGTCCGCGTGTACAAGTGTAACAGTCGGAGTCAGGGTGCGACTCACCAGTACAGAACCCCCCGGCTATGGAGGCTTCCATATGCTGAGTAAAGATCAAAATCGTTTACAAGCACATCGCAGTCCCCATCCCCGACAAAGTGGGTCTCTTGTTTGGCAGCTACGTCTACCTCAAGGGCCATGAGATCCCTCAGCACGCGAGCAGCCTTGCTACGAGATCTCATGCCCCTTGCATTTAAACTAGCTAAGTTCAAGGCCATGTTTCCCTAACTAGTAATATTACTCTACTAAGGGTCTAAAGTCCTCGGGAGTCAGTACCTTGTCGGCCTGACCAAGACTGCCCGTGAGCAGGTCGGACGTACGCCGTCCGTCTCGAGCAAGGCCCCCCACGTCCAAAGGGGACCGTCATTTTTAGGGCCCTATAGAGGGAGGAGTGAACGTAAAGCGGGACCCTCCCCTCACATTGGATATTTATTTTACTCAGCGATGGGTGCTCCCCGTCCACGATTTTGAGGCCTTTGAACGCTGTTTTTGCCTCCTCCACCATTCTCCAGAGCGCTTTCGCTCTTCCTCCCCTATTCACCCGGACGAACGTAATTAGTGACGGAACATCCGGAAAGTTTCATGGGTCAGTGACCTCCTTGTTTTCAACCTTTGAGAGGCATTCCAGTTCTTTGAGGTGCCTCTTCTGCCTTCCGTTGTGGTCAGTGACCGTGTTACTTATGTCGGCTTCGCAAATTCTCTCCCCGGGCCAGAAAGGGAACTTTCTGTTTTTTTTCAGCTCTTGTTGCTGTCGACTTTTCTACTGTTTTTCCCGGAGCTTCCTTGTCTACGGGTTTTTCGACTTTTTCCGTCGTTTCTGTTAGTGCCTCCGTATGCTCAGTTTCGCTGGTTGGTTTGGTGAATAGGGAGGGGTTGGCTTAAGATCCTCTTGAGAGGGGGTTGGAGGTTCAAGTCGCTGGTCTTTTTTCTCTCTTTTTTCTAGCTGCTCGTCATCGCCTCCGTCGCTCTCCGATCCGGATGAACTACTGCTGATCTTTCTTTTTGTTGCTACCGGTCTTAATTCAGCCCGTGGCGCCGGTTCCACTTTTCTCCCTTTCTTTGCTACCACCGTACTCTACTTGTTTGTTGTGGTATCTACCGATATCGGGGAGTCTTTTGTCTTGGTCTGATGTTTTCTTTAGAGGGCAGAATCTGGCCACGTACCCTGTTTTTTGACATTGCCAACATTGTGCTCTTCTGCCCTCTACGATGACCACCATTGATCAGCCCTCGCATGTCAACTGGGTGAGAATTCCATGGAGCTTCCTTTACAGCCGCATCAGAAATTTATATTCCCCTGTTAGAATATTACGGGGACCTTTCACTGCTTCCACCTCCTCTACTTCCCCATACTGGGACATGATGGCCCCAGCTGGTCTTCTTCTAGGAAACAGGGGGCATCTGATATCGTCACCGTTGTACGTCTCTTTGACAGGTATTCAGGTCTGATGCGAATGTCCCGCCATGTGAGATCCCCTCTTGTCAGCTTCTCGGCCTCTTCTTTTGTCGGCAAGAGGACCTCCCACATGGCATTAAACCTTCTGACCGCGTATTGCGCTGGAATCTTTACTTCGCCCAGGAGCTCCATCATCTTGTCTTTTGGGACCCCTTTTAGTCCCTTTCCATTTGCGTCCAAAGTTAGCAGGGAGACGGAGCGCTCCCTTATTCCAACGTCTCCGGGACTATCGAGATATTGTTCCCGTCCACGAGTTCTTTGTATTTTGTCTCAAACAGCTGTTTGTAGTAAGCTGGGGACTTTGCCTTCCTTTCTTTTGGTCCCCAGCTCAGCTGTTCACCCGTGGACTGGACTTCTGCCGACGCTGCGACTCCTGCTGCCACCATCTTTGCCCGCGGTGTTCTCTGGGTTGCCGGGATAGGTGAATCTGACGTTGCGAGGGCTGGCCACTCCTCCTTTTCCACCGGCTCCACGCTAGCTGATCCCCCCGTCCCCGGGGAGCACGCATCCACCACAAACACCTCCATTGATCTTGCCTTCCTCAACCCTTCCGCCGATCTTTTCCTCGGGCTGCTTCTGTCAGATTGCGACTGGCGAGCCTCCTCCTCGGTCCGCACCCACCATCGCTTAGTTGGTCGCCTTTTCCTTTCGATCTTCCACGGCCGTCTTGGAGTCTCCTCTACAAACTTTCGCCAGGCCTCCACATCCTGCTCCCTGGTTGTGGCTATAACCGTGGCTGACGTTATCCACGGTCTCGACTCCATTGACCTAGGGGTATCCTCCGCGCCCGCAACCTTGCCGGACGCTACTACTCTAGGGGTGCCTTTTAGGGTGGCAACCTCCGAAACCGACCGCTACGCAACCAATGAGGACACTTCTGAGTTGAGTGTGGCGACCCCCGGAACCGCACCGGCACCCGACCCTTCCGAGCTGGGGGTGGCGACCCCCGAGACACTTCTCGACAAGGGGGTGCCTTTTGGGACGGCACCCCCAAACCCTTCTCGGCACCTACACCTGGGGCGTCCCCCAAGGTGGCAGGAGCAGCGGCCTGCTCCATCTATTTTGATGGCCCAAGGCCCAACTAATGCCCGCCGATTTGGAAGCCAAGGGGACCTTCGCCTAAAAAGGCACGTCAGTTTCCCTTGGTCCTGCCGGCTGCTTAAGCATTAGGTGGACCCCGGACTACCTGCAACAAAAAGGAAAACAAAAACAGTTAGTAATTTCTCCGAGGTCAATAACAAAAACAATCACAGTAAAACAATAACGAGCAAAACTTTGCGGGTCCAAATCCCCAAGAAGGGGCTGGTCCTTGAGAAGTCAAGCGCAACAAAAAAAAAACAACAATTCGGACACTTGATAGCGCAGACCGCAGAGTACACCTTGGTCCTAGCCAGAAGAGGCCGAGCGTTGCCAGATACTAGAGCGTAGTTAACCGCCAACTGATTGAATCCAAAATTCGACAATTTTTATAATAATTTTGAAACGTTTTTATTGGTTGGTTAGCACAGCCTGTGCTTATAAAAATGATTGGCGAATTCATTCGTCTCATACCCCCATTAGTTCGTTACAACACTGTTTTGATGGGATGTGTCTCCTAGCGGCTTCGGTTGCAAGGAGACAGGGTAGTACATGTCAAGGATTCGTCACTTGACACTCAGCCCAACAGGTCAGGGGCCGGGAACCGGCCCAGCACCTGTTGGACTGAGGTACAGCGCCTGGGTAATACCTAGGAGGTCCATCCTCCCCGGCCCTGCCACCGGGCTTTCCGTTGGGGCAAGTTTATTGCTTGCTGCCTGAGACGCCCCGACCGGGGTATGCCGACGGGTTTACTCTGGGAATTTTTTAAATTGCAGGAGTGCCCCTCCTTTAGGGGAGCCTGCGGGGTTCCGACTTTCCAGGCCTTGTGCCAAATAATGCTGAGGTGGGCAGCATTTAAATAACTACCCCCATTAGTTCGTCTGATGGGGATGTGTCTCCTAGCGGCTTCGGCTGCAGGGAGACAGGGTAGTAGTACTCGTCAAGGATTCGTCACTTGACACTCAGCCTAACATGTGAGGGGCTGGGAACCGGCCCAACAACTGTTGAACTTAGGACGCCGCCTGGGTAATACCTAGGAGGTCCACTCTCCCAGTCCTTTCTACTGGACTTTCTGGTGGAGTAAGTTGATTGCTTACTGCGTGAGGCGCCCCTACCGGGGTATGTCGACGGGGTTACTCAGACAATTTTTAAAATTGCAGGAGTGCCCCTCCTTTAGGGGAGCCTGCTAAATCCCACTTTCCGGCCTTGTGCCACATTTTGCCGAGGTGGGCGGCAAATAAATAACTCCCCCCATTAGGAGTCAAAAACAATGTAACAGCTCATATGAGCGTCTATGAAAATATTAACAGCAGCCGAAGCATAAATGGCGAGAAATTGTATTAGCAGCAGGAGTGCCTTTTGAACGCTTGTACAAATTTGCAGGGGTACTCGTGCTTGTCGCTGAATAAAAAGTAAAATGTACGTACTTGGAGAGAAACAAAGTTGGCGCCGAAGGAGATAGATGTGAAGACGAAAATGGACTGGTTGTACGCAGTATGCGATTGGAAGAAAAGGAATGCGAACTAGGGGAGATTAACATGTGATCCCAGATACAGCAGCGAAATACATTGTAAGCTGGTGTTGAGACAGGGAGAAAGAGGAACGGTAATCAAATACTTGTGCTAAATATTGGAAAACTTCTAAAGCGGACTGTTATGCCTTTCTTTCCTTTGTTTGTTTGTAAGTACAACGTTACAGTAACACTAATATTACTATTTACTTGAAGCACATTAAAATTACATTTACGTTACAGTAACACTAATGTTACTATTTATTTGAAGAACATTAAAATGACATTTACGACCAATAAATTGAGCGTTTTTAGAGAATTGATAAGAAGTGGACACCTAACATGTATGCGTGATTCTCACATCTAGAAACCATAACAACTGCTGACTATGACCGTTGTTGACATTGTTACTTAAGTATATAATTCTCGCCCGTTAAAAGATTGGTTGCCGATTCCCAAGAGAATGGATACTAGCTTTGCTGGGTGTATCGAATTTCCCAAGCAGATGCTATTATGAATTTCTGTACGCAGGATTTCGTAAATGCATTTGACAAATTCAGTCATTCTGTTTTCCAAAATCGGAAGAATTCGGGATCATAACGATTGGTTTCATATAATTGTTATTTTCATCTCATGCAACAAGAATCATATAAATAATGTTAATTATTTCTCTTGATTTAGGTATAATTTTTAATTATTCTTATATCATTAAAAAATAGAACTTAGAAACTGTTTATTATCTGTAAAGCAAATCTAATCTATTAAAAACCGCTTTAATTTTTGAGATATGTTGTGAAAAATTTGTTGAAAATGTTGTTCTCCTATTGACACTACACTAAGTTTTAATCTTGATTGTTTTTTTATAGACAATAAGGCCATTCTCAATACAGTGTTGGATTTTTTAATAGAAAACCGCATAAAAATAAAGTAGATTAATTAATATTTTTGGAAGAGATTAATTGACAACCAAACGTTAAAAAATATTAAAATAATAAACATTTCGCCAATTTGATAAAAAGGATTAAATTGCTGCTGCTGCTGCTCCTGCTGCTGCTGATGCTGCTGCTGCTGCTGCTGCTGCTGATGATGATGATGATGATGATGATGATGATGATGATGATGATGATGATGGCGGATAAACTCCCTACGGCGAGAAAATAATGAAATTAACACGGAAGTGAAAATATTGAATAAAGGGAAGAAATCGAAAGTGTAGACGAAGTAAAAAAAAAAAAAATAAATAAATACGAAGCCTGGTAGGAATGCATATTGAATATCTAGGCCAACGATTTTGAAAAAAAAATAGCAGGGAATTAATATTGGCAGAGCACAATATAGGACGTGTATCGATTATTGTAAAAAGGAAAATAATCGATTCGCGTTTTACGTTTTCATTTATGCTTTTCATTAACCGTGGATGTTGGGCGTCTATGAATTCACATTGTATCATTAAACGTACATTAAAAATATCTTCCATAAAGCGAAAGAGCGTTCAACAATTTCATTTACTGATGAAAGAATCAATAAAAAAGAATCTAATATAATATGTACTATAAAATTTTGTTGATTCCTTTGGAAATGTCGATAAACATATATGATTATGCAACACCCCCGCGCTTCAGTAGTTGATTAAAATTACTAAAAGGTATGCGCATCTTTTACGTTATGTATTATTTGCGTTACCTAATTCGATAATGAAAATGGGATATATCATGCATTCCCTAACTTTTACATGCGTACATATTTTATTATTAATAGAGTATGTTTTTGAGGAGTTGGACATGTTATACGTCAAAAAAACCACCCTCAGCGGAAAATGCACTTTTAGGAAACCAATTCAATATGACCGTTGCTGAGCATAGAATTACCACTTATTTAAATTACTCATTATATATTCTAGTCTGAAGAATGAATTGATTCCTCATCTTTCGCATGAGAATCCCGAATTCTTGCTAAAATATCGACGAAACAATTTTCTTGCTTTTAAGAATCTCGTCATTCGGGAAATGAATTGTTCTACTCTAAAACCTTATACTGACATTATTTTCATCTAGAAATCGGCATTCAGTTTTTAGGGATATGTGGACTCAAGAAGAAAGTAACAATTAATTATACTGATACATTTAATTAAGAAAACGCTTTCTAACGTACAAGAAATAACATTCGATAATAAAGTTTGTCATTCAAGTTCCTAGACTTCACATTTACATCTTTATGAATTGAAAAAAATATATATAATGGAGAGACTGCTTATGATGCTAAATAATAGGTGGACTAATGTGCTAGAAAATCAATCACTCCAGAGAGTAGCTTTATCGGTTTACAAAGCTATATTCCGTTCATGCATAGAGTAGTGTAACTACATTTGAACAGGTGCATTCACCATTTGCTTTTCACGCTTAGAAATGGTCAGAAGCAGACTATCGAATCTTATAGTTTCTATACTATCGACTAAAGACCCAGCACGATAGGTTATCCATGTGTCTGTTTATAAGTACTTTAATAGAAAATCATCCGATAAACTAATAGAACTCTGTCTCTTTTTAACATACATGCCCCCCAACTTACACATGAGAATGAAAAAAACATTCCTGTATTTTTAAATGCCGAAATCATCTATAATAATTGGTTTCTACATCAGACAACTGAGATTTCGATTCTACCCCCGTTTCCTGCTTCCCTGATGTAACTTACCTAAAGAAGTTGAAATGTTTTGTCACCAGACATTTTACTGCTCACCCACGACATTCGGTGGTCAAACAGGTTATAAGTAGTAATACCTTTCGTTTCTATGATTAAGGTGAACATATATATATATATATATATATATGTATATATATATATATATATATATGTGTGTATATATATATATAAAGATGTGATGCGAGGCATCGGTTCGCTATGTTAGACTGTTGAAGAAGTTTAAGCTTCCTAAGGTCAAGATCATATGGATCTTAAAGTGTTGTTTTAAACTATTGAAGGCCCCCTTTAAATTTACCACACAAAAAGAATTGTGTTCTTTTATTACATTTCAATATATCTTCTTTGTTTTTCTTCCTTTGTAAGGACTAAAGTAAATATTCTCATTATACTTTATTACATTTCAGTTTAGAATGGAAAATAGACTGGCTAGCCTATAGTTGGCTTTTTAAGTCGGACGGACTAAGAATTACAATATATATAAAATAACAGTCAACGTAATTATTTTCCTCATATTATTAAACGACATAATATATACATATATATATATATACATTTATATATATATATATATATATGCATATACACACATACACACATATATAGGAGGCTACTATCAGGGACATAAGCCACAGTGGTACTATGTAGGGACTTGGGCAGCAAGGTGTCGATTAACGTTCGTTACACTTGAACTTCTGCATGCCAGTAGAGGAAGCAGGTGACCGGAAGGGAATTCAAAAGTCTAGTGGTTCCGGGGAAGAAAATAATGGAGTAGAAAGCTCTCTTATTTCTAGAGATCTCTAATGTGAAGGGTGGGATTTGATGCTTTTGGGGTTTGTCGGTGGTATTTACATCGAGGGGTACAAGGGCTTGCAGTTCCTCAAAGCATTCGCCGTTATTTCGTCGATGGGATAGAGGCTGAAGCTTAGATGACAGTTCTATCTAAGAAGGATTTCATTATGTTAAGTATTCTTGCACTGATACCTTATGATCTGATTTTCCTGGCGAGACCTTCATGCCATACCTTGTCAAAAACGTTAGATATATGTGGAGCTAAGGCTCTATCCTCCCCTGCTTTGTCTAGTTAATTGTATATACGTTCAGAAATTTCAGTTAGGCTATCTGCTGTGGAACGGGCTTGCCTAAATCGATAATGTTGGTCGGTTAGTATTTTAAAATCTCTAAGGTGATGGACTAGAACTTGATTTATTATTGACTCTAATGGTTCAATACATTTATGGTTTAGTTGTTTCACCAGAATTCTTGAAAACTGGTACTACAGAAGCAGTTAGCTAGCAGGCTTGAAAGCAAGATCCATTAAAGCATTTGTTGTAAACTTTGGAGAGAATGGAGCTACCTGCGCGAAGTAGATTTTTAATAGCATAGCCGGGATGTTATCAGGTCCACATGCTTTTGAAGTGACAAGAACGGGGAATTTTCAGATCATCTAGTGTGGTGTCAGCCCGCAAAGGAAAGCCAGGGAGGGGATGGGTAGCAGCGTCCAGTGTAAAATTGGAGGCAAACCGACTCGCGATAATGTTATCCTTCTCAGTTGCTGAGCAAACAACCTCATGATTTTTGGATAGCGGAGAATTGTTGATTGTCCATTATTTACTATACTGTTGTAGACTTTCCAGAAGTCACGTGTTCCTAATTTCCGTGCTTTGATGCGTTTTCTGGTGGTTTCAGTAAATTCTCTCTTAGCTTACTTCTATATACTTCTTTCTGTTCGAACTGAACTTATGTCGGTTAAATCGGTTGTACGCATGCCGCCTTTGCGCTATGGCAGTTGCACAAGTAGAAGTAAACCATTGGGGAGAGTGGGGCTTACCAGAAAATTCTCGCATTGGAACATGTTCTTTAATTGCCGTTTTGAACCATTCAGTGGTTTCATTTTCGCACTGGTCAGCAGGAAGTGAAAAGATATTTCGCAATAGGGCGTCTCTGATGAGATCCCCGATGGCTTCCCAGTCAGCCCTTTTATAATATCTCGTTATTTTGAGGAATGTCTCTTCAGTTTTGAGCTCTAGAGTTTAGGGCGATTTCAACAATTATCATACATGAGTGGCGTTCCCAAGTGGGGTGTGGGCATCATCGGGAACTGCGGTCAGAACTGCAGGCATCATCGGGAACTGTGGTCAGAAACAAATCTTGAACTGCTGCTTGTTGTTCTTGCAGGTCTGGTAAACGGGTTGGAAACGTAACCATCTGCAAAAGTAAGCTTCGAATACTATTATCTTAAAATTATCTTAAAATCTTTAGGCTTACTTGATTTTATAAAACTCTATTCCGTCTAGTCGTAATAAATAGAATGATATGCCCAGAAATGTTAATCTCAATATTACACTTTTGATAGAAAATAATACTTGTTCATGCCAACATATATTTAATTTAATTAATACCATTTTTTAAATTCATCTGACTCGGTTAATTTTATAAGTATCATATTTTAAATTGCATTGTATCCATACATCTAAACATAATTGTTCATTTCTATCGTCGCCCTATCCGCTATAAGGAACACTTACCCTCTCACACACAAAAATAGTCATGCCCCTCTATTTTACTTTCCCCTCATTCCCTTGCTTTCCTTTTAATCTATCCCCTGCCCTGTAGCTATATCTCTCCCACAAAACTTGACCGCTGCAGTCTTCCAGAAGAATAACAATCACTTTTTACTCCAGTACCAATGTAAATAAAGAGCCTTGTGGTGAGGATAACTTTGAGCTAAATTGTTGTGCTTTATCTTGCTTTTCTCTGAGAATGAATCTAATTTCAACGTTTAACAGGTTTTACGTTAACAAGAATGGCGAAACCTGATGATTAATCCTCTTGAAACTTTCAGCAGTGTCGTTTTCCAGATATTTTGAAATCCAAAAACAGGTATATATATATATATATATATATATATATATATATATATATATATATATATATATATATATACATATATATATAAATATATATATATATATATATATCCACCGGAAAAAGATTTTCACCGTTTCTTTTTTTTTAAAAGTAGTCTGTCGGAGAATAAATATGTACATGTACATTTCTGATTTATAGTTTTCATGTGAGTGTACGTATCTGATTATTAGCGCACGTCAAGATATTACGTAATGTATTAAGTATGTGTTCATATAAACGTCAATGCTTATTATTATTTACACACTATTACATGCGGTCTTACTTACTCGGAATGTTTCTAGACCAATATAATCTTTAGATATTGATTAGAAAGGGGCAACTGAAGTGCAAAATACTTGACGTTTATATTCCCATAATGAGAGTTGAGCATTCAAAATAATATGTCTATATATGACAAATAAGCTCTACATCATTAGAAATTTAATACAAATTCTCCTAACTTATATATGTCCACCACACCCAACCTCCCTTTCCTGTTCTATAATCTACTGAGATACTTTCGTCATGTATTACCTGGGTGTAAAACGTGTTTGACTCCTGATGTGGGGTTATGAGAACAAGTATTCCGACGATCGTTTTTATAACTACAAGTCATTGAGAGAAACCGATGAGGACCTTCTAAATTTACTATAAAAATGTCGAATTTTGAATCCAATCAGTTCGTTGCCATCTTTGTAAATGGCAATTACACTCAGGATCTGATCTGAACTTCACTGCTTCTTCGCCGCCATCTTTTTTTACTGGCAATTACACTCAGGATCTTATCTGAACTTCACTGCTTCTTCGCCACCATCTTTCTTACTGGCAATTCCAATCAGGGTCGTACTACACTGCTTCTCCACCGGTATCTATGTTCCACATAATGTCTCCAGATTAAACAGGTTATGGGGCCAGCCAATAATCTTTTCTATGACAGTTCAGAATCTAAAATGGAATCCTGGCAGGTAAAATCCCTGGGGTATCTAAGGATTCGGAAACAACACATAATCATACAATCCCCAACAGAGAAGCCTAACGACCACGAAGTTCTAGAAAATAATGCGACTGTTTTTAGTAAAACTGATTCAATGCTTATACGATAGGTCTGTCTCTGATTATAAGAGATGGTTTGGATGATGAACGGAAAGCGTTGCACACATGAAAAGAACATTATTTATCAAAAGGGAAACCGAAAATTATACCACTATATACAGAACTAACGTCTCTAAAACGTAACGAGGATAAAACTATTACCTACTACGTTATAAGGGCAGAAACAACTGCCAATGTCTTAAAACTCTCAGGTGAAATAATAAGCGATGGATTGTTAATATCAATGACCCTCAAGAGACTTCCAGCCGATTTAAAGCCATTTACAACTGTTATAATGCAAAAAGACAAACCCATAAATTTCAGTGAATTTAAACTGGCATTGCGCAGTTACGAAGAGACTAATCGGATGCTCGTGGACAATAATAACTCCAGCAATATTATGAAGTTAAAAAATGCTTCTCGAAAACAGACACAACCCAATTACGCACCTCACTGCAACATTTTCCCCAAAAGTAATTCTTCCTAAGAAAAAGAATAAAATTACCTGCTATAATTGTGGACGATACAACCACAAAAGTTTCAAATGTCGATATAGACGCTCTAAAACGGACTCCGTAAAAAACGTTGAGAATTTTGAGGAAAAACATAAATTTCTAATCACATGTAACGTTGACAATACCACAAACAGTAAAAATATCCTTAAAGACGGTGGTGATACATCACACGTTATCACAAAGGAATCTGATTTTATTAATTTTGATTCAAACTTTAATCTACTAAGTCATTTTTCGAACTTGACTGTGGTTGTCAACTTAATGATATTCTTGAACATAGGCGAGTCTAAAATATCCCTAAAATATAATAAAGGCAACATCTGTAACTGTATTCTAAAAAGGTATGTTGAGGAAAAAAATGTGGTAGTAAGAAGACGGTTCGAATCCGTACAGCATCGAGGAAAAACACCTAATCTCATTGGTGTTACGACCACCGCCAAACCGGAAGTGACATATCTTTTTATTAGGGGAAGGCAATCGAAAGGAGAGGATGACTTTCGAAAATATCGGCAAAAAAAAACCCTGTAGAAAACTGCCCAGTTGAAGGTGAAGGGATTTATGTTTTTAGTCAATTTTTCGATATCTGTTTTCTGAAAGGTCGACCTTCAATACAATACTGATCTTGTAAAAATCCCCCGTCTCTGTCAAACGTTTTAGGCAGACATGCAAACATACATACATACATTCATATATTAGTAACTAAAGATTTTCGACACACACCGATGAAAAAGCTTGCCCTATCTCTGAATACCATTTATGTCAAATTTCAAATGTTTAGACCAGAAAGTGTGTGAGTAATTTGATACGGAACGAAACAGTCCATTCTTTCTAAACTTTGACCCTATTATGACCTTTTAACATTTATTGTTGTGAGCTCAAATCAAGTTAAAAATTTACATCCATGCCCAAGGAACCTATATCTAAAATTTCAAGTGTTCACACCCAGAATTGGCGGAGGAGATTAGTAGAGTTCTCAAATGTCAAATCGTTCCGAAAACGGAGTACAAAGATTTCGCCAAATCCCAATGCTTTGTATAACAAATTTCAAGTTTGTAGACTTAAAATTAACAGAGTTATTGTCTAGGAAAGGTGCACAGACAGACACTTACACACAAACACTTTCACTTTATAGATATACTAGTAGCCCGGCGTCGCCCCGGTGTTGTGGTGTGTATGTTGAGCAAAAAAAAAGTGGTTGTAAAAAGGCAGGATCAATCCTGTACCGCGAAGGAGAAAATAAATCGGGGGGGGGGACTTTCTTATTTGCTGTTACGACAACCGACGTAGGTTTTAAGTAAGGCTAGACAATCGAAAAGAGAGGATGACTTAAAAATTTCTGTGAAAAGACGACCCACGTAGAAAACTGCCCAGTTGAAGGTGAAGATACTATGGTTTTTAGCCAATTTTTCGATATTTGTCGTCTGAAATGTCGAACTTCAAAACGATACTAATCTTGGTAAAATCCGTCGCTTCTGTAGAAAGTTTTAGGCAGACATGCAGCATATATACGTACATACATTTATACATTGGCTACTAAAGATGTTCGACCCAAGATGATAAAAAAGTGCCCTATCTCTGAATACCCATCATGTCAAATTTCGAATGTTTAGATCAGAAATTGTCTGAGTAATTTGGTAGAGACCGCAGAGGTGAAATTGTTTTTTTAATTGGACCCCTATTTTGCCCCCTGAACATGTATTGTTTTAGGCTCAAATCAAGTTATTCAGTTAGATTCATGTCCAACGAATATATATCTTAAATTTCAAGTGTTTAGACCCAAAAAATAGCAGAGGAGGTTTGGTCGAGTTCTCAAATGTATAATCCTTGAACGTTGACCCCTGCACGGCCAAATCTCTGGCCGAACATGGATTATACAGAGTTTTCCAAATCTCCGCACCCTGTATATCAAATTTCGACTCTATAGACTGAGAATTGACGGAGATGTTGCTTAGGGAAATGTACACCCACACACGGACACACACACACAGACAACAGACACGTTCACTAATACACACACACACAAACATATATATATATATGTATATATATATATATATATATATACACACACACACATATATGAGCATATAGAACGGTTCACTCGGTCCGATCCTTTTCACTTTGTATTTTTGCTGTATTCATTTTAATGGAATGTACTATTCTTTTCCTTTTTCATTTTCATTTTTTTTCTTAATTTATCGATCAATATTTGCGTTTTACAAACACAAGTGCGTTTGGTTGACTGCGTACGTATTGATTCGATTTAAGGGCCATTATTTTAATCATGTTTGTTTGGTGTGATCTATATGCATACGCATGGAGAGTCGATCGATCCATTCATGTATGCTGATAAAAAACAAACACACAAAGCACTCTATGTTTACCCAGTGCTTATCGACCATTCCTTTGATAAAGAAAGCAGTGGGGACGCCAGGAACACACGCTCTCTCACTAATTTATTACTCGGGTCCGCATGAGAAAATTACAGTCTGTAAACAAACGATCACATACTTTTTAAAATACAAATGTTCATCAGAGAATTATTTCATGTGACATGTTTTTATCATGTATACAAAACGCAAAGTTTAAATCAGACCAAAACGGTTTCGGGTAAGATATTTTACTCTAAAACAAGTAACATTGTTTATTATTCGTGTGAACTTACTCTTGGGGATTATATATACGGTAATCTGTATGGGTAAGTTCTGCAGCGTGTTATGATTTACATTACATTTAAATTTCTTAAGTCGTTGTAGCAATATAGTTTCTGGAAATACTGGACTCTAGCAGTTCGAGAGAGTAAATGAAGAGAGTAAATGTATTCTCGGTCTCTAGTCACATCAACTAGTTACAGGTGTTTTTATTTCTACCTGGAAGCTTAGTAAAGCTATATGACAGCATTTGTTCTTATACTAATAAGTGTCTCTTATACAATACGATTTTTATAAAGCAGGTTAATGGCACTAAAGAGAAATCTAAGAAATCCCCGTCTAACATAACATAAAGGATTAATCCATTAAAATATGTCTTTATTGTATAAAGGGTTGCCCTTCAAATAGAACGTATTCTTAACTAACTTATACCAGAATATTAGTTTATAATTTATAGTTGTATGAGTCGCAATCCTTTTAAACAGAAACATATTTTAAGTTTGCATATTGAAAAAGTGTTGCGTTTTTTTTTATTCGTCCCAAACCGGTCGCCGTGCAATTTGACGTAAATACTTACTATATAGCACCATATATACTGGGATTCTATGTAGAAACACAAGAGTAAAATGTGTGGAAGTAAAGTTATGGACGACGACGATAGGAAGGCATAGCAAAATGCTTGCTTTCCGAGCGGAAAACTTATTACAGTAGAATATTTTCTTAGATCAATGGATCTCTACATAGAAATGGTAAACCTCTAAAGTTTCTCGCGTTAGTCGGTTTTATTTCCATCCAGTTTACGAAAGTGATATGAATTCAGGAGAGTGCATTCCATTAAAATACTTTTACAACAGACACGGCGATGCAACATTGTGGCGAAGTGACAAAGCTTGTTGTTTGGTAAATAGTATGTGACTCATTAGGTGTGAGAATCTGGGTTGGGCGATGTATGAGATAAAAAAGCTGATAGTAGATTCAGCAACCCATATCTAACAACAATACGTCACACATGTAAAGTATGGTTTATATTCCAGCAGTAGTCTACATATTATTCAGTAAAATACGTAAAAGCTAAATATTTAATTCATTTGTTAGACTGCATGCAGTTTATGAATTTAAGGCGAGGTGTTTGGAAGTAGGACTCTCAAAAGTATATTATTAGTCATGTTAAGTAAGTATCTTGTAATTGTAAAAAGAAAACAAATATATATATATATAAATTTAGCATTATAAAATGTTACCATACATTAACGTTTATATTCCAAACAGACTGCGAATTGTTATCTAAAGATTCACCCATTACTTTAGATATGTAAACATTTTTCTCTCGTGCGTGTTAAAAAGCATGGTATAACCTACAAATATATTAATCACAAAAGAGAATACAAAAGAAAAAAAAATTCAGATATCAACCAATGACTCACACATGCATTTATCTAATGTTGGTTTGGATAAGCATGCATCGACTATAATCTGGATATTACTATTGTCTTAGAAGGATGTGATATTTTAGTGTTCGTCCAGTAATGCACTATTACTAAGAAGTCATGAAAAAATCTTGGATTACAAATCCTGTCAAATGCTTTAGACATATCAACAACAATCGACTTATTCTACCGTGCTTTACTAAGTACATAGAATATACGTTTTAGCCATCTAATGAATATTTCTGCAGTAGAACGAGCATACTTAAATGTATACGGTCTACTCAAACAAAATATATTGATCGAAATACAGACCATCAGAATCAACACACTTTCCCAACGCAACACAAGTGTATTTATGCCAAGAAACTAAACATGTTCCGATGTGATGGCGATGAAGTAACTGAAAGCGTTTTTGATATCGCATAGGTGTTGCATTGCTCACGCAGAAAGTTGTCGAGATGTTTGAAAAATTAGTAGTATGTAGGTGAGAGGTCTAGAGAGTACGGTGGATATAGCAGAGTTCCATAGCCAAATACGTCATATTTCTTCAGGGTCTCTTTAGTAACGGTCCGTCGGGGATGTTCCTGAATGGGAATTGGGCATTTCTGTTTACTTATGCTGGGGGTTGTTGTCGAAGTTTCTGAAGCATTTTATCTTCAAATTACTTCCCATCCGTAATAGATTCGCCCGTTTTCAAAAATACTATAATGGATGAGTTCGGTTACAGACCACAGACTAGTCAGCGTGATAATTTTTTGGTAGAGCTCTGGCTTCGGAAAGTGTTGTGTAGATTCTCCGGCGTCTAATAACTGAGCTGAGCTTTCGTAAAGAAACCACTCTTATCGCATTCCACAACCCTGTCGAGAAAAGGGTCGTTCTAGTTGAGTAAAAGAAACGAAAATGGCACTTGATAACGGCGCTATTTTTTGTTGTCGTTAAATTGGTGAAACACCCATTAATGAGGTTCTTTTTTTTTTAATCTCTCCTAAGTGGTTGGAAATCATTGTACACGTTTTGACCCAACCATCCATGGTGGTACAGTTTTACAATAATAAAGATTATAAAAGTGCAAAGTTAGAAGTTTTATTGTGTGAACTATTCTTGATTGCCTAGCTTACTCTATTTGTTTGGTCGATGACGCAAACAAAACCAAAGACAAATCGCTTTAGCTCGCGGCTTTGGGGTTGATGATATATTCATACTAATATTGTGTTGCTAAGAAAACAATGTGTTTCGAGATAATGGTTGTGGAAACGTGTCTTTGCTTCAACCAGAGGGAATACCTTACCCTAAAGTCACGTCTCAAATGACATCTGGGCGTGTAAACACTTCGAGGAATATTTATTCGATAAGTGATTTTGTACGGAAGGCACTTGCCTAATCAGAAGAGAAGAGGATATGAGGCAACAATCACCAAATGTCTCACTTTTTCCTGTCATTATATAAGCTTCTCTGTGATCGATTTTACATGGGAACGCAGTGGAATTGATAAAAGATCAGAGTTGAGTTAAGTAGAGACGGGAGGAGGTCAAAGTTGAGTATGAATTTTAAGGAAGAAACCTCAAAGTCCCAGACCGCTGAGCCATGCACCGACATTGAGTATCGCCACCAACACTCCTACCTCGAATGAGCTGAAAGACCTTTCTTTTATTATATAACAACCACGAGAATAATGAAATTTTTCGATTTCTCATTCGCCGCAAATTTGAATTCTGTAGGGAGTAATTTGTTTGAACTTACCAAGAGTTGAAGAAGAACTCCCTAGCAATGTGGTCGAACGTCTCTGTTTCTGCACAAATTGACTTATTAACATGGAATAATGCGCGAAGTGTTTATTTCGCGATATTCTCTACATATTAAGAGTTTCTTATAAATCGTGAGTTTCTTATATTTTGCGACAATTTTCTGATTATAACGACAAGTTATCTATCGTCTTTACCCTTATTCCATGTGTATAAAATTGTTTCCTATTTGTACTTTACTTAAGGCATGTTCGGGCGATGTAAAGTTATATGGACCTGGTCTACAAAACTCTTCAGTGCGAGTACTGGAGAGCCGAGCAGTATGGTAAAGAGAGACTAAGTCCTCAAGAACTTGCACCAATCTCAGTTTATTAACCTGATCCTTTAACAGTGTTCTTTCGAATCTATTGTTCATTAAATTGCGAGTTACGTCAGCAAATTTAAAGTTCACGAGGTTATTATATAAACCACAGAATACTAATCCGGTATACTTAGAAATTCATTACTTTCCTTACTTAGTTTTAGAATATATAACTATATTAAAAACGAAAACAATGTTGCGTTCCTTATACACTTTTTTTATGTTTATGTTTCATGCAACTGCTTATTGTTGAAATGCGTAGGAAGAGTATTAGTATATGCCTCGTCCCGACTGGTATACTGAGCAATACGGTCTGGCATACAAAGAGAATTAGATCCCACAATGAATATCTCTTAAAACATAAGACTCATAAACTTTACGTCAATTTAGCACAGCTAAAATTTTGCGACGTTACACAGTCAAACGCAAGAGTTTTCAGACCAAAACGCAAGAGAAATGAATGAGCGTAAAATAGTAGTCACTAGTTTCTCATAAGGGGGGTAAGTGATATAATAACACACTGTGATACGTATATATATATATATATATATATACATATATATACATATACATATATATATAAAATATATAAATATATATATATATATATATATATATATATATATATATACGAAGTTATAATATATACAAAGTTATAATATATACGAAGATATAACCGAAGTTATGCAACGATGAGCCTCGCCATTACCAGATGGGTGACAATAAGGGAAGATAAGATGTTGTATGCACCGCAACGATTCGTAACATTTTCCAGGTTGGTATCCGGGGGCGTATTAATTCACTGGGAAAATTTCACCCCCAGCCTCCATTATGACTTGCATCTAGAGAATGAAATGCTGATGTAATATCATGCGGTCTACTGCATGGTCTGTCCTGTGACAGCCATCTCCACCTACAAAGATAAGCAGTAACACAAAAAAGTGTTGTTATCTCCACACAAAGCCTTCGCCACTATAAACAAATCATCTATGTGGATTTCCTTAGAACTTAGTAGTTGTGGGGAAACATCTTTCATCGGAATCGACGGGACAGTCCATAATTATATACGAGGGTCGTTTCAAATGTAACACAAATTATCATTCTTTAACTGAACTATTTTGAGCCCTGTGAAGACGCATTTTATTTCTATTAGAATAAATAACCATTTGTGTACTGAAATTTTACTTTCTCCATAGTCGTCATGCATTTCTGGCAACGATTAACAATGAATGTTATTAGGCGATAGAAGCGTGTTTTGTCCTATGAACATCGAAGAAACACTTAACATTTAATAAAAAATAAAGATTTTCGAAGATGTAACTGGTGCCTTATATAAAAGCGGTATTTTCTTACAGTTTGGACCATACACGTGATGATTGCACAATGTATTCGTTCACATATATGTCATCAAGATACGCCGATGTCCCATCTTTTATTGTTTCTTCCTGTCACAACACAGCGTTAATCTTCATTATTTAGGGGGTACGTTCAGCCCGAAGGCTGGTCTTGTAATACAGTACCTCTTACAAGCAAACACATCCGTCTTGAATGGCCACATTGTTTCAATGATTCGGACCTGCAGGTATGTTTTTTTAGATCCAACAGTGACACATTGGAACGCTGCGGGCGCGACTCTCATAGCTTGCTGACACAAACGTCAGCATCTGCGCTGAACGAATCAACATTCGAGTTCAGTTTACGGTAGTCCATCACTGGCCTCACCTTCGCTTTGCTGTACTGAGCGACCGCCACCAGCGGAATCAGGCCTTTGAAGGTCCAAGATTCTCATAGGGGTAGGGAATTAACCAGCCATTTTTGAACCAATCACGTATTTCGGCCTCATTTGGTCGGACACATGGTACTCTGTTAGCTCATTTTGTAGTTTGGCGGGTTCCTGGTTTTCCGACCACTTCTACACGGCGGTCCGAGTCTTCTGCTGCTGGTCAAATTCGCCAATAAAGCCTGACTAATAAATCTTTAAAGCAGCACACACTGGAATATTTTTCTGAACTTGTGCGGCCCCCGTCTGTATTATGTGAGAACCACCTATTGCTCTGATGACATCATAGCCTAGAAGCCGGTCAAAGCTCAGCAGTTTTTCGAGTACTACCAGCGCTTCGACGTAACCCGAACTTCCAGTTCTAGTGTGAATGTTCACAGCGTCCACCTCGCAACATGTCCGCGCGGCTCCACTGAGGGTGGTTACTCTAGTAGTTTTCTTCTTCCAATTGCGTCAGAGGTCCGCGTTCACTATGGTGCGAGAGCACCCCGAGTCGAGGAGTGTTGAGAACAATTTCTCATTGATATGCACCTGAATGGTCGGAAGCTCCTCATCTAATTTCTGTCTGGGGAAGAGGTTGACGCTGACACCTTGTCACTGACCCCGTTTCCCGAACAATCCCGGGCAATATGATCAGTCTCATTACATCGGTAGCAGCGAACAGCTTCCAGTCGCCGGCGGCAGTTCCTCGCAGTGTCACCCTGGCGATTGCACCTATAACACACGACTTCATCACGCAGGCCGGCCCCCTGGGACGGTTCATCATCACATGATGCGGGCTGTGCAGCAGCGACTACCGCTTCTCTCATCTCAAATGTATTCCTCATCACAGTCCTGGCTCGGTCTACCAGGTCATTAAGGGATAATGTATCTATGCCTGAGCTAACACACAGGAGTTGGTTTCTCCGTTTAGGAGCCATGCTCAAAATTAACATGCCAAGGCCCGCTCAGGCAGCCCATGAAACAATACCGTCAACTTGGTCAGTTCGAGCAAATAAACGTTGACATGTTCGTCGGGTGTAAGGTTCTCAAATTTCTTCCAAGCAGTGGCGGGGTCGATAGCGAACGCCTTGTATAATGCTGCTTTGATCCTTTCATAATACTGTGTTTCCTCAGGACTAAGCTGTTAATATACAACGAAAACCCCGCCGGGCAGATGTAGAAGAACCACGTGTGCAATGCTCTTTACACTAGGCAACAGACAATGCAATTCTACCTTCTCCACCCAGTCATGTACCGGGGTCGAGCCGTCGAATTCTGGTATTACGTAAAGGTCGAATTTGTCTCCCATTACGCCGAAATACCTTGCAGTTAAATGGGCTGGTAAACAGCAAAACAAAATAAAATAAATGCAATTAGCAAAAGTTCAGCTAGAATTCGTCACTGCCAACTTTCTCTCTCAGCTTCCAGCACGTGTCCGCCCAACCACCGCTGCCAACAGGCATTTTATCAGAAAACTGACCCCATTTCATTTGCATATGTGTGCAATGAAAGATGGGATCTCGTGAAGTTCTACGAGACTACACCTTATAAATCCATTGCTGCCATCTTTAATTTCTCTCTCAGATCCCATTCGAAGGTAAGTTTTTTAACCGCACAATACACACACACGCGGACGCTTTCTTTTATTATTCCATTCAACTCTACAATATTAAATAATCCCAGCGAGAAGACCTTAGGTTAAAATTATTTACAACAAGAAGAAATCTGCCAATTTTGGATGTTGCTCTGCAAGCAGTCCACAACATTAATATGAATAATGGAAAAATAATATAAGTATGCAGAATATGCCAGAGAACTGCAAAAATATTGAACCTGGAGGAAATCAATATACTACTAATAATTTTAAAGGCAATTAGAACAACACAGAGAAAAACGAACGAATAACACCCGAGGTCCTAAGTAGATGCTTATCCTCAACCCATCATCGGATTTGAGGTGATTTCGTCAATATCTGACAAACCCAAAATATTTGCAAAAATTTGCAGCAAAGTCAACCGTATGTGATCAAAATCTCTTACCACTTGAATTTCCTCTAATATCGCCACACTTATTACGAACCTGGATGCCAATAAAGCAATTAATATTGACAAAATTCTATTCATAGTATTCAAATAAATTAAACCGGCATTAGCACCCATTCTTGCAAAACTGCTCAATCGATATATTAAGGAGAAATGATTTGCAGAATCTTGAAAAACCTCATGATTTTTTTTTTAAATGTTTAAAAAATAGTTGTGATCTGTCTTCTTTGTGTCAGTACAGAATAATGGGTAAGTTGCTTGAATGCGTGTAAAATAGAGATATCGCAATAACTACAGCTAAACAATCCACTCACTGGAAAGGAATATAGTTTCCGTCTGGCAAGGTTTACAGTTGATGCATCGAGTGTAATCTCACATATAGTTTACTAAATCTATCGACTAAGGTTTTCTCTCAAAAGCGATTGCTCTTGAAACACCCGAGCAACTTGGTAGGGTTTAGCATAATATCCACGTCATACGATTCCCAGCTATGAAATATCTGGGAATATGTTCTAAATCAGTTATTTTCCTCTCCGATAGGTTTATACACATTCTTGTTGATGGGTAAAATTTTAAAACAAAGAGTATTAATGTGTGCATGCCTCAAAGATGTATCTTGGACCCAACATTCTTCTCAACTCTATCAATCAAGATCTATCTGAGTCTATCTGCTCAGATGTTGAGCATTTGATGCAACCGGGTACCAAGTACCTTGTAAGTCTTTTTAATATCACCACAAAGACTGATTGCCAGCTTACCCTAATGTTTATGCATTGCTTCCATTTACAAATTTGCCTTATTCTGACAAGTTTTCTGGTCTAACTCTTAATCCTGAACTTAAAATAAAACTTACATAAAAAATCTTGCCAAGGTCCTTGAAAAAGATGGTTTAGTGCTATGGAAAATATTAAACTTCTAACGCAATCCTCTATCTATATAAGATCTACTTACATTCTAAATTTGAATACTGAATCCATACCTCGTCTAGAGCAGCCTTAACACAGAAGCTGTCCTTGGAGAGATTACTGAATATATAAGGAGATGTTTTGTCAGTCAGATTTTGGGGAAATTCACAAAGTGTTCTCCAAGAAACATCTTTGATAACGGTATGTGAAAACTCCACGTGAGTAATCTATATTATAAAGCTCACTTTTCTGTTTACATGTCCATATGTATGTATGTATGTCTAACACTTTAGAGGGAAAGGACAGATTTTCACGAGATCAGAGTCGTTGTGAAGCACAACCCTCCGGGCGAAAAATATTGAACAATTGACTAAAAACATTAGTTCTTTCACCCTCAACTAGCGACTTTTCTCCACAGAGAGGTCTCTTTTTTCGCCGATATTTTCGAATGTCATCGCCGCTTTTCGATTGACTAGCCTGAATTTTAACATTCGTCACCCCCGGTTAGGCGATGCGCGTAACAGCAATGCCGTGAAGTTTTTTTGTGTTCATGTGATTTTCTTCTGACTCGGTACGGGTATATTATTCGCAATAATCTCTGTTACTATAACAGCCTACAAATAATTAAAATGAGTTCTGGAGTGAATTCTTTCATAATGTCCTGTTTGACACCATCGTTCACGTAATTTGAATTCAACAAATCGATGCATTTCATCGTGACTACTTTCAAATTTACCAATAATACAAGGAAACGGATATTCGTTTAACGTTACCAGCAGTAAATACAAAACGGTTTTGAAATTAAAAACATATCAAAAAATTATCAAAAGTATTTGAGGTATAACGTACGGTGTGGTTGCCAGCATAAATATGGTGTTTGAGATTCACCACGTTTAGTCTTGAAGCATTTTTTCACACTGAGATAAACGTCCTGGATTAAATGCATTAGAAAGTTATGCAGTATTTTATGTAAATTAGGATTACTATTAATTGTTTCAAAAAAGGACTGCAGTTTTTTTTCTGAGCAAAAACTTCAAAAACTCTTTCATGAATGGTTAAATTCCATGCGTAGTATTGTAAACTAATTAACTATTCAGGTTTCCTAATCTCTCACAATCTCCAACTTATTTCCTTATGTTCATTTTATTTGTATTCTCTACATGTCATTTTCACTTTCAACCGTCAATGTAGCTCTGCAACTCGTGAATTTAATCCTCATATACTTTTTACTAAGATGTTATCTCATTTTTCGTGCCCTATCCCTTTATTTTAGAATGGATTAGTCACTCTTTCGTCGTTCCTTTTCCTATCTGTTAAACGGTTCATTTTGCTAAGAATACTTCACTCGATTTCTTTTACTTTTTCCATTCTCTGTTTTTAATTTTGTCACATGTCGAAGCTCTTCAATACGCTTTTAATTTCCTATACGTTTTCTATCAGAAAGTATAAGTCACCCTTAATTTCTGTCTTTACTATATGGTGTGTCTTTTTCTTTGCCCCCTTCATTATATCTATATATCTATCTTTCTCTCTCTCCGTCTCTCTCTTTCTCCATATATATATATATATATATATATATATATACATATATATATATATATATATATATATATATATATATATATACATGTCACACTCGTTATTGTTTAGTTTTTCATATTCCATCAAACTATACACACGTTTTATCATCAATCGATATTAATCTCTATATGCAAAGTAATTTTTTCAATTATCTTTACAATATAATTTCTATGATCCTCTGTTTATTTCCCCCTGTATTATCTGAAATTGTCACGCTTAATCAACGCTTTTGTTTTCATCGTGTTTTTTTTATCCATTTTTATTTTGCATCAGTTGAGTTCCATCCAGGTGTTTTACTCACCTCTTTCATTTACACTGCTTTAGTTTCTACCGAACCTAACATACTTTCCTTCATCGCTGCTTTCTGTTTAACCATTTGTCTTTCTGTCCATTTCTTCTCCCTCCCTTCCTATATCTTATGATCACTATCACTAGACATTTCGAGCAACTCTATTTGCTATTATTATTCTACTGCTTATTAAGCTCACGGATCACAATTTATTTTAAACACTCTTCCATTCTTCTTGAGCACTGTATGATAATGTTCAGAAGTAGCAGTATATGTCGATCAAACGCACGATATCGTCTGACTGAGGGACGCGACTCGATAGGCGCAAAACAGGTTACTACTTGATTGTCAACACTACATGTAATGGAGTAATACATGCGCAGAGACCTTCGATAAATGGGTGTTTTATCATATGCTAGGCTCAATCCCAATTTAGTTCCTCGTAACAGAAAACACTGAGGGCAGGGTCAATAACTGTTAACTGCTTAGTCCTAAAGTAAAATGCTACTAAAACACATCTATCTGAAAACATAATTTTACATTAAGAAGATGCATGGCCTTACACCGCAGAATAAGTGGGGCAGACTATCTGGGTAAGGAACTGGTCCCTATTTGTTCCTCCGGATTTCAGATATTACCCCTTCGGATTTAATGTTTGGTCCTTCCAAAGTGTCTACGATATACAAGAATATTGTAAGATACAAAGACGTATAAAGTTGTGAGCGACTGACTGAGACATCAGTCCAAAGATTTTTACCATGAGTGAAAATGAAATGTGATACACGGAGGAGAAATGTGTGATATTTCAACGAGACTAAGGTCAAACAAATACATTTTATATGTTTATATATATATATATATATATATATATATATATATATATATATATATATATATATATATGTGTGTGTGTGTGTGTGTGTGTGTGTCGGCAAATCCAGCTTGAATCGTAAAGGGGTAGGGTCAATCGTCTGGAGAGTCTATTGTTTGTGAGCTCAATGTAGCTATTATTATTGAATACGCATTACTTCAAGGAGTGTTTTTTTTAAATTATGAGGTTACTAAGTGTTAATTTCTCGTAGTTGATGACAAATGTATGTATGTATATATATATATATATATATATATATAAATATATATACATATATATATGTATATATATATATATATATATATATATATATATATATGAATGGAAATGTATAAAAAAAGAAAACGCAAAGTATAAAAGCTTATAACTTTTCTTTATTCATTTTCAATTTGTAACGTGGAGGAATAGAAAATAATATTATAAAAAAAAATTATTATTTTTTTTTACAGGTACATAACTTTGAGTGATCCTTCAGTTTTACTCGGTGTAGTGAAAGTATGAGCATAAACGAGGAAAAGGGGAATGGAAAACAAAGGGAGGAGGAGGAGAAGGAGGTATAGCGAATGAGAAGGTGCCACGTCAGTTTTAAATATATGCACATATCAGCACACACATACACACATGCACACAGTGCATATACACATACGTATAAACGAAAACTTAAAAAATAAACAGTAAAAAAAAATGAAGAAACGCCCCTTTTACATTTGAATTCTAACGATATTATTTATTCCAAGAGAGAATAAGAATTCAAAGTATATAAGACGTTATAAGGAGAAATGCTATGCTGCTCATTTGTAAATCAGCGGCTATTTCTCCTTCGAAAAAAGAACGAAAAGGTCGTTTCCAAATTGAACCGTTTAAAGACAGAAATGAAACGCTACTTTTTATAAAGTTATATATTAATATGTACATAAACATATGTATACAAACAAATACTCACATGTACAAATATATACATATATAAGTATTTATACACACATAAATGTATATATATATACACACACATATACATATACTAACAAATACACATGCACACACATAAGTGTTTGTGCATATATTTACATGTGGATACAGCTATACATATATACACAAGTTTACATAAGTGAATGTAGGGAAAGAGAGGGAGAGGAGATGAGAGGGAAAGGAAAAGAAGTATAGATGTGCGAGAAATACATACATACACACACATATAAATATATATATATATACATATACGGTAATATGAAGAAAATTAACACTTAAAGAAAATGTATTTTGAAAAAAAAACACAAGCATGCACCCACATACACATATAGCTACATATACATACATACAGACACATATATATATACATATATACATATATACACTATACTGACGTGTACATACACTTTCAGGTACACATACACACACTCGCATAAACACATACATATATGCGTACATAATTCGCACACACATATACACGCATAGACCAATATGTATGAGAGTATAAAGAAAGAAAAAATAGGGAAAATATTAAGGTTTCGGAAAGAGTTAGAAAAAAATGTTTTCACCATCTCACCGTACACTTTAGTCCCAAGTAAAATGTTTATAGAAAATCTTTGTAGTTATAAAAATTGTAGTCATTGAGTGATCCTAGGTTTTCGTAAAGGCCTGAAGTGTGCGTGTTGAGTTTTAGAATTACTTTTTGTTCATATTTTCGTCTCTGGTGTTGTGTAATAAAATTGGATGCTATGATCAGGCATCTGATGTTGTCTATTGTGTGGTTCGGTAAATTATAGTGGATTGTTACTGCATGCCGTGAGGATTTGTCTCTGATGGTATATTTGTGGTTATTAAGGCGTAGGCGGAACTCTATACCTGCCCCCCACACGTAATTGCCTTTTGTGCATTCGGTGCAGTATAAGAGATATATTACATTTGAGCTATTGCAATTTAGAGGAAGAATTTTGAGATGAATGTTGCTGCCTCGAGGGGGGAATATGCTGTTGGTGTAATGTGTGTACATATTAGATATCTGGGCCTATTGCAAGGTTTGTTACCTTGAGATATGAGGGTGTGGTTAATCCGCGTGGATCTGAGTAAGAAATGGAAGTTGGGGAGCTGTCTTTTGGCACAAATAAGTGTTTTTTTGTATATTGTGTTGAGTATGGGATACTGTTGTAATTGTTTGAATATCTGTTTCATGGTGTTGTATAAATGTTTGGTTGTATTAGTGAAATGAAATACAGCCGGTATTTGTGCGGCTGTTTTGTTGCTTTTGTATGTTAGTAGGTTGTGTCTACGAATATGTGATGGTCTGCTAATGGCTTCTTTTTATATTTTGAATGGATGGTTTCTGCGAAAAATGTGGTTGATACGGATGCGTACCTGTGCGCCATAATCGGATGGGTCTGTGCATAGCCTTTTAATGCACCGGCATTTTGTTGTAATTGGGTATATATATATATATATATATATATATATATATATATATATATATATATATATATATATTCAACGCGACATAATTATGTCAGTCGGCATATTGTATAAAATCGCGCCGAAAGGTTGTTGTTCAGCCATCTTCTTTTCAAACGCTTTCTAGTTGTGTGAGATTATCATCAGAGAAAATATATTCATAGAAATCAGAAAAAGAATAACTCTTTCGTGTTCAATCAGACGTGCTTGACTAACACTTACTGCCCAAATATACTAATATATATATATATATATATATATATATATATATATAAGTGAAAATTTATCTGTGAGTCTGTCTGTCTATCCGTCTGTGTACATTTCCTGAGCAAATAATTCTGTCAGTTTTCGGTCTACATACTCTTACTTTATTCTTAAACTATTCCCAGCTTACAATTACTATTATCACGAAATGTTTTAAAAGTACAGATAGCAATAAATGTACATATTTACATACATTTACTAGTGCTAGTGCAGAGAGTGATCCGCGCTATTTTTTTAAATCGTATTTCCAAGTTTAATTAAAGTTTCATAATAATTTTACGTTAGGTGGCATATGAAAAAGGCATGGTTCTTTAATTTGCATACAACCAGCTTATAGTGTTCGGTTATAGTGAATTATCGGCATATGAAAAAAAAAAAACAATATAGTAGAATGGCAGGAAATAAATCGAAGTTATATTTTATGGTATACTTGATATAACAAACATTTTCACTGTTATCACAAATAAGGAAAGTGTTGGCTCAATAATGTTTACCCTGAGTTGATTGACTATAAGTTATGTATTCTTGCATGAGTTATGCTGAAGTGCATTACGTAATAAAATTTCTAAAAAAATGTCTTGTTCAGCTTAAAAAGCAAAGATGTTCCCAAAGGTTAAATCAGTTTCAAAATCAACTGAATTATTTAAAGCTTCCTCTGCAGCCATATCTCATTATTAGAGCTATTAGTAAATGCTACATCGGGCAAAACATTTGATTGGTTGGTTGTTTGTTTTTGTTTTATGGCACATCACCCCTTTGGAGGTTATTTAATACCGAATCCAAAGATGTTGAAGAAAAAATGTTTTAATATAATATATTTGTTGTTCCAAGTCGGTTTATATTTAACCCATAGTTAGGATCCTTACAGGTACTACCAGTTCGGGTCAGAGTGGATCTGGGAGCAATGGCAATTAAAGGGTGGCTCCACACTCCCCAAAGCCCGCAAGCTGAGACCTCACCACTGGATATAGTTAAAGGTCATATCCAGGAACAAAACGTTTGAGTACTTAGTGCTAATGTTATTTGCTATAACATGCCGGGGTCATATAAAGTGTTCACATACACGTTTTCGGTCTCATTGTAAAATTATTAGTAGGGGATCTTTACTATTTATTTCTATAATCAGCTGCATCTCAAATTGTATTCAGTTTATTATATTGTTCTTCACCAGTAACACATTTTCTTTCACAGAACATTAACATTATATCAGCAAATTGCAAAGCCGATTAGGCTCGAGAAAGCGAGTTTATCAAATTAGTAAAAAAAATCATAATAGGCTTTAATAGTTAAAACATGCAGACGTTTATTTTCTATCATTTAATTACTTCATTTATTTTTGTTTTATAGTGAACACTAGTTAAACTTTCTCAGTATATTTATATCATTTATAGTGAAACATTTTTATTTGTATCACTGATATATATGTTTTATATTATGCTTCAACGCGTTTTCGTGAGCGACACCACTTTTAAACTGGATAGCCATATTCATTGTGTTATTGGAGTTCTAGCGGGGGGTACGCGACGTTGCCCGGCGTGGCCCTGGTTTTTAGAGGAGTGTGTGGTTGGGTGGTGCGTGGTAAAAGGAAAACAAAGCGATGTCATAACCCTGTTTAAATATTAAAAAAAAAAACAATGTTAAAACTATTTTAAAAAATCTTGAAAAAGAACGTGATGAAATACGAAGGGTGTGGCGGTGCCCGTGTGTTTGAAAAATCCCCAAAAAGTTTGGAAGAGGGTCGAACTCGAATCATTAAGGCGAAAGCGATAAAAACGTGATGAATTAATTAAAAAATGAATTAGACCGAATATCAATTATGTAGTGAATTTTCTTTTAGTTTAGTTTCAGTAGAATTTAGTCGAATTCTAAATGAATGTTTTTGTTTTCTCGAATTCTAAATTAACTTATTTGTTTTAATTTTAATTTAAGTGTAATGCAAGTCAATTCACCATATTGTTGCGTTGTAATCTTTGGGTAAAAATAAATGTTGAGTTGAAAGTACTAATAAATACAGGTTGTAGTTAGATGTCACGGTTAGGGTCGTTAAAACTGGAAGTAACATCCGGTTGGTCTCGCAGATTGAGTCTTACACTAACGAAAAAAAGTAAAAAGAAAGCAATAATAGTAATCGCGTTTTCGCGTTTAAATTTTTTTTTTATTTGTATTTTATTATGGAAAAAAAGAAAGCATAAATCAGAGGAAAAAGATATAAAAAATAAGAAAGAAGAAAGGGTATAAGTAACCGTGGTCGATTCCAAACCGGTGTGTTTCCTCGTAGTGCTACTTGTGAACGCATCAGCTGCGGTTTAAATATAATATAGAGAACAGATGTTGCAACCTCCATGGAATGTAAGCGATTTTGACAGTGGACTCTCACCGGAAAAATATAGGAATGTATCATTATCGATGTACTGTAGAGGTAATAGGCCTATAGCAAACCTCAGGTAATGTGCTACAGTCTGTATGCATTACATTTCCATGTAATGCCATGATTTTTAATCCTATTAAGGTAAGAGTTAAAGGGGAAAAAGGAGTTCATTTTACTCATATAGATAGAATAAAAAATAGAATAGAAGAAGATAGAATACAGATAGAAAGAGAAGAGAAGGGTAAACATTCCACGCGTTGTCTAAGTATTTCGAACTAGATCTTACCTTAATTGTTAAGTAGGGGGCGGATTTAAATGTTAAATGAGCAGATCGGAATTCATTTAGTAGAAGTGCTGTAATTCGTTTTCTGTTTTAATACGCTACCTTCAAAAAACATAGTGCCCCTGAGGCATGCTCTTGTGAATTACTGCAGTTTGTAGTGAGGCATGATATAGCGAGATGTTATATACAACGATATGCACGTTTGTAACGTTAACGAAAAAACCCAGAAATAAAGTCTAAAATTATCAGTTTGAGAAAAGTATTTGTAAGAGTAGAGACGCCCTAGCATCTACGGACTACGCGATTTAAGGTGAAGGATTTGCAAGGTGACAGGTTGATCTGGAGTATTGTTGTTGATAGCAAGCAGTGGACCTGTTTTATCAGTCGAAATAAAAATTAAAACACTAGTAAAACAAGGATATAAATGAAAAATTTCGGCGAATATTTCTTTTAATAGCTTAAAACATATTAGGATAGAAACCATTGTAGGGTTGTGTTGCGACAACAATATTCTATAAGTTAGCGAAAGGTAAATCGGCCGAGGCATAGGAATATTACAGACCTTTTCTAGGTTTTGAGGGGATCACTTTTTTCCACCAAGCTTAGCAATCTGTTCGATCTGTTTTGCCAAAGTATATTTCATGTGAATCTAAAGCAGAGTATTATGATTGATAAATTGTAGATTCAGTGCAATTAACTATGACAATCGCTAATTCTTAACGTTAGTTTTAGTTTTAAGGAGAATAGGCTTTATCTAAGAAGCATTACATGATATTATTAGTCTACGAACCAATTCACCTATAGACCGCAGGTCTTTTTAAAAGCTACAGCTATAGGCTTGAACATGTATGATTTTTTCCCATCTTGTCGAGAATAATGCGTAGTATCGGCAACAAATATACTGTATTCGGGATGTGTTTTATAAAAAATTGGCAGTTTGATAACTGTTTGGTGATCGTTTAATACCTGTTTGAGAATCGATTGGCAAAAGACTAAGTGAGCGCAAATGTTTAACAAAATCTGTACGACAAAATATTCGAACACTGGTAACAGAGAAGCAGGTTCCCAGCAATAAGGGACCGCGATTCCGCAAGATATTTGTCATAGAATTTCGTCATGTTAGCTCAAAAATCATGTCTTTATGACTATCGAACGTATTTTATCAGAATCACGTGAGGGCTGTCAAAATCTTATATCATATCCCTGGATCAATGTAATAACTGGGCCCTCAGTTCGAAGTATAAAGTTTTGAGTCAGGGTTTGGAGCAATAGATTTCCAATGAAACCGCTTAAGCCTATATAGATGCTGTGGAGGCGAGATCATGATAGTAACATAGTGGGTCTGATGAATTAAAAGACACTACATTCTAATATTTTTTGACTCAATGTTTTCCAGTTGCCTGAGTATACTTAACCCTAGCTGTATATATGAGTCTTGCTATCAAATCATTCGTCTATTTGCATTGTATACTTTACAGTGAAACTTCGGTTAGTGTTGCTTCTTCGAATCATTTCATTCTAACGCCCGACATGCTTATACATACTTCTACTTATAAGCTTCAATATTTATTTTTTGTATTTCTCTAACACTTTTAAAACGCTCTTGCACCATTCAAATGAGAAATATTGTTTATGGCTCGAATGCACGATATATACCCCCATTTCCTTTTTCAATTTAATCCAAAAATAGACATTGTAATCAAATATTAGTGTCAATAATATTGATAAGACAGTCTGAAAAACTGTGACAAATGTTTTTTTTTTAATTCAGAATTTGGTTTGCGTCATTCTCAGTCGGAAAATATACTAGCGATGATTAAATAATGTACAGAATATTGTCTAATGGCTAGATTATTGCTTAACATTTAATCCAAAATGAGTCAGAAAGCTTATATATCTAATTACCTCACATTTTGAACGACACAGAATCATAACCTTATATACTACAGAATTGTGGAAAATTTAAATCGAAATGAACACTATGAAACTTTCACAGGAGTAGGCAGTACGAAACAACTTAACCAACCCAATGAAATCCAATTTTGATTGATTTCCACCATTTTCCTATTTTACATTTACTTCCAAGCAAATACGGAAAATGTGTTTTTATATTGTGTTTATATTTTGATATTATTCTAAGTGATGAAATACGAAGAGAATGATTGCTTCGTGAGACAGGCAATGAAGACGGAAAACTATCAAGAGGAGGAACTAGTACAACTTGAGTAGTCAGTGAATATCAACCTAATTCACACATTTATCCGTGAATAGCAACATACAAACTGCTTTGGCAATTAAAAAATTTAGCAAACTACTATAAAACAAGAATTTTAAGGAAAGCAACTAATGCTAGAATAAGGTCAGATATACCTGTGATTTGAGACCAAGACCAGTAAGATTTAAAGGAAGAAATTAATATAAGACTAATGGAATAAGAGAGACAAAAATAAATTGAAAACTAATATATATAACAAGTCACTTATATATGTATATTAAGTACTAAGCTGTGTGAACAGATTGCTGGTAAATTTGTGTCACCTTCTATTAGGTGCAGACTTAAAGATATTTACAGAAAATATAAAGGCTAAGCCAATATGTGTGTAGTGCTATGAATAACGGAATGCCTAACTCGATGATAATACTTGAATGACGGTTACACAGAATCAAAATACAGTGTGAAACAATAAAATTCTCGCTCTAGAAAACAAGACATGATTCGATTCCGTTTGATGGAGACCGCCTACTATTCGAACAATGGTGTAAAAAACCCAAAGGCGATAGGAGGACATTTCTTTAACAAGATTCAACGAACTTGATTGGAGATACGTCACTGTACAACTCATGCTTTTTACAGGTCCAAGTCATGACAAGAAAATCATTGCCAGCACCCTCAGAATGCAAATTCAGAAGTTTCAACTCTTGAGGTCACAGCTCAACGAAGTTTTCGGCCACGGTTCGGGTCTTTGGTTTAGTGTAAAATGAGGGCCACTTCCTGGCATTTCACATATTCGAAGTCGGCTTGAAACTCAGCACCAAAGTGTACTTGGATGCGCTGAAGCGATCAGGTGACCGTTAGCAGACCATGGGTGTGGCAATAAGACTTGGCGGTCGCTCAAATGTCCCAAAAGAGTATGGCTTGGATTAGAAACTGTGCTACAAATGTGTACACTTCTCTCACTACTCCCTCCTACCCTTACTTTTACCCGCTTGTCATATGTCTATAACATCACTTACATGACCCCCAACGAATTAAAAGCTAAACTGATTGCCACTATTCGGAAAATATACGGCGAGCCCCCGCTGGCGCTCTTGAATAAGGCATTCTTCCAGTTACAGAACCGTATCCAGGCGATGGTTGACAGAGAAAGTGGCTACAATGAATAGCTGTCAGCTCTACTATATAGTCAAGTCACCTGAATTAATCTTTCAATAAAATGTTTTAAATTAAGCTGTAATATTGTTTTCGTTAGGACGAAAATGTTATCATTCAATTCTGTAGGTGTTCCGGTGGCGCGATCTTTCAAAAATGCATTGCAGAAAATTATCTGATATTGCAACAAAACCAAAAAAATGTAGTGTTGGCAGTCATCATCATTATAAGAACATTTCGATATTCAAAATTTAAAATAAAAAAAAATCTATTGAGAAAGAAAGATATTATTACTTATGCCATTATATATATATATATATATATATATATATATATATATATATATAGAGAGAGAGAGAGAGAGAGAGAGAGAGAGAGACAATTATATGTCGTTATTAATCTCAGCCAGTATCGTTTAAATAGTTGAAAAGTTAACAGTGCTTTCGACAGAAGAGTCATTAATATAATTCTTTGAGAAATACTCTTTTGCATTCCGATCGAGCGTAGGTGATGTGCTAGTTACGCCCTGAGGGGCAATCGAAACAGTGAACGTTGGCAGGCTATATACTGCAGATTTCCACGCTTTCATCTCTTTCCGTAGACGAGTAGACTATATGAAATGTTATGTTTTTCGAACATATTATAAACACACACCGCACTGTTTTACAATTTGTCATTGTGCAGAGGGAGAACACTCTTGTTAGCTAAGAGGTTAGTTGATTTGTTCATCTCATAATTTAGTACGCTCGATGCGTCGATATTTTTTTGATAAATACAAACATTGTAAAGATGTTTTTATGCAACAAAGTTGATAACATTAGTAATACAAAACGTAGTTTTTACAACACTATAAAAATAATCGTTTGTGTTTTCTTTTTCTTTTTTTTGGATGCCATGATTTGTTCTGTTTGCGTTTTTATTTTGCGGATGTTACCAGGGATCCAGTTTCTCCATTTAAGTAGCAAGTTCAAAGTGGTTTCATTTAATTTCGTATTTTGTCATCTTTATTAATCGTGTGTTTTTGTTTTCCTTCATTTTCCTTTTTAAAAATATTATTCCTCGCCTCTTATTTTTCTGTCTTTATTACTTTTTCAGTGTCGCTTGCCGCGCTAATTATTGGTTTGGGTTAATCATTATGTATAAAAAAAATACTTTTCTTGTGTCATTTACACATCCTTCTATGCAAAGCAGTCCTATTCCTCAGCATGTTTTATATAGTCTCGGTCACCATCATACTTTCGTTTGAATGCATTGTGCATGGTTATGACATTTCTAGTCTTCTAGTCAAGATGCCTGTTTTCTTGAGCCCAACCTACTAGCGGCCAAAAGTATCTTATAAATAATAGTACTCATGTGTTTGTACCTTTAAATGTGTTACTAAAATATAGTTTAGTTTCGAGAGGGTTTCTTGTTGGCCTGTGGCATTCTTTTTAAAATTTTCTCTACCGTTACTGTTGTTTTGGTTCTGTCTGTTTCGCGTACTCCTAAATATCCGCATTATTATGTTAATCGATTGCTCTCATCTCCGTTTGCTTGAATAGGACCATTTCTTGCGTTGCATTCAGTGTTTCACTCTTTCCTGATTAAAATTACACGTCTTTATATAGAAAATTCTATTTGGATATTGTTGCCAAAGATTGTGTTAATGTTTCTAAGCGTCTCCAGTTCATTTCTGTTTTTTTTTCAAAAATCTTAAGTGCATCCATGCACATTACATGTCTCATTCTTTTAGTGAACTTACATCCAGTTTGGTATGGTCTTAATATATTCCTAAGGAGTATCATGGATATGATGAACAGTGGTAGTGTTAGTGAATCCTCTTGAAATATACATATTTGTATTTGCATTTCAGTCATGTACTGCCCATCATCAGGAGTATTTACTGTATATGCTAACTAACATGTTTTCCTCAGAGGAAATATATTCTTACTTTAAATAGTTATTCAGCAGAACAGTGCCCAACTTTAGCAATTCGTTTTCTGTATTGACTAGTAAGATGTGTCGATAAAAATATGTGCAATAGAGGTTTATAGTCGATCTGCAGTATACAAAAAAGTTCGTATAAATATCAGTGGAACTTTGTAACAGTAAAAATAATAGCAAGTGTTTTTCTTGATTTGTGAATAGCGCTTTTCCGCCAGCAGCAGATATCTTTACGCGTGTTCGATCGTATGTTGTATATCCGTCCGGCATTTAATGTAAGCATAATTACCATGTTCCGTATGCACTGGAATCGCTAGCGACTATAATATCAACTTTCGGATAATAATTCCTGAGAAATACAAGTAAAGAAAGTGTTTTTGTTTATTTTTGTTGAGATGTTTTCTGACAGTCAGGTGCACATTTCCACACTCTGATTTTTAAGTAGCTCGTACGGTTGCTACTCTATGTCCTGTGTATTTGGAATGGATTTCAAATAATAGTTTGCGAACCTCCCTTAAACTTTGAAGTTCTGTAACATGTGACTGTCCACACACACGCAAGACACAATGCCACTTTAGATTAGGGAGCTGCTATCTGGAACATAAGTTGCAGAGGCAATATGTGATAGAGATGAGTAGCAAGATGTCTGCTTACATTACTCTTGAACGTCTGCATGTCAGTACAGTTGGGAAAGCAGAATGTCGGAAGGGAGTTCCAAAGTCTAGCAGTTCTGGGGAAGAAACTATTGAAATAAAAGGCTTTCTTACACCTAGAAATCTCTACTGTAAAGGGGTGGGATTTAGCTGATTGTTGAGTTTGTCTGGGGTATTCACGTCGAGGGTGTACAAGTGTTTGTAGTTCATCATAGTATTTCCCATTAAAGTACTTGTAGAACAGGCAGAGGGATGCAACATTTCTGGACAAACGCTGCAGCCTAAATGACAGTTCATGGCCTATCAGGTTGGCTATTCTCTTTTGAACTCTGTCTAGGAGTGAGAGACAAGTAGTAGATGCACCAGCCCAAATGTGACAACAGTACTCCATACATGGGCGAATGGTGGCCCTATAAATGTACAATAATTTTTCATAACAGTTTCTCAGACGGAACAATCTTGAAATGTATACTGATTCTATAGCTTAGATACACAATCGTGAATACATACGCCATTTACTGGGTTCTTTCACACAAAACTTATTATTATTATTATTATTATTATTAATATTATTATTATTATTATTATTATTAAATATAATTATAATATATAAATATAATACATACACGCATATATATGGGTGTGTGTGTGTGTGTAGACATTATATATGCCGACTTCCTTAGAGTTACAGAAGATATTTATTTTTATTCGTAAGTAAAAAGGGCATATGCATTATTTACACGTGCATGCGTCCGCAGATGCATCGATGTGTAAAACCAGCTGTGGCCATGCCCTCGTGTACGCGAAAATAACATCTGTTTTCCTATGTAATTCAACTTTGAAAATATCTCTCATATTCGAACGCACACATACGGCAGACTTGCTATAAATACGTTCGCAACATATTTATTAATACATGCCCGCCTGTGATACCGTAACCGTTGTTTAATCATTACAGGAATGTAAAAACTAAAACATTTTCCCGCATTACTAAACCAGCCAGGCGACATAGAATAGGGATAAAGTATAGAAGTACTCTTTATTTCGTCTGTACTTGTTTATTATTCTTAATGTATGTTTTCTTAATATATAATATTTTGATTGCAGAAATTCCCATCTAGACCAAAGTACCTCAAGCTTGCAAGAACATAAAATTTATATTTCCAGACGAGTAACTACTTATACTTTTAAAACCTCATTTTAGACACATTCACTTGTTATAATAAGATCCTATATCCCATCATAGATGCAACATCATCGCAATCTCAACCAACATAAGAGAAAGTAGTTTAGCGTCCTCTTCTAAAAAACAATCTCCTTTTATGCTCCCAGTAGTCACCGGGATGTATTCTGCAATTTAGACAGATATCCTTCCTAATTGGATCGTAAACTCATTGAAATACATAATCTCTCCCTTTTCCCTTACAAAAAACAATAAAGACCCCTCTCGACTAATTCCGATTCCTCTGATTGGATTAGCTTTGGTAATTTATATATTCCGGAATAATGGTATAACATGGTATGCAGACGTAAATGTACCATATAAACATGGTGCTGCAAGGATACCTAATTTCGCCCTAGGAGTAAAGTGTTCGCTCGCTCGTTCGGTTCGTACATTTGTTTCAGTAATTAATTGCATTTTCTTACAAAAAAAGCTACGTGTTTTTTTTTTTTTTTTAATAATTCATTTATATGTACTTTATTTAAGCCTGCGCGATTTACTGGGTTCTCTCGCTATAGATTTTCTTCCCAACTCCCCTTCTCTCTTTGACCTCGCCTCTTTCTCTCTTTCTCTCTCTCTCTCCCTGTCTCTCTCTCTCTCTCGCGATACCTACTTTTGGCCCGTTGAGTACATTGCTCGCTCTCTCTTCGTCAATTTGTTTCAGTAATTAATTATATTTTTCGAACATAGTTACATTTTTTGTAATGAATGTATATTCACTTTTTTAAATATACTGTACCTTTTCGATGTATATATTGTTCCCAACTCCCTTTTTCTCTCTTTCCCTTCCTCTCTCTCTCTCTCTTTCTCATTCTATTTCTCGCTTCGAAGACAAAACAACAATCATTTATTTATTTCCGCGCTCTCTCTCTCTCTATCAATCTATATCCCTATCTCTCTCTCTCTTTCTCTCTCTCTCTCTCTCGCCATCTCGGTTTGTATCTCGTTGTATATATTCTTCCATATTTAAACTGTTTAACTCCTTACTAATATTATAATAAAACAATATAAAGAATCACGTAACCTTTCTTTAGCAGTTTATTTTAAAGCTTTTTATCGCATATATTATCAAATAAATATGTTTATTCGCGTTGATTGCTGATCTTTCGTAAAACTGTTTATATATTTACAATTTTTGCTTCCGTCCAATAATTAACAGACCTGAATGTGTGTTTTAAAGTTACGGTCATGATTAAGTCACAGCTACCGGTGTTATACCTATTACTTAGGCTACATTTTAAGGTAAATTTCATGATATAGTAAACTGAATTCGGTCGTATATTTTAATTAATTTTCTTTTTCCGGACTGATTCCCGGCATTGCGCACGCGTTAAGTTTCTGTTTTATTGTGTAAGTGGTGGTGGTGGGGGGTAAATTTGAACATTAGGTTCATCTTAATGATTTTCTTTGGAATGACTATTTTACATGTTTTTTACTACGCTGATTAAGAAAATTTAATTTAAAATTCATGGAGACAAGTACGTATAGAGATATAAAGACCCGTATGTAATTAACTAACTCACCATATTTTTATAGCAATTGTGGGTGGTATGCCGCAGCATTAGCGGGTTGTCTGCGTCTAATACAAAGTATATATATATATATATATATATATATATATATATATATATATATATATATATATATATATATATATATATATAAATGTATAACTTAAATAAAATACAAGAACCGATTACCCCGGTTTAATTTGGGGAAACTCTTCCGAATCAACGCGAATAATAAAAGGCCTGTCAACTCCGAAAGCCATGCTTTTACATGGGAATTCTCGGTGGGTTTATTCCGAACGCCGTTCTTAATATGGGAGGTTTGCGGTGTTTATTCCGAAAGCGGTTCTTCACATGGGGGATTTTGAATGCCTATTTCACATGGAGATACTCCAAGAATGAAGTGAATATGGCCTATTGTTTTGCTTGTTTTACATGTTAAAAATAGATTACATGAAAATGGAATTAAGTTTGATACTATTGGTTGAAGAGTTGAAAAAGGAAAAAAAGACTTGAACAACAAACAGAACCAACTAGGACTGATACCACTGATTTGGATTACTCTAAACAGTCCATATAAAGCGATAATATTTAGCCTCTAAAACTTTAGGTTTTACTTTCCATTATTATTCTTATGGACCATTTTTTTATAATTTGATTAATTGATACTGATATACACACCCCTTAGCTTTTTGTAAATTCAAACATTACTTGCATGTTATTGCCACTAATCATCACAAATTTTCATTGAAATCCAGACTATTTCATGTCGTCCACGGCTGCCATTGTCCGCAATTGTTCAGCGACGTCAGTGGTTACATACAATAACCGTATTTAATTTTAGCAAGGAGGGAGGGGTAGTCTTCAGCGGGCAACGCCGGTTTACAGGTGCTGCTTCTTTTAAACATAATTTTCTCCGAGAATTATCTTATAATCACAATTATACTATATTACTTTGTAAATGCCAATTTTAAAACAGTTTAAAATAATCAAGTGAAGTATACATTGCCCCACGTGGACAGTTTACGAGGCATAAAAATGACAAGTTAAGCATTCCTCTCTTCCATTTCGCCTCACATGTCCCCAGGGGACGTCAAATCCTGGAGAAAATAAACAAACGCTGCAGTTTTAGGCCTTAACATATCTGAGTTGAGTTCTGCACTATGAAGAAAAGGTCCATCATTTGCCCTCCCATTTCCCTAAAAATTCCTAAAGGATTAAACATATTTTAATTTGAGTTCTGCGCCATACAAAAATGCTAAATAGACATACGCAGAAAATTTTGGACAAATACGGTAAAATAGTCCCAAAAATTAAGTGTTTTATTGGCTGTAAAGGAGACCCTGGAGCACAACCACGAGTTATTGGGAAGTAGAGACAAAGAAAAGTTTACATAAGACAAATAGTTACAACTTTTCAGAAAGATTTATAAACATCCAAAGCATCAATTGTTTCTTTTTATTAGGCACTAGAGTGACGATTTTAGAGAGGAACCGGCTTTTCCCGGCAAATCCGTTATGCTACTTTTTCACTCCCATCATGTTTAATGTTTCTGCAAAATTTCAGAAAATTCCAACGCGTAGTTAGAGAAAAGTTCGGAAAGAATAACGGACGAATGGAAGAACCACAATGGTTACATTACTGGCCCACTTCCCTTTTATCGAGGAGCCAAATATGGACAGGTTTTACTAATGTACACGCTCGTATACACTAAGCTAAAATAATTCAGTAATTGGAAAAAATAGAATTGCATGCAATCACCCGCAAAAATAATTCAGTGTTATTAAGATAATTTATGCACTGTTTATACACTTAAAATGCATTAGTTACACATGGAGGTTCATATATAATAAATTTGAAATCGTAAAATTATTAATCCGATTCCTAATAAAAAGAGCCAATGATATTCGGGGTTGATTGACGACCAGTACTAGGTACTTTTTTCATATTCCTTATAATATTAAATTTGTTTAATCGACTTATATTATCGAAAGGTGCTGTAATTTAAGAAATGTTATTAAATTAGTCCATTATATTTTAAAATATTTATTATAATATAATGTTTCTTTTCATGCCTACCGCTAATATAGTCTGACAAAACAGAAGTGTTTGAAAAATATAAACTAGTGCCTGGTAAATATTGTTTAGATTATATAAAATCAGATGTATTTACGTAACTTACTTAAGTTTTTAAGCGAATTTGCTATTTCTTTTAAAAATATATATGCAGTTTATAAAGTGTCATGTACTAAAATTAACCTCAAAGAAAAAAATTAAAAATTCACAAACACATTCATAGTCTTCACCGATATATTTAACATACTTTACGTTTGATCTAATTTCCCTCTCGCTCGCTCTCTCTCTATCTCTCTATCTCTCTCTCTAACACGCACACACACACACACACACACACATATATATATATATATATATATATAAAACATTCGGTCCAATATGTATACTTTTATGCACGTAAAATTATATTTAATATATATATATATATATATATATATATATATATATATATATATATATATATATATATATACATTATATTTGTTTGTAGAAGTACACAATTTCAATATCGAAATTACAAAACTGCAAATTATTTTTTCATCATTAAACAATGAAAGAAGACGCAAGGTCTCGAACAACTTGCCCGTTTCTTCCTATTTTCTGGCCAGCTGGGCAGTATTTATATGGAAAAAGGAAAGAAATAACATAGACATTGTAAGCGATATTATAGACCAGATTGATGATCTACTAATGACTAAAATGAAACAATGAATACAAGATATATATATATATATATATATATATATATATATATATATATATATATACGAGTATATATATATACATACATATATATATATATACATACATATATATATATATATATATATATATACATATATATATACAAGAAACAAATTGCGTTATCACATATGTAAAATTCTTTATTCGTTTCGATTCTGATCAGGTTTAAACCAAAGATACATTCCTTCTGTTTTCACAAAAATTGTTTTTAATGGAACTGAATAATCTCCACCATATTTAGATTAACGTTGGAATGAGCACGGCTCAAACTTGAAACTAAGGCAATACTGAAATGTGAAGTTTATGAAGAGTGTTTTTTTAGGCAGATCATCGGTATAAAGATGTTTTAATTTAAAAATCAGTTTTTTTTTCAATTAAGGTCCCCATTTGGTATGAAAATCACAAATTCTGTTTTTGTTGGTTGTGTAGCATTTGATACCACTATCTTAACGTTAAGTTGTTAGAACAACGAAGACGCCACTGCAACTATATATTAAATTATAAATCACACTATGATGAGGTAGCAGTGCTAAGACACCTTTTAAACGATGGCGCAATTAACTGTTTTATTGAGAACAAAAGGCGTTCATTAAAAGGGAAATAGCATTTTTCTAATGTAGAGATGATTTGCTAGGCGAGATTTTAATTAACCTAATCTACCCACTGTAATAAATTATACATTTATTGAATTTTATATAAGCAAACTAAGTTATTTTTCAATTTGATAACTGACCCAATAGCATTGAATGAATACTAGAAGTTGATTATAGCAGCAGTTAGCGATCTCAATTTTTTACCTTATTTGGTTTTGTACGGATTATAATGACACGATGTATAAGTGTCTAAAAGATACAACCGTTCGTTTAGAAAAGCTCATTTATTTCCAATATGTTTTGTATGCAAGTTGGAATATATCTGTATCAGTGCATCTGTCACACACACACACACACACACACACATACACACCTATATATATATACGTATATATGTATGTATATCATATATGTGTGTATATACATGTGTGTATGTGTGTATCTCTCTGTATATATATATGTATATATACATATATATATATATATATATATATGTGTGTGTGTATTACAACAGAGGATAACAGACTAATAATTTTCAGCAGAATGTGATTTGATGAGTGCGACGATAATCGGTTAATATGTTTATTTTTGCGAGGTCAATCGGATAATATGGTTAGTTTTGTTTGTTTTTTTCAGCACGATTGTAATATGTAGAAAGCAGCAACACTCGGTTTATATGTATTTTTGTTTTTTTTACAGAGAAGTCACCACTTATCAAGGCCCGAAGGCCACTCGGGGATAAGTGTTATTGCATGTACAGTAATCAATCGGACAATATCGTGGTAGTCGTTAGTAATGGCGATCTGATAAATTTTCTGACTTAACGAGGCGGTTCATCAGGAATTTGTTTATGTTGGACTTGAATACATCCAAGTTGTAGTCAGGTGGGAAACAGGCAAACAAAAGAGAGTTCCACAGGCGTGCACTTCTAAGAAAGAAGGTGTGTTCATGGAATCTACGCTTTGATATGCCAAGAGCAATTGCTCTAGAAATGAAACCTTTGTCGAGAGATTCAATAATCCTATGAGTCATAACCGTTAGCATAGCTGCTGTAGATATAGCAAAACGGAAACCATATTGCATGTCAGTAAGAAGGTTATTCAAAGACATGTTTAAAATAGATCTTTAATATTCTTTAACATGAACTATACAATTATTGTAACCACTATATGAAAGACTCGTTTTATTTTTCAGTTTTTTAATTATCAATCACTTTTATGTGTTCTTATAATACTATTCAATTATTCAGACGCAACCTTATTTAAGATACAATTTGTATAGGTCGTGGTTTATATCATTATTCTTATCTTCTTTTCCCATTACTCAAAATCATACACGTGAAATTCAATTTACCAATGTAATGTATGAGCAAATATATATGGTATTAACATAGTCAGTCTTGCGGCCAAAGAGTGACAAACTCATTTATACATCTTTATGAGGAACAATTATTATCTGCCACCATAAAACGTTTAATCTATTTATATATGAAGACGATATATTTTCTTCTTTACTGACCGAGTAGAGGCAAAAATTGTTCTTCTTGCTTAAAAACATTCCTCCCGCATAATAAATACTTACAGAAAAGTGCGTAACATAATTGTAGCTTTACATTATTTACTGCTAACAAAAACTCTATCGAGTTACCTAATAAAATTATGCCGTAACTCTGTTAACCCGTTTGTATATACGCTAGATTTTTTTACTTACCAAACGACAGGTTAATTTATTTTGAACTAATTCACTGTGCCCTTATGATTTGTCCAAAACAACATTAGATAAACCATTGTGAAAGATTGCTAATACTTTATCTACAAATAGGTAGGATGTGATTAGATCAGTAATTGAAATGAAAATCAATGAATTTTCTCAAATAACTTCAACATGGTGGAAAAATGTCGAATGTATATTCTTTTACCGTTGCTAGTTAAGTTAAAAATCCCATACGCAAATTCTCTCAACATTAGAAATTTGCTATTTCTCTCCAATGTACAGTCATGCTAATATTTATTGGCTCGGACCAATAAACATTTCATTTTTTTCTTAAAAACCCTTCAGAAAAGTGCTAAATCAAAGGAAATCACAAAGTGTCATATATATTTTGGAATGCTCTTTTCAACTCAATAATCGAATTTCAAAAATAATGAATAATAAAGAAATTACAAACGATATTCCAAAACTCACTTGTTCAAATTTATTGGCACCGTAATTCTAATGATTGATTGTATGGCCTTTAGCCGTAATTACTTGATGTAGTTGGTTTTCATAGTTTTCCGCTAACTTGTAGCATTCTTCAGCAGTAAATTTAGCCCATTTTCCTGAAAACAATCCTCTAACTGAGAGAGCTTCTTAGGCTTCCTCTGTATTATCCTCAATTTTATAATCCTCCACAAATCCTCAACGGGATTGAGGTCCGGGCTCTGGGATGTCCACTCTAGACATTGATAATATCGTCAATCCATTTCTTAGTAAGATTAGCAAAATGCTGTGGGTCATTATCTTGCATAAAGCAACACCGTCGACTAAGTGACAACTATCTTGCAAAGTCCTTCAGGTGTTCATTCAGGAATTTAATAAAATGCTCCTTTTTCATGATGCGTGTGATCTTAACAAGTCGTCCTGGTCAAGTGGAAGCAAAGAATGCCCAAAACATCAAACTGCCTCCACCGTGCTTCACAGTTTGTGTGGTGTTCTTCGGCAAGAAGGCTTTCCCAGGTTTCCTGTAAGCAGAAAAAACACTATTATAGCTGATTAACTCAAATTTCGTTTCGGTGTACAATATAACATGTTTCCAGAAGGCAGCATCGTAATCAATATTGCACTTTACGAACTCTAGACTTGCTTCAGATGCACAGGTTTCAATAAGGAAGACTTCCCCGAGCGACATGCTTTCAAACCTGCTCTCGTCAAAACTTTACCAACTGCATGTCGAGACACGTTCACTCCAGAACTTCTCTGTTCCTCTACACTCTCCCAAGTGTTAGCCTTGGGTTTTAATTCACAGGTCGAACTATGTCTCGCTCTGCTCTCGCGTAGAGTAGCGTTTTTAACCCCCACCTTCAAAATTCATAACTTGACCTTGTGATTTGGACTTATTTACGATGGCTCGAACGGTAGATTGTGGAATGTTTAACTTCTTAGGAATCTTATCATAGCCCTCCCGTTTGGAATGACACACTATCACACGCTTCCTGAGGTCACTGCTCTGCTCCTTAGTCTTAACCATAACGAAAATTCCTTGATTCAAATTAATTCAAAGGAAACGCTGTCTAAAAGTTATATGGAAAATATTTTTTTACAATTAACATTAAATAAGCATAATAAGGTTACAAAAAAGTAGCGAAACCATGTCAAACATGAAATTGGTTGTAATGATACTGATAATAGATTAATTAGCCGTGCCAGTAATTTTGAACACGGTAATTTAGAAATTTCGTTTGTAATTTCTTTAGTATTCTATTTTTCTGAAATCCCATTGTAGCATCGGAAGGAGCAGTTCAAAATACATATGATACTACATAATAAACTTCAATTCTGACCATTTTTATGAGATTTTGTTAACAAAATATGATTTCTATTGAACCCTGCCACCAAATATAATCATGCCTGTACGTGTAGTGTGATTTAACTATTAATGTTATCTTTTTAAAAAACGTTTTACTCTCCTCACAGCATAATAATTATATATCGTATCAAGGTATATGTAGTTGCATATCACAGGTGTTGAACTGCGATAAGATAAGATAGTGAAGTCCAACAACACACGTTTAGCAACATAACAAATGGCACTGTCCTACACATGGATGTATTAAATCACACAACCACGTCACTTATAGCTAATCATTTGCTTAGACGACGCGTTATGCGATCATAAGTCGCGCTCATTAAAACTTTAATCTGTAGATTTTGAAGACTATTATGTTTATTTAAGGATGTATTCTCTTTGTAAACAGAAGTAATATCAGTTTAGGTTTGAACGAGATTAGGCTTGCAGATATTTGATTAGGTTGTCCCAAAACGTGTAATTTTGTATTCTGGGTGTATATAATATGGGCGTATATAAACATATCTATGCCTATCTATTTATGTATATATATATATATATATATATATATATATATATATATATATATGTAAACAACCACAAAATTCGCGCATAAGCCTGAAGACTCCTAGAGTGTATGAAACGTGGAATATTTAGTGTAGCTTAATCGCCATATATATGTTATAAATTACTAACTAGCTCTACCTACGTATTGAGCACTTTTGAAGTAAATACTTAAAATGTACGCATAAATCTATACTTTCGTATATTAATTTTATGTGAGTAAATTAAGTAGTTATATATATATATATATATATATATATATATATATATATATATATATATATATATGTGTGTATAAAACCGATATAGTGATTATAAATTATCGTTTGGAGTGTGTGCTTACACGTATTTAAACATATATATTCGCGAAACATGGAAAAGGTAGCAGTCATTAATTTTAGACAGGTTCAACAAAGACGACACATAAGCACAGAACGGCCATTTGATAACGGCCTACTAATCTTACGTTGTGGCGTCTTTCCTCTCTCCGACACTGCAAGAAAACAGGACGTGCCTTTTTATTTTTTTTTTATATTGTCTCATTCTTAACAGTTAAGTGTTTATCGTAGGAATTTACAATCCTTTCTCCTAATAGTCTTTACATTTTCTTAGTTAACTCGGTTGAATTCTTTCAAGACTGGCACAGCCAATCAACTGTTGTCGCTTCCGATCTCTGACTGATTTAATCATCAGATATTTTACCAAAACTCTTCCTTTATAATGACAACTACTAAGAGTCGTAAGACTCTAAACTTCAATCTATTTTAAATTATTGTTTATGTTCTACATTTCTTTTAATTTGCTACACAATTTACTATAAACAATTTGGTATGTACATGTGTATTTTGCCATGATAACATTCTATTTTTACAATATGACAAAAATCATAACCATCGTTGACTAGTAACACCTTCGCTGTTACTCTGTTACAACTAACTTTACTTCTCCACATTAAAAAAAAAATGTTTGTGTATTTTTTTTTCAAAAATGTCCGTACATTTTTCTTACCCATTTATCCTATTTCCTTTCCCCTACTGTACCATGTTAAGGGAAATATCAGACAACTTATCAATTGTTCATTGGTCAGTCTTTAACCAGTGACCACTGCCATATTTCATGTAGACAGCATTTTCTGTATAGTCTATTGCCATTCTTCTATTGTACAAAGAGGTCCTTTTTGCCTCTTATAAACTGGATGACTTTAAGTCCTATGCCTCTTTGATACATTATTTCCCATAAGTGTTTATCCCTTGTATTGTGTACAAGGTGTTTACGTAAAACTGTCTATCGATTTATGATGTGTGTTTTTGGTGCTCAAACAGAGAACCCCTGCTTATAATATATACTGGGCAGTTGCTAATAATACAAAATACCCTTTATCTTCCTATCTAAATATCCCATTTAATTATATACCGTGTTATTTTTGGTCGGGACTTATATTCCCCAATTTCTTATTACGTCTTAGCGATATTTTATTTAATTCTCCCTTTTTTTCTCTCGTCTCTCCCTCGACCAAATTGAAAACATAAGGACAACCTCTTTTTACCATGACTGTCACCATGTTATGTTCTGTTTGGAGAGTTTTCCTCTGACCCTCTCAAAATTCTTGAACTGCGTCCAGCCCTTGGGCTTACACCGGGCGGCTCCGTCCGCATCTTACTGCTTTCCCCCAAAATATAAACTGTAACTAGCACTTGAAACCATAGCTCTGAGGACAAACACGGCTTTTTATTCGTGAAGCTCCCAGTATTCTGCCTCACGCGGACCCTACTCTATGCGGACAGATACCAACATTGACGTTCTAAAAAGCACCCCTTCCCATGTCCGAAATATCATAAGAAACTTGGACATTTCCAAGGCGTATATGCATTATTTCATCCTCGCTATACTAATTACGAATTACCCTGCTGAGCTAGACCCCGTACTTTCATAACTCTACAGCGGATGTCTTAAGGAATCTTGCTTCCTTAATAGCTAGAAGATGTTCTCTGCAGTACCGGGTTACAAGAGCATTAGTGAAAGGACCGACCTTCTTAAGTATTACACTATAAGTCTTCTCCTCTTCTTCGCTTTAATTGTAATCAAGCAAACACTAGATCACCACCTTAGAAAAGCTAAACGTTTCTCTGACAAACGGTACAAATTCATACAATGCCATTTAACTGCAGATAGTTTAACAGTAATCTCTGAATGCATCCACTATGCACTGAATAAGGCCGGCGAAGCTAAGGATGTAGTTCTTAATGGATCAAAAGTATTCGACAAAGGCTTGTATGAATATCTGCTAATGAAAATGTTATCATACTGCAGTACAATATGAAAATGCGAGCATAAAATGTAATATGGTAAAACTTAAACATGGAAAAGTGAAGGACTAGTTGTTAAAATTGGAAAAGAACAGCACAAGTTATTCTAGTAAAAAATATAATAAATTTATAACTTAAAATATTTCAGCATTAATAATTGCTTATATTATGGTATAAATTGAATTTTTAAAAATCTAAACGCTACAATATTTTACGTTATAAGTTTATTATAATTATTTACTAGAATATTTTTCCTTTTCTATTCCATTTTCAACAACTAGTCCTTTGCTTGTCTATGTTTAAGCTTAACCATATTACATTTTATGCTCGAAATGTAATCCATGCTTTTTCCAGGCATTCAATATATTCACTTATTCTTTGTTTCAGCTTTATTTTCCCCCATGAACATAACATACGCATATATAATAACAATGTAAGAACTCGTGCGCTTTCAATAAAATCCCCCAATTATCTCCAGTTCATTCTTTCATTCTTTGAAAGTAGTTTCTGAAACGACTTGGTTGCTATGGACACCAGTCATAAAAAAAACATCGCTCACCTCCTTATGTTTTTAACGACTTTGAACACAAGTAAAATTCATCATAATATTTGTTTTACTCACCGAAAGTTATGTTTTTTCACAATATATCTGAAAAAGTGATCTATAAACTGTAATAATTGTTTGAAATTTCGTCGAAAGATCAGTGCGCGGAGAAGCTTTAAACAATTCTAAATGACAAAACTACCACTTTACGATATATTCAAGCACTATCGTGTTTTAATGATAACCTGACTAATATTAAATATCATCACACCTTTTAAAAAATAGGACTATCCAGGTTACCAATCATTGGCGTTCACCACAGAAGCCTAACATTTATAAGAGAATGCATCAAAGGTCGATATCTGGAACACTATTATTCTTGATATTTATTAATTCCGTCCACGATAATATTGTGTCCGAAATTGGTATATCTGCTGATGACGCAATATAACATGTATGAAGACTTAAGGCATGCATATTAAACTGAGACAATTGCAGAATCGTTTGAAAATGACTTCCAGAACGTAGTGAAATAGATACGTAAATGGATGGTAACTTTAAATGATAGCCTTAGTAAACTGCTCTTCTTAAACAATTACAACAAACCTCTTCAAACCACATCTATCTATGACCAATAGGTCCTTACCTTAGAATCCTTCCTTAAAATACATCTGCTTAGCATTCACAGGAAATATCAACTGGAAACAAATTCATTGATGACATTGCGAAGGCTGTTTTAAGAGACGTGGGCTCGCTCTAATGTGCTAGAAAACTATTAGGACATGATATTATCATGCACCTTTACAATGCCTCCATTCAAGTTTGCATAGAGTGTTGATGCAACATCTAGACCAGTGCATCTAACATTAATCCCTCTCTCTTGCCTTGGGTCCATAAAAGTCTCCAATCTATAGGGCACAATTTGTCAACTAGGCTCAACTCATGTTCTATCGCTTCAATGTTGCATAACTCTGCCTGTTTTAATTTTTTTTTAATGGAATGTGTTTTACATTTTTTTCTAATGCAATGTGCTCTGATTAAATAATTACACTCGTTTCCTCTCGACATACATATCCCCGATAAATCCTAATCATAAATGTAAACATATCAACATTTTTATTAATTTATTCACCTTTAAAAAAATACCTATATAAGTTTAATCCATGTGTCCTATATTTATATTATTTTATTTTAGTTTTTATATAGTTCATCTATTTGTATTATTGTTAAAAAGATTTAACTATTTACTTCAATATTTTTATTTAACATTTTATATATAAGGGTAAATTATTCGGTGAAAATATGACGCAAAACAATACTAATTGTTCAAGCGGGCACGATGAATATGAATATATGTAGATATTATTATGTATTTGTTTCATCTTCTTGTTTAAATTATATATATATATATATATACATATATATCTATATATACACATATATATTCTACATTCATAAGTTTGTATGCATTTTAAATAACCAATTATATTGTATATATATATATATATATATATATATATATATAATCTATTCATGATTTTACCTTTATATTTCTTCTTGTACTTGTACTTGTACTTGTACTTGAAACGACATCCACCCTGGAGGAGTTGAGTCGGCTTCATGAAGATGCACATCTCGCACCACTGCGGCCCAAGCCCGGCGATCGGAGGCAAGATCCCGAGTAAGCAATAGCCAGTCACGTCTCAAACGAGACAGGCCATAGATGAGCGGGCCCGAAATAAGCTCAGCGTCGGCTTTGATAGTCCCTAGCCACGTTCTTAGCTGGCCACCGACACGTTTTTTCCAGCCGGGTAGAGGACGTGGGGAGATAGCCTCGTGGATAAAGACCCCTGCATCACAGCGAGAGGCGTGGGCGAACCATCGAAGGCGTCGGGCCCGCAGTAGGTCAGGAATTGCCTGGAGATTGCAGCGACGCTGGACTTCTTTGTTGGCGACGAAATCCAAGGGACGGACATGGAGAATGCGGCGGAGATTATAGTGGTCGAAAAACTTCTACGCGTCGCAGATCCGCTTTCCGTATGGACCAGGTCTCACATCCATACAAAAGTATTGAGCGGACGAGGATCTGGTAGATTCGTATTTTTGTCCTCAGACGTATTTCAGGCCGTGACCATAATCGCCTTTGGAGTCGACGAAAGGCAGCTCGTGCTGCATTAATGCGCGCTTCAATCTCATTCATGCCTTGACCGGTACCAATGAACGCGCAGCCCAGGTATTTGAAGCCATCCGTCTCCTCGAGGGTTTCCCCGTTGAGAGTGACGGAGGACCTTTCTACTTGGGGGATGCCAGCCGATAGAATCTTCGTCTTGCTGGCGTTGATTCTCATGCCGATGGCAGCTGCCTTGTCCTGGATTTGGTTCAGCACCGTCTGTATGTCTCTGTAGCTCTCCCCGAGAACCGCAATATCGTCCGCGTAGTCCAAATCGGTGAGATGAAAGTTACGCCCCACCACGACGCCAGGATATACAGGCAGCGCCTGCTCCATGATCCAATCAATAGCGTAATTGAAAAGGGTGGGCGAGAGCGCGCATCCCTGGCGGACACCACTGCTGACGTTGAAGAAAGATGAGTCCTGCCCATAACAGCGGACACGCGTGCGAGTCCGATGGTAGTAGGCCTTGATCAAGTCGAGTAGCTTCGGGGGGATACCATCTGCTTCCATCACTCTCCACCGGGTGAGGCGATCGACCGAGTCAAAAGCGGCAGCGAAGTCGATAAAACATACGATTGTACGTCGTTGGTAGCACCAGCGCTGTTCCAAGGCTCGCCTCAGCGTTAATATTTGGTCGACGCATCCGCGGCCAGGTCGAAATCCGCATTGGTTAGGACGAGTCCTGTCCTTTTCGTATTGAAACCGTCTCAGAATGAGGATAGTGAAGACTTTGGCAGCGACATCTATAAGGCTGATGCCTCTGTAGTTACTACATGTCCGTTTGTCACCCTTCTTTAAAAAGGGAAGAAGGATGGCGTCACTCCAATCTTGGGGAATCTCCCCACTATTCCAAATCTCAGAAATCAGCTGGTGTAGGCGAGGGGGTATATATTTCTTCGTATGTACACTGAAAATATTAACTATTTCTTGCATCATGCAGGAATTTTAATATATGTAAATTGTGAAATTTAAAGCTTTTAAATTTACCACTTTCATTGTGTACCATTTTGTTTAATTGTTTTCTCTATATCTCTGCTTTAATAAGTTTAAACGAGGTTTGTATCTTGAATATCCTTTAGAATCAGTACATTGATTTTCTCTATTTTCACAAGTAATGTATGAGTACATGTATTTTAGTGTAAACATGCCTTTCGAAACGCACTACATTTAAAAGTTCTTATAAGCTCTGATATTTCTCTGCTTTGTCAAAGAGAATAATGTATCCATACTAGTATAATGGCTCTATTTTCATTAAATTGTTAGCGGTGGTATTCCCATGTTCCGGATGCCAATCTTGTTCGTATTAATGTTGTTCCCTCTAAAATAAGTTTTTGTGCATTAAATATCTATTTGCATTTGCGTTCCCCATAGCTCTCATTGTTTTTGTCATTCCACTGGTCTGGTTTATATATATATATATATATATATATATATATATATATATATATATATATATATATATATATAAAAAGCTGAACGTCTGTGTGTGACTGGTCACGAATAGGCTCCTATATGGTTGACTAGTATCAAAAACTGATCACATATACTGATAGATGTATCGAGACACAGGAAAGAGTATGTTTGACTTGGCATAATGATGATTCATTAAAATTGTGGAGTCTGCATACGCGCCTGGTCCGCAAACCATGGAAATAAAAAAATAAAAATAAAAAACGTTTACAAGTGTTTTTGATACGTATGTACATAAAAATAGTTTGATAAGTGTGTTTTAACTTAAACAGAAATGGTATAATAAAATTGTGTGGTCGGCGTTCGCGCCTGGCGTCCATAGAATGGAAATAGACACCAACTTAAATAAAGACTTTTCATATCTATCTGCGTAAGTATACTTTGATAATTGTGTTTCAGTTTGAAGAAATATGGAATAATAAAATTATGGGGTGTTCGTTCGCGCCTGACCTCCATAGAATGGAATATGTCAGAAAGTTTAACAAGATTTTTAATATAGATCCACAGAATATTGTGTTTCAGTGTGAACCGGTATGGTATAATAAATTATGGGGTGTATCTATTTCATTTTTACTTTCACCATATTTCGCTTTGTTTTGATACCCCCAAATTCGGAGCTATCTCTTTGCAACCCTTCCTTTTCATAACCTATCATACTTTTATAAATCAGAGTCCATTTGCTGTAGGCTGTTTTTAACCCAGTCAACGACGGGTACTTTTGCTAGTATATATATATATATATATATATATATATATATATATATATATATATATATATATATTTATATCTACATATATGCATATATATATATATATATATATATATATATATATATATATATATATATATATATATGACGTAACCCATAAATGGATTGCGCAATTGATGTAAAATTGAAAAAAAAAAAAAAATTCGGGCCAACGAGCAATGTATCGTTTTTTTTTGTTTTTTTTTTTGTTATTTTATTATTTTACCAAAGGCTAATGAAAGTACTTTCAAGAGAGTATAGGAAAACAGTATAGGAAAAAAAGAGGGAGAGGCTAAACCTGAAAAGAGAAAGAAAGGGCCAGTGGAAGGAGAAAGAGGTGAGAAAAGCCTTTTTACACGCAAGCTAGCGTGATGACCAGGTCATTTGACCACAAACCAATCGACCCGTGCTGGTTGCTAGGCAACGAAAAATAAAGGATAGAAAGGAGCTAAGAAAGATACTGCGATGAGGGAGAGAGAGAGAGAAAGAGAGATAAAGAAAAAAAAACAACTTTGACAAACAAGCACAATTTGTTTGTATTTAATGTTTTGTTGATATAATGTTGTTATAAAAATAGGCAAACTTTGAGAAACAATCTTAGGTTGTTTTTAGTTAAAACAGTGTTTATAAAAAAGTATTTTGTTCAGAACAAACAAGTGGTCGTGGTCGACAGAACGCAATTGAACCATGACAATTCCTGGAATTGAACCACGACGATTCCTGAAATTGGAACTGCTACCTACCTCAGAGAATTACAAAAATATCAATGGCCCTTAACGTATCACCCTTGTTCCTCGTTCCTCGTGTTCATGACAATAACGCTATGCTTGGCGAAACTATGACATTGTCTCGGCTAATGTTAGCAATGCCAGATGACGTGCACATATTGACATGGCTTGCACAGAGACGTCTGATAGCCAATTCATGCAATTGTCAAATTTGTGGGTCACCATGCGTGTTGGCTCGATATTCCGAATCCAAGGATGGTTGGAGATGGCGTTGCCGAAACGATGGATATCGTAATACAATTAGAAGAAACTCTTTTTTTCAAAGAAGCAACCTCAATCTAAGAACCATTGTAATAATTATGTATATGTGGAGCATGGATTTTCCACAAAAAACTATGGCAACAGAAAGTGAGGTGAGTGCCAACACAGTGAGCGACTGGTGCAACTTTTTGAGGGAAATGTGCACTCAGTACATTGAACAAAATCCAATTCAATTGGGGGGGGGGAAATGAGACCTGGACCCCAAAAGAGGTTGAAATTGATGAAAGCCATTTTCACTCTCGGAAATATCACAGAGGAACTGTCCGACGTAGCCATTGGGTGTTCGGCGCCATCGAACGAGGCTCTAAGAATTGCCTTTTGATCGAGGTTCCAGACAGAAAACGTGAAACTCTGGTCCCTATAATTCGCCAATGGATCTTACACGGGACTCGTATAATAAGCGATGGATGGAGCGCTTATGCAACCGTAGCATACATTGACTTTGGTATTTACAGCCACGATGTTGTTGTCCACGAAAGTAATTTTGTGGAGCCTAACGACGCGACTATAAATACTCAACTTATTGAAAATACGTGGATGCGAGCAAAGAAAAAACTTCGTCGTCAATTCGGTACATCAAGGGCTCTCTTCACTTCATATTTAAATGAATTTATGTGGCGTGAAAGAGTCGGCCCAAATAAATTTTGTGAGCTAATTTGTTGCATCGCCTCCATCTATTTTGTCTAAATTTATAAAATGAAAATTAAAAATATAAACTGTTTTTTTACATCATATTTTTATAACTTTACATCTTAAAAAAAATGAACACCTTGTTTTAAATACCATTTTTATGAAAAACTCTGAATAAAATATTTTTTATAAACACTGTTTTAAAAAACAAACAAACTGTGATTGTTTCTCAACAAAAAATTAAATGACCGTTCTAAATAAATTATTTATTATTATGATATTGAAAAACTGTTTTTGTACTTAATTATTATGCTTGTTTGTCAACGTTTGCTTTAAATTTGCGTTTTCCGGTTTCGTAATACGGCGATTCATGTTTTGGATCAACCGGATCACGTGACTCTTCTGGCGGCCATGTTGTAAGCCCTAACGGTATTTTTGGAGATTGCCCACTCTTCATACAAACATGGAAGTGCCCGACAAATTTCTACATTGCAAACGTGAAACGCAGTTCTCTCTAAAGAATTACTACAGTGCACCTTTAAGCATATTGCAACTACGTGTATTCAAATGTGAGAATTTTTTAAATATATTTTTGGAAGTCGAAAGAATAGTGTTCATATGATTCTTATCAATAACTATATTGCATAAATCGGTTTATTACTAAACAACATATTCGGGAAACTCTTATAAGTCTTATAGCTGTTCATTCTATCAATCGCGTATTCATTTATCAAATATACATTTATGATCACCATAATGAATTAAATGTCGTTAGCAATCCCCACTGATATAAATTAATATATCCACATTTCGTATTATACCGTTACGCTTGGGGAATTTGCTTTCTTATTATAACTCTCTATATGCCAGGAGGATTTACTTTATTAAGATCGAAAGAATTGATTTCGATCTCGTAGTCGATAGGTTTATAGGTTATCGAAAGCACATATTTATTACAGGCCCGGCTGTTATTAATTCGGCATAAGTGGTAAGCTTGCCGTTACATCACATGGTGAACCTGTGATCATCTTGTGTAAGTATTGCAATTTATATAATAGAATATCTCAGCTACGTTTAACCGACGTTAAATCACATATTCAATGAGTTATGGTCTAAATAATAAGTATATCCAATGTTATCATTCATAAGCAGTTTTTTTCCAAATATATATATATATATATATATATATATATATATATATATATATTTTATTATAGCTTCTAAAAGAAGAAAGTGCCGTTTAATGAAAAGGTATCGTTTAATGTAATATTCGGAATAATTTACAAAAATATATCATGTAAGATGAAAATGTTCGAAAGTTTCTATGGGCTCACGCCTTGCACATATATTAAAACCACAGAATAGATCGCGATTTCCGATGTCCGATATAGGAGGAAGCGTGGGTCGCACATATGGGGGTTTAATGACTACATCAAAATTAACTGTGTTGCTACGATCTCTACGCGTCGCGCTATTGCAAATTAACATCTACAAACATGCGAAGTATTACGACGTCCTGACGCGTAAAAGTAAGCAGAAACAAAACCTTATCTGAACTCTCCTGAAGAATGTCATTTATTAATTACTAGCAAGGATTCCCGACGTTTGCTGAGTCCACATGAATTCCGATTGGACACGCCTGCTATTTAAGGATATTGAACAGTTTTACATTATTATATGCAAACGCAATTGTGGGCAGCATCGATACTACCACGACAATTTGAAAAATAGTACGGTAATCTTATTTAAAAACGGATAAAAATACGAAAATGTATCCCTCAAATAAAATAACTACGTGACAATTTCACCACCAGATATTTCGACGGAAGAGATATGAAGAAAAAAATCTATTCTCCTAGTGTTGAGTACTTTATAATTATTATATAGAGCGGGTGGGTGTCCACCCGTTGCACGTGCGTTGAAAGAAAAATCTCCTTCTCCCTCATAAAAATCCCAACACATTTTATATCAATCAAAATAGCAGGGACTGCCCGGGCCACCGAAAATGTAAGCCGCGGTGGCTCGGCTATAATGTGATACGCGATAGATTGAAAGAAGGCAAACACTTACTTTGCTAACAGGGTCATCGGTACTTATGACGTCATAACGTTGAAAAATAAGCGTCTGAAACATAGTTTTAATTTAATATGCGTACGAGACATTACGGTTTGTTGCAGCGGCCGAGTTGCTTTACAAGCCGTACTGGAAGTAAATAGAGTTTCTGTGACCGAAATAAAGATTTTTTTTATGTTTTAAAATTATTACTTGTGATTTATTGTGTTATTTAAAGACAACAAAATTAAGCAGTTACGATAAAAAAAGTGAGATTTACGTAACGTTCAAAATTAAACAAAAATGTTTTGTTTTAGTTTTATTAACTGCCGATGAAAAATGACAAATAAAGAATACAAACTATGAAACAAAAAATATATTTTAAAATATTTTAACCGCGACAATGATTCGACCAAATGGAAATGGCAAAGAAAAAAAAACTGTTTAAAATTTAAATGAAAGGAAATTAAACCACAAAAAATAAACAACTTTACATTTCCATTTTAACATTTGTTTTACTAATATGTATTTATATCTTTTATTTTTCTACTATATAGTTATTTGTAGGTAGGCTCTTCTAATATATTCTGATCCAATTTTATGCTTAATTTCTGCTGCTTTGACAGTGTTTTATTCCAGAACTGTTAAACTCCTATAAATATATGTGGAATGTTTACATAGATCCCTCATTTTTTGCTTAGTTGGGTAGTTCCATGCTTCCGCTGTCGAAGGTTATCCTCTACTCATAACTAGAACTGCGCTCTTATCCACTCCAAGTCCCATTTTGATATACCGGCTAAAGATTCTTGTTGTGTTTAGTAGTCTTTCTAGTGCTTTTTATTTGTTTCATAAATGCCCACATGACTGCGTGGCTAATACTTGGTTCCATATCATTTAACTTGCATCCAGTATTAGTGATAGCAACTGCCCTTGGGACAAACTTCTTTGGATTATAATTGCAATTGTGTACTGTCGGTAAGCTGTAAGTTGAAGTCTCCGTGTTCCCATTGCGTTTTTAATTAAAATGATAATCGTGCCAGGCATTTGATACATTTATGGCATTCTATTATAGACCTTTGAGGAATCTTCTGGTACGTTTTCTTGATTAGCAGATATTATTATTAATATTATTATTGTTATTTTTATTATTACTATTATTATTATTATTGTTGTTGTTGTTGTTTTTGTTGTTTTTGATATTGTTTTTCTTCTTCATCTTCGTCTTAGTTTTTTGCTATTTTGTCTAAGAAAATCAGCTGGGACTATGCCAACCGGCATAACCAAAGCCCTACCTTTAAATCTTTCACCGCTATGCAAAAAAAAAAAAAAAAAAAATAGTAACAACTTTTGCAAATGAAAACACACGATGAAGAAAAACAAACAAAATTTGTTGCCTAAATGAATTTGCTTTTCTGCTTTATTGCACAACTGGAGAATTAATTAAGAACGTAGAGAGAATAATTTTTTTACAAAGACTTTCACATGAAAATAATGTAGGCGAAAGACATGTGCTTCCAGTGAAATACAATTTCACACAAACACTAAATCACACGCACACACACAACCACACACACACGCACACACAAACACACACATATATATATTGATATGTATATATATGTATATATATAAATGTATACTATATATGCACATGAAAATCTATGTGAATGTGTGTATGTGTCTAGTTGTTCGTTATAAAAACACACATAGCAGTTGGGATACACACAATTTCGGCTGTAAATCAAAGAGGGGACATGTAAAGCGTAAATTTCTGCAGCTTAATTTGTATATTTTTGAGAATTTACAAGCTATCAGGATGACAAGAACGTCATTGGGATTTCTGACTTTTAAATTTAGATGAACATATCTCGGCTATTGCAAATATTTATTGATTGTAATAAAATCCATCGGAATCTATGTTTTAACCTTCCAGAGGTGTAAACCCAATTAAAGGAGACTAAATCTTACCTTTTATTTTTAAGCGAGATATTGGACAGGCTATTTCCCTAGATGAGTTCGTAATTCAAGGATACTCTAACTTAACTTCTAAATCTGACACCCAAGATCGCCATGTGCATGGAATATGTGTCTATATTAAAGATGGCTTTCCATGTGGAAGGGACATCTCCAGAGAAGATCCTAACTTACCCTATATGTTTTTTTTTTTTTACACAGTGATCACCACTTATCAAGGCCCGGAAGCCACTCAGGGATAAGGGTTATTGCAAGTACATTACGTTAGTGAGGAGATTTGCTGAAATGTTTACTTAAGGGGGCGGTTCATTAGGAATTTGTAAACATTGGATTTGAAGACGCCCAAGTTGTAGTCCGGAGGGAAGCAGGCAGACGGAACAGAGTTCCACAGGCGTGCCCTTCTAAGAAAGAAGCTTTGTTCATGGAATCTGCGTTTTGATTTAGGCACAGATATAGAGTGGGGGAAATTTTTCACAGTGGATTCAGCTAGACGGGTGTTTTTCGTGAAAGATTGCCGAGGGGGGACCAGAGATTGGAGTTCAGACGAACATCTGCCATGGAAATAACGATAAAACAAGGAAAGGCTCGCAACGTCTCTTCTGTGGGAGAGAGGTTGCAGGGTAGAGAAAAGGGCATCCCCCACTAAACCACGAAGTCTATTTTGTACTCTGTCAAGGCAGGATAGGCTGTTTTTAGCAGCTCCTGCCCAGATATGGCAACAGTATTCCATCCTTGGACGTACTTGGCTTTTATATAGATAGAGAATTGCATCCGTAGTGAGATATCTTCTGGAGCGGTAGAAGGATCCCACCATCTTTCCAGCGACCTTGGCAACAGACTTGATGTACGTGTTCCATTTCAGATCAGGAGTAAAGGTCAAACCCAGAAGTTTGTCAAAACACGGGGCCTCACCCAGACGAGAGCCATCCATCACAATTGATGCCAGATGGGGATCAGAGCGTTGATGATGTAAGGATAGCAGTTTGGTTTTGGATGCATTAAAGGTAACCAGCCACACATCACTGAACCACGTGCTCGAGATCAGAGGAGAGAGAATCAGAGAGAACTTTGTTATTTACAGCCTTTGATGTGTTGCCGTAGATGGTTGTGTCATCAGCATAGATGTCAACGAATGATTTAAGTATGTGTTTAGGGAGGTCATTGATGTAGATCAGGAAGAGAGTTGGGCCCAGGATTGACCCCTGAGGGACTCCAGCATTTATATTGCAGGCCTTCGATTTTTGTCCATCTACCACTACTCTTATGAGCCTATCGGAGAGAAATGATTTAATGATTGAGAAAACATTTCCAGTTATACCGTAGCTGGAACTCTTGTGAAGTAGACCCTTATGCCATACCTTGTCGAAGGCCTTTTATATGTCGAGAGCAATTGCCCTAGAAAGGAAGCCTTTTTAAAGAGAATCACTAATCCTGTGGGATGTTATATCCCACAGGATTAGTGATTCAAAGCACACCTGCGATAGATCTTGCAGAGCGGAAACCATATTGTGTGTCACTAAGAAGGTTATTCCTGCTGAGGTGGTTGACTATTTCTCTATTTAATATGGATTCCAGCAACTTACTCATAACACACAGGAGACTTATTGGTCTGTATTGAGAGGGAGATGACTTATCACCTGAATTCTTAAATACAGGGCAAACTCATGAGGTCTTCCATGGAGTCGGAAAGCACTTCTCCTTAAGGCAGCGCTTAAATAGTTTCGTAAGTATGGGAGCAAGTTCTGGTTGAAGCTTTTTTATCACTATAATTAGGATGCCATCAGGGCCAGTTGCTTTACTGGAATCTAGGTTCTTTATTAGCTTGGCGACCTCATGCACGGATATTTGTATGTTACCTAGCTTGTTCTGTGATATAAGAGGAAATATGGGGAGTTGATGGCCTTCGTCGCATAGGGTAGAATTAGCTGCAAAGTTCTTTGCAAATAGTGCTTCGGGTCTGCACTTGCTCACAGTACTGCATTTACATTTACTCTCTATCGCCCCCACAACAGCGGAATTGCTATCTTTAAAAGCATATCTGAGAAAATTGACCAATTCCTATCTGCTTATTCTTCAGCTAACATTAACGTATGTAGAAACGTCAATGTTCACAACGTGGAATGGTTGACCCACTCAAACAAAACAGATGATGAGGGGAGGTTCTGTCATGATTTCTCCATTCGTTATGACCTCACGCAGATTGTTCACGAACCCACCTGTGTGCCCGACAATGACGGTCAGTATGCGAGTTTACTAGACATTTTTCTAACAACTTGCCCTGAACTATGTTCAGTTTCTGTTCTGTCTCCTTTTTGTTGTATCAATTAATTAATGAACTATGATAAGTCCCCTACTTACCTCTCCATCGTCCAGTATATCGATACTCTATGTCTAACTGGGATAGCTTCCGTACATTTATATCGGATCTACCTCTATGTTCTATGTTTAAAGAGTATAGTATCATACCTGACGGACTGGTTAAAAAAATTCCAGCAAAAACCTTAGAGCCAGCAAAGGTTCTCTCCAGAATGTGCTGCTGCAATTGAGCAAAGAAATAACTTTCTCCACTGCTTCCAACGGAATAGACGTATGGAAACTAAAACCGCTTTCAGGATTGCTAGCACTCATTGTAAGAAAGTAATAAAGAACGCAAGAGAGTCGTATGCTCCGCCCGTCAAGTCCAAAGTAGCTGAGTAGCGGCTTGGTTCCCACCACTTGTACCAAATAGCAAACAGGATCCTGAACAGAAGCGTGTGCTCTATCCCAACTATCAGCAATGGGCCTGAGGTATTCGCATCAGCATCAGACAAGGCCAAACTCTTTACCAAGAACTTTGCAGCTAATAATACCCTTTGCGATGAAGGCAACCAACCCCCAATAATTCCTCCTGTATCGGAAAACACGCTATGTGATATACATATCTATAGGTGATGTTGATAAGCTAATCAAAACCTTAATTCCAGTAAAGCAACCGGCCCTGACGGTATTCCAATTATAGTACTCAAAAAATTTCAACCAGAACTAGCGCCCACACTTACAAAACAGTTTAAAAGTTGTCGTAAGGAGAATTGCTCCCCATCACCCTGGAAAATCTCATCAGTGTGTCCTGTATTTTAGAATTCAGGTGATCACTCATCTCCCTCTCAGTACAGACCAATAAGTCTCCTGTGCCTCAAAAGTAAGTTGCTGGAATCTGTGTTAAATAGATAAGTAATCAATCATCTCAGGAAAAAAATACCTTCTTACTGACACACAATATGATTTCCGTTCTGTTAGATCTATAGCAGATGTGCTTACAGTTATATCTCACAGGATTAGCGAATATCTCGACGGAGGCCACCTTTCTAGGGCAATTGCTCTTGACATATCTAAGACGTTTGATAGGGTATGGTATGAAGGTTTACTTTACAAGATCTCTAGCTATGGTATGGCTGGAAATCTCTTCTCAATTATTAAATAATTTCTTTCTGAAAGGTTCATAAGAGTAGTAGTTGATGGGCAAAAATCAGAAGCTCACAGTATTAATGCTGGAGTTCCTCAGGGGTCTATCCTGAGCCCAACTATTTTCCTGATCTACATTAATAATCTTCCAAATCACATCCTTACATCATTTGTAGACATTTATTCTGATGACACTACCATATATGGTAGCACATATAAGTCAGTAAACGACGAAGTTCTTTCCGATTCTCTCTCCTCTGATCTTGAGCAAGTGGTACACTGGGGAAAGAGGTGGCTTGCTATCTAAAACCAAGCTTTTATCTTTACATCATCAATATTCTGAACCAAATCTGGCATCAATTGAAATAAATGGCTCTCGTGTTGGGGAGGCCTCATGTTTTGAAAAGCTTCTGGGATTGACCTTTACTCCTGAGCTTAAATGGAACACATACATTAAATCCGTTGCCAAGATCGCTGGAAAATGGTGAGCTCCTTCTAGCGATCTAGTAGATATCACACTGCTGATGCAATTCTCTATCTATATAAGAGGCAAGTACGTCCAAGCATGGAGTACTGTTGCCACATCTGAGCAGGAGCTGCTAGAAAGGACTTGTCTTGTCTTGATAGAGTTCCAAATAGACTTCGTAGTCTCGTAGGAGATGTCCTTTTCTCTTGCTTGCAACCTCTATCTTACAGAAGAGATGTTGCGAGTTTGTCTCTGCTGTATCGTTATTTTCATGGAAAGTGTTCGACTGAGCTTCAGTCTATGGTCCGCCCCTCGCCAAAACTTTCAGAAGAAAAACTTGTCTTACTGAAAACACTATCAATAATTCCCCCACTCGTTATCTGTGCCTAAACCTAAACGTACGTTCCATGAACAAAGCTCCTTTCTTAGAACTGCACGCCTGTGGAATTGTCTTCCGTTTTCCTACTTTTCAGCTGACTACAATATGGTTGTCTTCAAGTCTAACGTAAACAAGTTCTTGATGAGCCGTTCCACTTGTTAACAAATTTACCGAATTTCCATTACTAACGATTACTAGTATGTCCAATTTCTACTGTACACTCTTTAACACTTATCCTCGAGTGACCTCTTGACTTTGATAAGTGGTGATGCCTATATAAAAAAATCGACACATTTTTGCGAATGCAAACATGTATTTATGCAAGTAACGTAAACACCTTGCCTTTGATGTTGATGAAGTCGCTAAAAGCCTTCTTGATATCGCTTAGCTTTTTGAAGTGTACTCGAGCAGAGATTTTGTAGATGCTTGAAAAAGTGGTAGTTGGTAAGTGAGAGTTCTGAAGATTTTGGCGGATGAGGCACTGTTTTGTAGTCCAATTATTCAGGGTCGATTTAGCAACGTGCGGTTGGACACTGCCCTGAATCGGAATTGGGTCTTTTCTGTTTACTAATGCTGAATAATGTTGTCGAAGTATCTGATGCATTCTATATATTTGTGATAGTGGTTCTCCGCCATCATGTTTCTGCCTGTATTCCGAAAAAAACAAACTATTATAGATAGGGCCGGTCGCGGACAATATAACAGCATGACTTACTTGAAGTATAATTCTGGCGGCAGGGTGTGATGTGGATTTGGAATATCGTTTAACCACTGAGCCAAACGTCGTAAAAGTACTTTAAAACACTAGACACAACCCGATAGAAAAACGGGTTGATCTTTATGCTTAAAAACAGAGGATGACATTTCTTAACGGCGTTTCTTTTGATTGTCGTAAAATTCTAGAGTTACAAATCCATCCAGTCTTCTTCCAACACCCATCAAGTGGTAAAAATTATCGTATAAGTTACGGCTAATTCAGAAGCTTGTTCTCAGACAGTTGTGAGTAGATTGGCTTCGACTAAAGCTGTTAATCGATCGTTGTCAAAATTCGATGACTGATCACACTCACCGCCATGAATCTTCTAAACCTACCCATGTGCTGTGCGTTCACTAGTGGTTCCTTAGTCAAACACTTTTTTGCATATCGAACTGTGTTAGCAGCTTTTCGGCCTAAGTGGAATTGAAATAGAGATAGTTCGAATGTACCTTTTTCCATCTTGTAGTGAACGTTCTTCAAAAAACAAGTGTTTTAAAACAATTGACAATTAAATTAGATAGAGCTAAAATCGCCCTTTAAAATGACATATAAGGTAAAAGTATTATATCTAAAATGTGAAGGATACATCATTTAGAATACAAAATAAAATTTCCGCAAGAACTCTAATACATGAATAAAGCTTCATGCAATCAACCCACGGTGTTACAAAATATCGTAACGTATTTAAGAAAAAGGATATAAATATTTTCTTCTCATGCCGAGATATTTGAACCCGCAACGCACAATTATGTCGATGCACTCCATAAAAGTAGATTTAGCTAATATAAAGCTCCATTACCGATAAATAAAAATTAGCGATCTTGAAACTTATAAATAGCTTAGCAGAGATAGCTACAAAATTATGTATAGAATATAGAGTTAAACGATTAACAAATGTTAAACTGACATGAAGACAATTTTAAGAATAAGCTAAACTACAGATAGTAAACCCAGGTATAAGCGAAGTTGGTCTAACTCATTATTCTATCACCAAATAATTAATTAAATCCATAAAAATTTAATAACACATTAATTTATGGGCAAACAACATCTGAGTACGGCACTGGTTTAAAAACATAACTGAACCATACTAATGCAGTTCACACACCTACACATTGTAGATTTTTACCACACTGTGACCCAACTAGCCGCGATGGTAGGAGATTGTCCCAAATAAAGAGTTATTCATAGCTGAAATAGAGCTATATTTGGCAATTTCCAAATACGCTAGTGAACGATTAATCGAAGCTGTTTTATTTTAATAACAGGTCGCGTATAACAACATATAAACCTGCCAGCAAGGAAGAGAGTTTGAGTTGTCGCCGATGTGAAATACACTTTCCTTTGTAACGAAAAGAACAAATCGGGAATATATAATATTGTTGCTGTTAAAGCTGTGCTTTGAAGATAACTGCACGATTGTTTTGCCTAAAAATTTGACCCGGGGGTCAAAAACTGAACCCGCTTTATGCATGAGAAAATTGTCAATGAGAAGGTTTGCTCCGTGGAAAGTTACCTGATTGGGATGTATGGGGGAGGCGATTATTACCCTATCAGTACGAACCGAGCAAAACTGAGCGGACGAGTATTTATAAATTAGAAAACCCGTGTATACCCTGACCCACACATTTTGTATACACCAGCCACTGCAGAGCGAAATCAATGAGTATCGAGTCTGTTTGTACTCAGGTCTTAGAGACTGTTTGAACTCGGAGACGGACTGTCAAACGCTGCACATCCCAGCCCGTTCGAGAAAGCACTCGTCCTTTGAACAATTGATTAGAAAGAATAGGTTACTTAAAAAAAGATCAATGCCCTGTATATACACTATTGTACCTACGAGATAAAAGGAGTTGTAACTGGCATTTTAATGCTTTTAAATTTTAATTCTCATGTAGAAAATTTATAAATAATTATTTTAATTTTCCTATTCTTCTGAATAATTAATTTCATATCTTTATTATTACTAATAAGTTAAGCAAAATCAACCAATGTGAATGATCTTTTTCAGCGGGAGAAAGAAGAGAGCAATGGACCATCTACTGCGGCATCATGCATCATATCACAATTGTCTTCGCCAAAGTGACGGAGTGTGTCGTAGGACTTTGATGGATGTTCGAGCCGAATCACCCAGGGCAACACTTGTATGTGTGTGGGAACTACTTTCTTCTTCATGTTTCATCATAACAGAGGAAAGTCGGGTCTTTCCACCTGGTTATCTTGATGATTCGACCAAATGGAAATGTTTTGTCTAGACGAACTTAATAGAAGTAAAATCGCTCAGGAAATATCCTGAATAAAACGAGATATCCACGGCACAATTTTGTTTCTTTTAATTTATATAAATATTTTGGATGCTAAAATTGTGTTTGATAGTTTAAAAGAGTTTAAAAATGAATATTTGTGATTTTGAAATTGTATTCGAAACATTGTTAATATTTCTAGTGTTGATATTATGTTAGGTAACTTACAAGCCTTTAAAATGCATTTTTCTGATTTTGAAGTTTTTTTCGAATCATTAAGTGGATTATTCTGATGTTAGACATTGTATTTGATAATTTCAAAGAGTTTACAATAAATATTTTTCATTTTGAAATTGTGTTCGATATTCGCTTATAAGCGCTTAAAATGATTATTTCAGATTTTAAGATGTTTTTTAAGAATAAATTCACATATTTATAATGAATTGTTTGATAGTAAAACTGTGTGCATAATTTACGGGAGATTTTAAGATGGATATTTATTTTTAATGGTGTTCGAAATATTTCAGTGAACATTTTTAATGTTGAAGATTTGTAATAAACATTTATGCTGAATAATTTGGATTTTGAAAGTATGTTCAATAAGTTACGAGATTTTAAAATGAATAGTTTTGATTTTTATTATTAGTCGATAATAACCTGGAAGTAGTCAAATACATTTTCTAATTGCATGTTTTATAGTAACGCTCCTGTGTAGTTGTAAATGAAGTATTCTAATTTTGAAAAGAAAAACACTACGTCGTCTGCGAATTGTTCATTTTTTCTGATGAAGAATAATAACAGGGTTGACCAATTGTCCCTTCTGAAGAAGGAAGATAGAAATAAATAGAAATAAAATGATTTATATGTGTATTATAAACCATTCTAATTGCGAGAGAGTTTGTGAAACCAGTCTTTAAAAACGCTGCTATAGTGAAGGCGAAAAACTGTCTTCTTTAACAATGGGAAAGGAAGGAAAATAAACAAAAAGAGACGACGAATGCCGGTAGATTAAACGGATAAAAAGGAAGGGAAACCACTCGTTAGTAGCAATGTATGTGCCTACAGGTCAGGTCTCCCTCGTATTGCCAATAAAGAAAACGGTTAGCAAGCAGATTTTTTTTTCAGTGTGGCCCGTCTCAGACAATTGGGATTATAGCGACTTCTATTCTGTTGATAATATAATTCGGGTCGCTGATGATTTTCTAGAGAATAATTACTTATAGACTAGGAGCAACCGGATTCCGAAGGTCAAACATTTTTATCTTTTAGAGAATGTAATTGAGTTCTGATAAGTTCGAACTCTGAGTGTGTAGATAGTGTGATATGATAACGACAAGGCCTATGGCCGGATTAATACCTGTGTGTTTGTAGGGTGGAGTTCGGGCATTCCTCTCCATCCGCCTAGGGTGGCCTTTTCGGGCAAGGGACCTGTTCGATTGCGCCGGCGGCGGTGGGGGAGAGGGCACGTCGAATTCTGGATTTCTCCGCTGTCGAACATCCCTGTGTTTAATACAGCACCAGTCGGCACATTAGTTAAATAAACTCATAAGTAGTTCTAAACTGGAGGAGTGTCGCAAAGAATACTTCCCCGGACTCAAATCAAAGGCGAATTGAATTTAAAATATTTTTGACTTATAGTTGTGTACTCACGTTAGGAATTATAAGTGACTGTTTACATTTTAAATGCAAGGTTAACTTACAGAATTAAGAGAGTTTTTATCCATGTTATTATCTTACTAATATTTGTCGTCTGGCTGACGAGAGCTAAATGAATTCGATTAGGTTAAGCAACATTTAACGAATAACGATAAAGATGTAGAAAATTAATTGCACTGCCATCGGTGGGTCGAACAACATAATTATCTAGGGAAGTTACAATGGTTTACAAGTAGATAAAAAAGGGCAGTAATTTCTATAATAGGCAAGAGCATGCAAGCTCTTTTCGATGTGGTCGCCGTAAAAGGCGTATTATTGATAAAACGACGAATAAACGAATAAGAAATAGGGACAGAAAACTTTGGTCTTCGTAAATAAGAAAGCCCTTGCGATAATAAATATTACTAACGTGGAAACAGAGAGAAATCGAGAAAGTGTTGATATTATAATCAGCCAATTACAAATCTTGCAGAAATAAATAAAATGCGTGTCGAGTAGTATAAAGATGGAACACTTGGGAGAAGAAGTACTCTTGCAGAAATTCTTCCAAATATTGCATATGTTAAGTCAGTTGCGACGGACAGAGCGATCAGTGGTAAGATAGACTAGACATATCAGTGTTTAACTAGACGCCCTGGCGTTGGGACACTAATACGAAGAGGACTATATCGCGATCAATTATAGTAGGTTTTACAGGGATTAAGGCGTTAACTGCCGTCCCGCTTTCAACTGCCAATGAATTCGGAAAAAAGCTTTGGGAGTACTATAGTACGAGGGTAGCGCGCAGCTTTACGGTATGAAAATACTGGTATTTGTATTCGCACTCGTCTAGGACGGATGGGCTGTTAGAAGTGTATCAGGTAATGACCCTATCGGTCCCCTATCCATTGGATACATCTACGTTGGGTGTGGTGGCAATGTATCAGATAGAATCGCAGTATTAAGCCTTTAGCATGGCTATGGATAGGTTTAAGTTGTTAGGAGTGACGAAATTCCAGAGCAGTGGTCTGGGGATCTACAGCCTTGAAAGTCGAATATGTGTGACAGGGGATCACAATCCGTGTATACTGAGGCCATACTGACAGGACAAGAAATTAGAAAACATGTTATGAAGAGTGAAGACAGAGGAAGGATGTTGCTATCTCTGACTGTGCATGTGGCGGAAGGTACCTGAATAATACCTGCTCAAAGCGAGCTGTAGTTGTTCCGAGTAAGCACCGATACTGTCGCTGGTACTATAAAAGTGACGCCACCTTTGACCCTGGTGGAGCTCGAAATGGGCTGGGGGCCCATGTAAATTGTACATGCTGTCCGCTGACTAACAATCTAAGGAGCGTCTGAATTTAGGCTGGTGAACGTTTAGCTGAATAACCTTACTTTAGTGTGGTACCCAATTTCTGGCAACATCCGCTCCGGGACAAGCTAGAGTAGCCAAAAATGTGATACAAAATGCATAATTTGAACAGGAAAGAATAGCAGGCCTTGTTGGAATGCCTGTAAAACAAATCATTAGGGGTTAGCTTTTATATGGTAATCACGTTGGGAAGTTAGTTAAGCATAATAACCGTTCTGATCGCAATGTTGGTGGCAGTAATGCGGCGTGTGAAGAAGCGAGCAAGACGAATTGATAATGATTAAAAAAATATCAAGTTTGCCTGCACCGATGGCGGCGATTTTGACTCTTCTCCAAACTCACCTGAAATCGTTATGACCCCAGCCAAGACAGGGGGTGATATCAATGCCATATAAATGAAAGAAAGCGCGCGAATTATCAAGGGCACGAGGAGGAATTGATGAAGCATTTAAAATTTATTATATTTTATTCTTTTAATAATTTATTTTTCATGTGGAAAAATCGAGTGACATCCTTCCGTGCACTTTGACTCAAAGAGGAAACCATATATCCAAAAGTAAAAAAAAGAAGAAGAAGTAAAAATATAAAATATAAAGAAAAAATACCCGCCTTTAGCCTGAATACATAATAATAAGAATATTTGATCATCAAATTATATTCATGAGCGAAAATGATCGAGGGAAGACAAGTGTAAAAATGTATAGTTAGTCAGGTTGCATGTTGGTTTTCAAGTACAATGTATTAGAAGTACTTTTTGATCCTGAAATAAATATGTTCACCTAATAAGCGACAATTGTCCAGCAGATAATTGGAAAAATGTACAATGAGTATGAATGGATATTTGGTTATAGGGGCAATTAATTATTAAAAAAAAAAAAAACTTTTTAGACCATAAAAATGTGCGTTAATCCAAAAAGTCGCACCGGTACAAGACAAGATATTCTCATAAAAAAGGATAAAAACATAGAAGGTGAGGGCTTCCCCTTACTTAGAATTTAATTTTGCTTTTATGTTGAACAAGAGAGACATATAACCTTTCTGCTTTTATAAAATGACCTAGAATCGTTTGTGCTTTTGTAGTGGATTATACTCAAGGACGTATATAACATTTCTTGCAGGAATTGGTAACGAAGCATTGTTGGATTCTTTTGCAAGTGAAGTAATATTTAGTACAACCCAGAGAATGAGATGTAACACTGATCACCGTTGGATCAAGTACGAACGAGTGGCGTGTAGGCGAGTTAGACGCACCAATTTTCGTTGGAAGCTGAGTTTGCTAAAGGGTGCAGTGGTTACCCAACCAGCCACGATGGTGGCAGATTGCCTCCAAGGAGAATTCAAGGAGAGCGGAATTAGGGATATGATCGAGAAATTACCCAATAGAGGATCCAGCAAATAATGAAGGACCCTTTTTTATTGCTATTGCGCATCATGGATGATAGCAGATAACCTTGTCATCTAGAAAAAGAGATGGCATGGTCGCCGATGTGAAATACATTTTTCTTTGTAACGAAAAAAAATGTACAAAATATGAAAGATTGTTGGTGTAAATATGACAGTTGAGATATAACTAGCCGATTGTTTGAACTAAAAATTCTACTCGGGTGTTCAAGGACGGAAGTCATTGGTTCATGATAAAATTATTCTTCTGTGAAAAGTCATCAAATTTGGATGTATGGGGGGGGTGATTTTCCAATTTAAGGAACCATATAATAACTGATTTGACGATGATTAGTTAGATGAAAACCCACGTCTGCTATGACCCACACTACTCCTCCATACATAAGGCACTGCAGAGCAAAAACACTCCGTCTGGAATCAGTGTGAACCAAGCTTGTGCAGTGGTTGAATTTGGAGGTAACTGCTCAGCGCCAAACACCGTAGCTCGTTCAAGAAAGAAGTCGCCATTTGTACCGATTGATGAGCTAGAAATCGGTTGTTGAAAATGAGACTAAATCGACTATTTTAACTATCAGAAAAAGAAAGCTGCAGTCGACATTTTCATTTTTTTTTAATTTATAATTTTCTTGGAAAAATTGCACATGCTTTTTATGTTTTCCTTTTTGTGAATAATTAATTTTATACGAAGACTACTACAAGAGTCGCCGTCGATTATCATAATTATAATTAATTGGAAGTGAAATGCATGCGAAAAAGTTGAATGATCATTTTCTGAGGAAAGAAGAAGTGATAAAGGATAATCACTTGCTGCATCAAGCATCGTATCAACCCTGTCTTCGTGAAAGCGACTGCGACGGAGAATTTGGTGTATGTTCGAGTCTACCACTTGCAAGTGTGTGGAAACTACTGTCTTCTTATTGGTCTATCTTAACAGAAAGGGTTCAGGTAAAATAATCAAATCGTCAAGACGCAATTGATGTTGCGATTAGGGTATGCACAGGTGCGGACGGTTGTGATATTGTTGGAGTGTACTTATTAGATACATAGACAAGCAAATTCCTAGGCCATGTTTTCGGTTTGTATGTAAGTGATGGGTTGTGCAAATCGCATTACGATAATGATGATGTGTGCAATTAAGACAGACACAGAAAATATTTAGTTAAGTTTTTCAAAAAGCTACCTTTAGAGATAACAAAAAACAACAAATTTATATAAGGTAGACTTCCTAGATGCAACTCTTGATCTCCAGAACAAATCTATAAAAATAAATTTCGACAAACCAAATGGAAAACTCAAATACATAAATATAGGTAAATTTTATGCACCCAACGTGTTAAAAAATATGGTTACTAATGTTATTACGACTTTAATCTAATACCGAGTTGTTTTAACAGGCAGCATCGTATTATAACGATGACCTCCATAAAAGTGGATTTTGCGAAAACATAAAATCCAACAGACTCATAACAAACAAGAAAATATAAAAGAAATAACAGGTAGTATAAAATGTGGTTCTCATTCCCGTTCACATTTAATACTAAAACTAGATTTGGCATTTCCTTAGGTTTCTGAATAAACATTTTCCCAATGCACACAGACTACATAGAATCTTTAATAAAAATACCTGGAAATTTAGTTACATTAATGCACCGTCGAGTAAGCCCAAGATGGTAAACCCAGTTACTCTTGCATGGCCAAAAAATAGTGCTTTCTAGAAAGCAATTGTAACTCTGATTCCTTTTTCATATGTGACTACAATCACTGAACAGTAAACAAACATGCCTTAAACATAAATTCGTATGACGCAAGGTTCGTTTAACCAAATATTTTATTCGTATTTGAGCCTTTTTAGAGCGAAAACAAAGATTAAAATAGCCTTAGCCATCCGCCTGTGGAGCTATAAAATTGGAACCATTAGATGCAATTAAATAATAGATATTGAACGCGAATCCTGATAGTTCCCCAAACTGAAACAATACTAGCTTTGCTATGGTGAGAAGTATCATATTCTACTGTTAAGTCATGACCCAAGAGAAAAGTGTTTAAATGCACGAGAAGTTATGAACTGAGACGAGAAAAAAAAAGACGAAACCTGAATTGAAATTATTTTTTTTTCATTTTATTTATTTATTTATTTATTTTTATTTTATTGAACTGCAAAAAAATAGAGGAATATAATTATACGGTTTTAGTATAGTGTATCAAATCCTAAAGCTAGATAAACATTTTCCCAACAAACGTAGACTACATTTAATTTTGTATGTATCAATATTCAAGTAAAAATGTCTAATTTCTGGTTTTAAAGTTGTTTTAGATGTGGAATTTAGAATTAAAAATTAATTTAGAATTCAATTTTCTTTCAATTTTAAATTTTAAGTTTGTGTTAATTTTTAAACTAGTTAAATTTACAATGTAATAAATTTGTCAAATCTGATGGATTACTTTTTAGAATAAAATTACGAGGAATATAATTAACATTTCTATGAGTTTCTTCAGAATATTTAGAAAAAACACTTTACCTATATTAAATTACAGGGTTGCGATATATAAACATATATAGTACATATAGAAGAAGCATAAAGTAAAATTAAAATAAAATAAGTATCATTTGTTTGCATTATGTTGCCGGCCTTCACAAAGTTATTTTCATTAATCTAGTTTAAAAATTAGAGTTAGAATGTAAAACCCCGAAAGAAAATTAGAGTTAGAATGTTAAACCCCGAAAGAAAATTGAAATTAAAAAAAAATCATTTTCTTCGTAGGTTACGCAATAAACAGTATGTATAGACTATTAATTTTTTTCTTTTTCTACTTCCGTTCCCTTGCCTTTTCTTGTGTTTTCTTAGCGCAAATGTGTTTTTTTCAAAATAGTAAAAAGATAACTTTAATCATATATTTAATTTGTAATTTAAAGTTGTTTACAGGAACTAGATTTGCACGAGATGTTTTAATATATGTGTATGTTTCCAATTCCACTCCTAAAACAGATGATTATCGGCTACAGAGTGCTTGATATGTGGATCTAAACGGCCCACCCTTATCATGCTTTAAACTGAGGTTGCTTAAGACATTTCTCATCCAAACTTTCTGAGAATAAAAATATAATAATACGCTCATATTTTGGATTTTTTCTTACAATATAGTACTCTGGTAGAATACTTTTTTCCAAAACATTATATATATATATATATATATATATATATATATATATATATATATATATATAGAGAGAGAGAGAGAGAGAGAGAGAGAGAGAGAAAATATATAATGATTTTTTTATACCATGTGTTTTTTGGGGAAAAGAAAATTGCAAAAACTTAATCTAATAAAATACATATTCCTGGCACTTTAAACAAAATCACTTATGCTCTTTGTCTGAATCGTTTAAAATAGTAGAATATACTGATGTGATTTTTTTTCTAGGAAATCGGATTAAAAACAGAAAATTACCTAGAGGGATTAGAACAAATGTTGATCCTTGATAAACAGGTAAAAAAGATATATACGTATATTACTTGAAATTGAAGTAACATTAAATTTCATGAACAAAGCTTCTGTCACAGATCTGTCCGTTTTGGAACATTGTTGCGCTGACATGCTTCCCGGCTTAATACAACATAACCCCCTTCAAATATAATGCATACAGGTGTCTGTTATGTCGTCATCATAAATAATTACCAAATTTACTTAAGTAATGATTACTCTATTACCGCCTTACATTCATTAACCCTTCTCCTCGAGTGAATTTCGGGCCATGATAACTGGTGGCCCCAAGTAAAATAAAACCTAATTTTCCACCTAAAAACGCAAATGTTTACCGGTTCTCACCACTGAAGAGAGGCAATTTCATTTAAAAGCAGTTCAACGGTGACCAGTACTAATCAGGGCTTACAGTGATCTCGTCGAATAGGCATTCTCTAGGTTCCAGGGCAAACACTGACCGAAAGTTTAGAACAGTTTCTTTTCATGGCAGTTTAATTGATGTTGCTACTGATCATGGCCGTCACTGACTGCCATTTACAAAGGCAGTCAGAACGAACCAGTACAGGAAAATAAACGTCAGTGATCTCCCGAAACCAGGGGCTGACAATGAAATTCAGTAGTTTCACTAATGGCCGAATTTGGAAGAAAGAGGATTTCATTTAGAATACAGGCGCCAATGGCTGCTGTTTTCCAAAGCGGGCAACTGTAATTTGTTGACAGGAGAGGGATACCGAAGATTTCTTAACGTCTAATGGGTAAGACCGGTCAGTGTGTTTGATAGTTTAAAATTACATTTTTATAAAAAAAACAAAATGAAACAACTATGAATTAACATGTGTATTAAATAACACGTGCTATAAAAACGGACACGCCCAAACGATATTGGTTCCATAACATCCTAAATGTTAAATACATACATCCTTATACATAATTTCTATTTGCGTAATTAAAAAAAATCTGAATACTTGAAATTGAAAACAAATTCCCAATTCGTTTAAAAGTTACAAACCCTGCAATATATTATACTAATACAGTTTTATGTATTTTTATCAAATACACATGTGTATGATATTTCCACACTAGAGAGTGTGCGATAATTTATTTAGCGCTGATCGAATATTTGGGACTTAGTTTCAAATGCACTTTTAAACGCAGTATAACATGCATATTTCAGTGGCATTTGTAACAGAAAATATGGGAAATACCGAATCGATGGAACAAACAAGTAAGGTACTCAACAGTATTTCGTAATGGGGATTGACATTTTTCATTAGCTCAGAGTACCACTTTGTTATTTTATATGGGATCGTTTCTATTTAATTGTTTATTCATCTTTATTTAGATAAACATGGTTTCCAAGTATTTAAAATCTGTAGTTTCGAAAATATTAATTACCACTGATCGAAGGATTAAAATCGTGTTAAAAACACATTATAACTCTTACTCTCTCTCCCTCTAACACATAGACACACGCACAGCTATCCATCCATCTATATATATATATATATATATATATATATATATATATATATATATATATATATATATATATATGAATGAGGGGATAAAAACTTATGCAAACTATTTACATTATTTATTGTTCATAAAAATACAAGATAATGTGAATTATATATGAACAATAAATATTGTATCTCAGATTGTAACTTTTCTCGGGGACGAATTATTTATTTCGAATATTTATCAATTTATAAAGATAGGATTAATTTAGGCATCATCGAGCAAATTTTACGCAACACCGATCAAATGTAATATGTAATAACAGCAGTGCATATCGTGCGGAGATGGATATTTAAAGTACCTGTCCACCGAAACAACTACCCAGAGAGCGTGATATCAGCTCCAAGAAAGCTGGACCAGCCACAAAAGGACACCACGCAGAAACTCATCACAGTTTGTATACCACATATGAAAGACTTGCCTGTACAACTTCAGCGAATATGCTATCGATATGACATCAGGATAGTATCCAGAAGTGATTCAACTCGAGAGAAACAGCTTGTGAGAGGCAAGTCCCCTACATAAAAACAAAATTATGACTAAGAACTGTGTATATGAACTCCTATGTAAATGTGGAAAACTATATAAAGGTGAAACGTGTTGTCCGGTGAAATACGGTTAGAAGAAAATTGAAAAGCCGCAGTAGATGGAGAGACCGTAAAGCCAGGTATAGTTGACTATATCTGGAAGGAAAAGGGAAACTATGAAGCATTATTGGACGAAGAAATCATTATAGACAGAGAGGAACGGAGAGGAGTTAGAGGACTGAAAGTAGCGGCACATCTGCTGGAGGAATTACTAACTACTAAGCATATTTAGTATACAATTTAATACGATATGAGAACCAGTAATTATAAACAATAGATAATATATACAAGTAATTAGTAAAAACGTTAATATAAAGATAGATAGATATATAGATAAATTAATATACGCTAATATACAGTAATACTTACTAATAAATGGTGATATTTATAACTAAAAATAGGTTTAAGGCTTCTAACATTCGTACGAGAATTGTCCACAACCACCCTTGGTGCAGTGGTTAGAGTACTTTGAAAATCGATTGTAAAAAAGTAATATTCTCCTGAAGGTTTAAGTGTAAGCATCGAAAAATACAATTGCGAATTACTTAGGACCTCCATCCAGTCATGGCTGATGGAAGAAGAGTTTGCTATACCTGTGAAGTAAATAAAACTTCCGCTCGACATTCCGTCCAAATTCTCGAGTTCGACAGAAATATCTCCGAGTTCGAATAGATATACCTGAAATGTTCGCAGGTTACGTGGAAAAAACGTTGAACAGTAGTTTGATGAATCCAAATAATACGTATTGATATTTTATTCAATACAATTTATATTTTCTTTTCTCAGTCCTCATTTCCAATGAGTGATTTTCCTGACAAAGGGTGAAGAAAAAGATGCTTTCCAGGTCGGTAGTACTTCGTGAACAGTATCCTTAGATGTCGGAAATGTTCTTTTGTGGGCATGCCACTAGTAACGGTGCTGGAGGTAAACGTTTCATCTGGGTTGACGTCATCCGCCTGATAGTCAGGGACCTAAACCTTGGATTAACCATAAGGAGGGTGTCCTATCAGCAGGTGCAAAGTACTGGGTCTGCTATATTGCCATTTGGTGAATGGATTCTGGACCATGCAGTAGTCTCTGGTGGGGCCACTCGATGCCATACTAGTGGGTAATTGCTATCATGTGCTACAAAAATCCGATCTTTTTCTCACTTACATTCCATCTCTTCCCTTTTCCGCTCCAACAAAGTCTGTCGACCTGTTCCACAAATCCCAAATCTTCAACATGAAATATCTCCAGAAAAAAACACGAATAAGCCTAGAACCCCAACTTCCAACGTACACCCCTACTACAATGTATCCTTCTTCAACGTCAGGGGTCTACGTTCAAACCTTCTAGGGGTTAACACCCATTTACAGGAGACGAAACCGGACAGGTTCCTTCTAAGCTAAACTGTCATAGGTCCGACCACTTCCCTAGATGAGTGCATAATAAAAGGATATTCTAACTTAACTTCTAAATATAACCTCAAGATCGCCATGGGCATGGAATATGTGCCTACATAAAAGATGGCTTCCCGTGTGGTAGCGATATCTCCAGAGAAGACACTATTGAAGCTTATACGTGCTTTTGGGTTGCACTTGCTTGCACCACCGCATTTATATTTGATCTCTATCACAGCATCGCAGCAGCGAGATTACTATCTTTAAGAGTATATATGAGAAAATTGACCACATCCTTTCTGCTAATCCTTCGACTGACATTCACATCTCCGGTGACTTCACTATCCAAAATGTGGAATGGCTGACCCACTCACATAAGACAGATGATAAGGGGAGATTCTGTCATAATTTTTCCATTGCTTATGACCTCAGTCAGATTGTTAACACACCAACCCGTGTGCCCGATACTACTGGCCAGTATGCAAGCCTTCTAGACCTTCTTCTCAGATATTCCCCTGAGCTATGCTCATGTTTCGTTCTATCTCATCTGGGATCCCCTGGCCACTCTGTTGTAGCAGTTAAGATAAAAATGAAATGAAATAAATCTTCAGACGTACATCTCCACCGTACTGTATATCGATACACTAGGGCTGACAAGGACAGCTTCCGTACATTCATATCTGATTTACCTCGTTATTCCATGTTTAAAATGGATGTGCCCTCTATAGTATCAGATCTGACCGAATGGTTAACTGTAGGCATAGCCGGATTCATACTATCCAAAAAATTCCGACAACTACCTAACAGCCAGCCATGGTTCTCCTCAGAATGTGCTGCTGCCATCGCGCACAGGAATCACTTTTTTCGTAGTTACCAACGTGATAGATGCACTGACACTAAAGTTGCATTCAGGACTGCCAGCAATTACTCTAAAAGAGTAATAAATATTACAAGAGAGCTATATGCTCAGTCCATTTAATCCAAAGTTGCTGAGCAGCGGCTTGGTTCCCACCAGTTTTGGCAAATAGCAAACAGGACCCTAAACAGAAGCGTGCGTTCTATCCCAACCATCATTAAGGGGTCTGAAGTCATCTCGTCAGCATCAGACAAGGCCAAACTATTTGCAAAGAACTTTGCAGCTAATTCTACCCTATGCGACGAAGGCCATCAACTTTCCGTATTTTCCCCTATAACAGACAACACGCTATGCAACATGCAATAATATATGTGTGTGAGCTACCTAAGCTAATCAAGAACCCTGATTCAGTAAAGCAACTGTCACTGACGGCATTCCAATTATAGTGTTGAAAAACTTCAACCAGAAGTTGCCCCCATACTTACTGTTTATGCGTTGTCTTAAGGAGAAGTGCTTTCCAGCGCCCTGTAAAACATCATCAGTATTCCCTGTATTTAAGAATTCTGGTGATAAGTCATCTCCCCTGTAGCACAGACCAATATGTCTCCTGTGACTCATGAGTAAGTTGCTGGAACCCATATTGAATTGAGAAGTAGTCAACCACGTCAGAAGAAATAACCTTCTTTATGACACGCAATATGCTTTCCGTTCTGATAGATCTGCAGCAGATATGCTACCGGTTATATCTCATAGTATTAATGAATCTCTCGACAAAGGTTTCCTATCTAGGGCAATTGCTCTTGACATATAAAAGGTCTTCGATAAAGTATTGCATAAGGGCTGACTTCACAAGATGTCCAGCTATAGTATAACTGGAAATGTTTTCTTAATTATTACATCATTTCCCTTTGATAGGCCCCAAAGGGTAGTGGTTGATAGTCAGAAATGAGGGGCCCACTGTTTTAATGCTGGAGTTCCTCATGGGTCCATACTGGGCCCAACCCTCTTCTTGATCTACATCAATGATCGCCCTAGACACATACTTCAATCATTCGTTGACATATATTTCGAAGACACGACCATCTATGGCAACACATGAAAGGCCGTAAATGACAAAGTTCTCTCTGATTCTTCCTCCTCTGATCTTGAGCGCGTGGTAGAGTGGGGGAAGCGGTGGCTGGTTACTTTGAATGCATCTAAAACCAAGCTCCAATCTTTACATCATCAACGCTCTGATCTCCATCTGCCGTCAATTGAAGTGGATAGATCTCGTCTTAGGGAGGATGCATGTTTTGACAAACTTCTAAATTTGATCTTTATTCCTGATCTAAAGTGGAACACGTATATCAAGTCTGTTGCCAAGGTCGCTGAAAAATAGTAGGATCATTCTACCGCTCAAAAGATATCTCACTACTGATGTAATTCTTTATCCATATAAAAGCTAAGTATGCCCAAGGATTGCGCATTGCTGCCACGTCTGGGCAGGAGCTGTTAAAAACATCCTATCCTGCCTTGACAGAGTACAAAATAGACTTCGTGTTTTAGTGGGGGATGCCCTTTTCTCTTCCCTGCAACCTCTCCTCCACAGAAGAGACGTTACGAGCTTGTCTTTATTTTATCGTTATTTCCATGGTAAGTCCTCGTCTGAGCTGAAATCTGTGGCGCCTCTCCCGAATCTTTAACAAAAAAAACACCCGTCTAGCTGAATCCACTGTCAATAATTTTCCCCACTCTTTATCTGTGCCTAAATCAAAACGTAGATTCTATGAACAAAGTTTCTTTCTTAGAAGTGCACGCCCATGGAACTCTCTCCTGTCTGTTTGTTTCCCACTTGCCCACAATTTGGATGTCTTCAAGTCCAACGTACACAAATTCCTGATGAACCGCCCACTTAAGTAAGACACATTTTCAAAACTTCAATACTTACGATTACTACTATACTATCTCATAGATTACTGTACACGCAATAACCCTTATCCCCGAGTGCCTTCCGGGCCTTGATAAGTGGTGACCTCCATGTAAGAAAATATCATCACAAACTTCAATAAATAAATAACGTGCAATTAAAAAACTGAAGCCACATTTTACTCAATAAAAATGCCAGAAAAATAATACGTTTATCCACATAGACAAAGTAAGCTTCCCGATGGAGTTACATGCACCTTGACTGAGGTGTGTTATATAATTTAAATACCAAAATTATATCCTTTTTTATCATCTTACCATGGCTGCTGTATATTTGTAGTATTCACACTGTAGGATCACGAAGGCATTCTTGGCAGAAAATGTACGGGAAATTGTGTTTATATTGCACGCAAAAATCAGTTTGGTGAGGCGTGTGCTCACCTACCTTTATACATTCAAAAAGTTGATCCGCTAATACGGAATTTTAACTGCAAAAAAAGTTGCCATCAGAAAATTCATGTATCGTTTTTCGATATTTAGGCTGATATTGACACACTGTATATTTGGGAAATTCCATGTAATGTATGATTAATAATATAGCACGAAGGAGTGGTATATAAGGAATAGTAATTAATAAAATACCTAGGATTATTTTGTGCTAGGATATACATGCACTAGTATATTATTACTTTTCATATAGATTCCGTTACAATCAACCATGTTCGGCAAGACTTTATCGATATTTTTCTGTGTGAATCAGTTGGTGATGAATAATGACCTTTTTTTGCCTTGTAAGAACAGTGACTTATTTTAAAGCACAGCGGGAATGAAAACCGGATATGACGAGTGGATCGTGAATGTAAGTAAAATACGGCTTCGGTAATTTTGATGCTATGATATGGGCAAAAAATAGTAGACAATTTATTAAACATTACAATGGTCTACTGTTATCTGGTTAACTTTATGTCGAAGCCATATATGTCTCTAATTCGTTGTTTGTAGATTATTCTTTATAGAGGTATACATACATTCTATGCAAACTATGATTTCTATTCAAAGAAAAATCTATAGCAGTGGAGCTTCGGGAGTCAGGGGCATTGAAGTATGCCTCGACTAACATAATTCTCAGTTATTCAATTTCCATTAATAAAGGAGACGTGATTTCTTAAAATCATGGTAAAATATACGATTTTAATAGGAGATATGTATGTACAGTCCAAGGATGTGCGGGAAGTACTAATTTGTGATGATTGTTATTGAACGTAAAAGAAATCACTCTACTTGAAAACATTGAAAGTGTGTGTGGTGCCTGCAACAAGTGGATATAATAAAATAACATATGGTTGATAGGTTTAAAACACATATAGAGAACATACAGAAACTTCTTTAAGAGACACCCTTTTTCGATGTGTTTACTGAATATAACAGCCTCATATATAAAATACATATCTTATTTCAATGTTTTCCTCAATTTATGTTATTATCGAAGATTTCAGCGGAAAATTCTAACATAATTATATTGGTAAATTTTTATAAGTAACATCTATTAATTTCATAATTTTCTTGTTAACATAATAATATTAATAATATTTGATCAGTATATACATCGTTTTCTTTACAAATGAGTAACCACTTATCAAAGCACAGAGACTACTCGGGGATAAGTGTAAATGAGTGTACAGTAGTCAACGATAAAAGGTCGTCGTAATCGTTAATAGTGAAGATTTGTTCAATTGGATTACTTGAGGGGATAGCTCATCAAGGACTAGTTCACGTTAGACTTGAAGACGACCACATTGTAGTCAGTTGGAAAGCAGGAAAACGGAACAGAGTTCCATTTATGTGCAATTTTAAGAAACAAGCTTTATTCATGAAATCTACTTTTAGATTAAGGCAAAGATAACGAGTGAGGAAAATTATTGTTACTTTTTTCAGCTAGACGAGTGTTTTTCGTTAAAGTCAGGGCAGAGTGGGCCATAGATCTGGGGTCAGACAAGCACGTGATAATAAAACAAATGTAAAGCAGAGATAGGCTCGCTATGTCTCTTCTGTAAGAAAGAGGTTGCAGGGAAAGGAAAAAGGCGTTCCCTGTCAGGGAAGGTAGTCCATTTTGAACTCTGTCAAGCTAGAATAAGCTACTTCTTGCAGCTCCTGCACAGATGTTGCAACAGTACTTCATCCTTCGACGTGCTTTGCTCTTACACAGGTAGAGAATTGCATCTACAGCGGTATATCTACAGGAGTGAAAGAAATATCCCACCATTTTTGGCAGCTTGGATGTAAAGGATAATGACAGATACCTTACATAAAATAGGTATGAGAATACATATATCGAAACAAGTACAATGATTACATGATTATGAGAGTGAGTGAAAGTGAGAGACATATGTGAAAAGTAAGGTAAGAAAATACAAAAGAGGGAGTTGCCGCGAGTGAGTGAGATTAATATAAAACAGAATAAATTTTATATTTTAATATTTAATGTTTTATAAAACGTATGCATAAATACCGAATGAATATATTTAAAAATTAATAAACATTTTTTAACGTACTTATAAACCAACCTATTATGAGGCGCAAGGAATCAGTGTGTAAAACATGACGAATCGTCATCCTGGAGCTTTAGAGGGTATCCAACGAGATATATATATATTTATATATATATATATATATATATATATATATATATATATATATATATACACATATAAAAGTGAACGCGCCTGTGTGTGTGTCTGTGTGTGTATCTGTGTACATCTCCTACGCAATAACTCTGTCATTTTTTAGTCTACAGACTAGGAATTATATATACAGGTTGATTTGGGAAAATCGATGTGATAAGTTTTTGGCCAGAAATTAGGCGATTAAGGGGTCAAAGTTCAACGATTTGACCTTTGAAAACTCTATCAAACTCCCCCGACAATTTTCGGTCTACGCACTTGAAATTTTAGATATAGGTTCCTTGGACATGGATCGAAGTTAATAACTTAATTTGAGCCCAAATCAATAACTTTTAAGGAGGCATAATAGGGGTCCAATTTAAAAAAAATTGACCCCTGCGGTCTCTTCCAAATTAATCAGACAATTTGTGGTCTAAACATTTGAAATTTTACATAAAGGGTATTCAGAGATAGGGCAAGCTTTTTCATCAGTTGGGGTCGAACATTTTTAGTTACCAATATATAAATGTATGTATGTATATCTGTTTGCATGCCTGCCTGAAACTTTCAACAGAGGCATCGGATTTTATCAAGATCAGTATCGTTTTAAAGTTCGACCTTTCATACGAAAAATATCGAAAAATTGGCTAAAAACATTAATAAGGCATTTTCTACAGAGGAGGTACTTTTTTCGCCGATATTTTTGAAAGGTATACTCTCCTTTACATTGTCTAGCTTTAATTTTATAAAAAATGTCTCTTTCGGTTTGGCGGTGGTCTTAGCAGCATAAACGTGTTCCTCCTTTGCGGTACGGGTTCGAGCATGCCTTCCTACTGCCGCTTTTTTTTTTTTGCTCAACATACGCAGCCAAACCTCCGGGCAACGCAGGGCTGAAATGCTAATGTATATATATCTGTGTGTATGTGTGTATGTGTATATGTATATATGTATACACATGCATATATATATATACGTATATATATATACGTATATATATATATATATATACATATTTATATATATATATATATCCAACTTAGGCTAAAAAAATTGAAAAGGGGTATAGATCACATCATACGACAAGATATAAATGGGGAAAAGTTGTGTTTTTAGGGTTTTCTCTGTTTTAAAATAAATTAAATATGTGTGAAATTAAAGTAGAATCATCGGCTAGTTTTATATATCTTAAGAGAAAAGTTAATTATAGGCGAAGAGAAAACAGCCGAGGCGTTTGTTGATTTAGCGGATATTAAACTGCTGGCATATATGAAGAAAAACACAAGAGAAAGAAGTATAATATATAAAAAATGTTTATTTTAGTTAAAACATTATATTTTTTCCGTCGAATCAAATCCAATATGTTGATAAAATAAACAATGACGACAGTAATAGGCAATTGTCTAGATCATTCGGAGTGCACTCGTACTCAACGTCATAATACACTTACATGTTTATACAGGCTATGCTTTAATCTCCTTTCATGTGTTTTAATTAAGTTCTGCTGACAGAAGTATTTAATATGGAAAAAGCAAACATCAGCATCTTATCACTAACTAGCGGAAGTACCCGGTCTTGGCTGAACAGTGTATATTTAAGAATAATTATATTAGATATTCATGAATGACGGCATTGATGAAAAATAGTTTGTATGAATCTTATACAAACTCGTTGGTGCTTTTCTTGTTTCCTTTTTATCCTGTCTATAGAAATATTTAACACAGAGAAGAAATTCAAATCTCAGGCTCTTTAATAATGCATTATTCTCGTTATGCACATATGGTCCTCATTTTGTGCAGATTTCAAATTCCTCCCTTTTTCAATGATTCTTAAACCCTTACCAACTCATCCTGCTGTGACACAAGCATAATAATAAACATGTCCGTCTCTTTGCATGCAAATGTAATAGCGTTAGTTTATCATATAAAAACCAAATGTGTGTTTGTGTTAATGTATATATCTATACGTATTAAAGGCCTTGTTAAAATTATTAAATTCTAAAAGCGGATAATAATGATTCTGATAATGTCTTAAAGACCAGGTATACGGATACATAATATTAGAAATTTAGAACAAAATATTCATTTTCCTGCCTTAAGATCGCAGAATTTTATGAAGGATCACGTAAAATCGTCTCTTTCTAAACGATTCAGCATCTACGTAATCGTGAACCGCTTCATCTTTCGAATACGTTAAGTACATAAATTTGCAATGCGTTGGTATGACTGTTGTCCTGGCCAAATTGGCAAGGACATTGATTGCGAAGTGGTTGTTTTGCGTTCGCGTTTTCGCCCACATATCAGCAGACGTTTTGTTTTTTTATTGCTAATATATGTTTGAAAACGTTTATTTCAGTAAGCATTTGCATTTAAACAGAGTTAAAATGTATATTTTTTTAGTATTTGTTTTAGTTTTGATCTTTTTTTATTATTTACATGGCTAATATCAAAATATTTAGAGAGATTTCCTTATAGGTAGTTTATTCTGTTTCTGTGTATTTATGCCAAACATGTCGCAGTGCTACTAAGCAGTAAGCGCTCAACGATAATAGAGATCAGATTTGCGTGAATAATATTTAGAGAGTTAGAGAGCGAGATGTGCATTCACATCAGTCAGGGAAATAGAGGCCTAAGAGGGAATTCTTATGTCTACCAGTTCGAGGGTAGAAGTTATTTGAGTAGAAACATTTAGACCATCTAAGGCTTTCTACAATGTATGGATTATAGAGTTGCTTCTTGTCTGGTATTTCGGTGTATTTACGCCAAGGAGGTACTAGTGTGTTGGGTTCGCCTGAGCATTTATCATTGAAGAACATGAAATATATACTAGTTTTATTCATTAATGATGATATCTGGATCAATATACTTAGTTTGCTGAGGCACATAGCTACCATACTCACCATATAACAAACAAATAATTGAAAAACAAAAACTATTAGAAATACATTATTAATAAACACTAATGTTTAACACGTTAAGTAACTCTAACAGGTAACGGAGGAGTATAATACAAATACGATAATATAGAAAGAAACTGAGTTATTAATCGAGAAAAATATAAAAATTCGATTTACAAAATGTATTTTTGAAGAAAAAGGATAAGTACATAGTTTCCTTTTTATTTCACAGAACACAAGGTCTTAAATACATACTTTTTTATTTCACAGAACTCAGCGTCTTAAATACATACTTTTTATTTCACAGAACACAAGATCTTAAATACATACTTTTTATTTCACAGAACACAGCGTCTTAAATACATACTTTTTATTTCACAGAACACAAGGTCTTAAATACATACTTTTTATTTCACAGAACACAAGGTCTTAAATACATACTTTTTTATTTCACAGAACACAAGGTCTTAAATACATACTTTTTATTTCACAGAACACAAGGTCTTAAATACATACTTTTTATTTCACAGAACACAAGGTCTTAAATACATACTTTTTATTTCACAGAACACAGCGTCTTAAATACATACTTTTTATTTCACAGAACACAAGATCTTAAATACATACTTTTTATTTCACAGAACACAAGGTCTTAAATACATACTTTTCATTTCATAGAACACAAGGTCTTAAATACATACTTTTTATTTCACAGAACACAGCGTCTTAAATACATACTTTTTATTTCACAGAACACAAGATCTTAAATACATACTTTTTATTTCACAGAACACAGCGTCTTAAATACATACTTTTTATTTCACAGAACACAAGGTCTTAAATACATACTTTTTATTTCACAGAACACAAGATCTTAAATACATACTTTTTATTTCACAGAACACAAGGTCTTAAATACATACTTTTCATTTCATAGAACACAAGGTCTTAAATACATACTTTTTATTTCACAGAACACAGCGTCTTAAATACATACTTTTTATTTCACAGAACACAAGATCTTAAATACATACTTTTTATTTCACAGAACACAGCGTCTTAAATACATACTTTTTATTTCACAGAACACAAGGTCTTAAATACATACTTTTTTATTTCACAGAACACAAGGTCTTAAATACATACTTTTTATTTCACAGAACACAAGGTCTTAAATACATACTTTTTATTTCACAGAACACAAGGTCTTAAATACATACTTTTTATTTCACAGAACACAAGGTCTTAAATACATACTTTTTATTTCACAGAACACAAGGATTTAAATACATGCTTTTTTATTTCACAGAACACAAGGTCTTAAATACATACTTTTTATTTCACAGAACACAAGGTCTTAAATACATCCTTTTTATTTCATAGAACACAAGGTCTTAAATACATCCTTTTCATTTCATAGAACACAAGGTCTTAAATACATACTTTTTATTTCACAGAACACAAGGATTTAAATACATGCTTTTTATTTCACAGAACACAAGGTCTTAAATACATCCTTTTTATTTCGCAGAACACAAGGTCTTAAATACATGCTTTTACACTTATCGGATTTTAAAAAAGAAAAGGTTAAGCAGAAATGGGAGTTGAGCAATAGTAGAAGTAATAGGATAAAGGATCACTTATACTTCACAATTATTAGGACATCTTAATAATAAAAAAACAAAACTTTTTTCCTTAATGACAACCGCTGCACACATATGAACAACATATACCTAATATTCGCTCTTTTTTAATCTTTCCACCTGAAGCAAATGCACTATGCTATATATAAAACTGAATACTATAATAATTAAATGCCTACATACACTAGTGTTTCATCCTTTCATGAATGCTCAGTGCAGGCTGCCACAATTCATGCCAGTGGAGTGATTCGAACCTCGGCAACAGAAGTCATGTGTGGCTTCATTACCATGGGTCCGATCTATTCGGCTGCTGACAACCGCGAGAGATACAATTGAAATTAAACATGTATTATTTTTAAATGCTTTTAACGTCAGTCAGAGTCATCTAGTCATTATATGACGATCAACGCATATGAGCTAAGTTGACCGACTCATTCCAACTAAAAGTGCCCAACCATAAAAAAACAAGTTTCTTAAAAGGGCTGACATAATTATTTACTATAAGAAATAAATACCTGCAAACACTAGTGTGTTATCTTTTCGGGAATCATCAGTGCAGGGTTTTACGATTAACTTGAGTTATATATATATATATATATATATATATATATATATATTATACGACACGTAACCCGGTGGGTCAGTATATTATATTTGCTATGGAACTAATGTATGAACGTGACACTAGATTTTGTGACATAACACAAACATTTCTTTAAAAGTATATTAAAATGTAAAAACAATATATATATATATATATATATATATATATATATATATATATATATATATATATATATATATATATATATCGTTCTGCTTATAATTGTTTATTTGAAAAAAATACAGCCATTGAATTATAAGTAGTTTGCCATACTTATAGGTAAATGTGAACTAAACAGGTACCATAATATTAAAGTTAAGTCAAATTTTAATATAATTTTAATTTAAATGAGTAAATACCAATTTGGACGGTGAAAAAGTACAAAGTAAAACAAGACGTTATAAAATGCTCTTATGGTTGTGAATGGGTTAAAGTAGATTTATTTTAAGAAAATTGCGTCGAAATAACTGAAGCGTAATAAGGAAATGAACTATGAAAAAAAAGCAGAAAGTATTAACAATTGTTCATTTGGAAAATTTAAACGCCAAAAGAAATTGGGACGCTGAAAACGTACACAGTAAAACAATACTTGCCAACAGGACAAAATGTATTTTTTTTCCTATGTTAAGTAATAATTTATAAATAATAGCGTGAATATTTCAGTGCGCAGGCCAAAGTCTGTTGTGAGTTTAATCTTATGTACGCATGCGCAACCGCAAGTCGGAAACCGGATGTTGCGTTACAACATCCGTTACAAGATCTATTGAGTTTTATATATATATATATATATATATATATATATATATATATATATATATATATATATATATCTCGCGTTGAAACACCGGTTCTCGTCAGATCACCGAAGTGAAGAAACGTTGAGACTGGTTAGTATCAGATGGGTGATCATTTGGGAATTCTAGGCGCTGTATGTGACCTCCGTTTATCTCGGCGTTTGTTTCCAGTCGTCCTGTGCTTCATTGACACTGGTATTTTATAATGTCGTCTCAGCAGATGTGATGTTGTAGATAGCGCAACTCCTGCCAAAAAAGAATGTCACACGCAGGCAACCCTTCGTTGGTATCCTTAGTCTGTGTCCAAGACTGAAGGAGCCTGTTTACTTATGTAGCAAAAATGGCAATTAGTAAACACCAGAGGAGGGTGCTCAATACTAATGCAGAGCAAATATATATATTTTATTACCGTTTCCTCTGTTTTAGTTATACACGTTTCTGATTTTTGATCGTATTTGCGATCCAGCAACTTCGTCAGACTCAAACAGAAGTGGCTACTATTATTTGGAAAGACAATATAAGCAGAAGACGATGAAAAAAGAGGTGGGAATCTCAGTTTTTATCTGACATTTAAGTTTTTAGATGTAATAATGGAATAAAAAAATCGATCACGGATAAGTTGAGTTTAAAACAATAAGCCGATGTACACGGACTTCGAGTGCATGGACAAGGGAGAGAGAGACATGCACACAGAGACAGATAGAGGAAGAGGAGTAGATGAAGAGAGAAGACGGGAGAGGTAATGCTGTTGTGGTGTCATGAAGTTTGACACGTTAATGATTTACGCGGATTAGTGGTTCGGAATAAAGATGCGTTCTCTTAATGTGAGCAGAAGTTATAAGATATTTAAATGAATTACCTGTTTAAATGCATTTGGTGTACAGGTCTTTAAGACATTAAATAATTAAATTGAAAATGGATTGAATAGGGATAAAATTATGAAATATGCATGTAGTTAGTTATAGGTAATAATAAAATCATAATAATAAAATAATAATACTACTAATAATAATAATAATAAAAAGATAGAAAAATGTAATATCTATGCACATAAAATAAAATAAAATAAACTAAGAATGATAATAATGATACAAATATATATATAATAATAGAAACAGAGAGCGATACTAATAATAGAATGACGAAGATAGAAATAATCGTAAACGTGAAAGTAAAGGAAATTAGGTAGATGTATACATATACATATATATATATGTATATACATACATATATATATATGTATATACATACACAATGTATATATGTATATACATACATATATACATATATATGTATATACATACACATATATATACACATATATATATATATATGTATATACATACACAACATATATACACATACATACACATACAAATACATGAATATATATAAATAGAGATTGGATACATATAAATATATACATATATATGTATATGCACACACATATATGTAAGTATAATAAACTAGGCGAGTTTAGTGCTGAATGCAATACATATACATACATTGTACACAGACGCAAAAATATATATGTGCATATAAACACACACACATATATATACACACAAATATATACACATACATACAAGTACGAATACACATACAAACATATGCATTCATATACAGAAATATATATACATATACAATAAACTAACAAAACACGATAATAATATTAAACCAGATAGATACTAATAATAGAATTAGAAAGATAAATATAATAGTAAAAATGAAAGTAAATTGAGTAAATATACACATACACATATATACCCATACGCCCACATGCACGCGCCCACACACATTTATATATATATATATATATATATATATATATATATATATATATATACGCACACACATATATACCCATACATACAACTACCTACACATACAAATACATGAATATATATAAAAATAGAGATCGGATACATATAACTATAAATACACACACACACACACAGACAAAGACACCCACCCACACATATATAATGTAAAGCTGAATGTCTGTGTGTGTATGTGCGTGTGTGTGTGCCTTGTCACGAATAGGCTCGTATATGGTCGACTATTTTAAAACACTCATTACATATAATGATAGAAGATGTATCGAGACACAGGAATCGGTATGTTTGCTCTGGCAGAACGGTGGTTCATTAAAATTGTGGGGTCTGCGTTCGCGCGTGGCCACAAAGTATAGAAATAAAAAAAATTAAAAATAAAATAAACAAACGTTTACAAGTGTTTTTGATATAGGTGTACATAATAATACTTTGATAAGTATGTTTCAACTTAAATAGGGATGGTATAATAAAATTGTGGTGTCTGCGTTCGCGCTTGGCGTCCATAGAATGGAAATAGACATTAAATAAAAAAAAATACTTTTCATATTTATCTGCGTAAGTCGCCTTTGATAATTATGTTTCAGTTTGAAGAAATATGGTATAATAAAATTATGGGGTGTTCGTTCGTCCCTGACCTCCATATAATGGAAATATGTCACAAAGTTTAACAAGGTTTTTTAATATAGATGTACAGAATATTGTGATGTGTTTCAGTGTGAATAGGTATGGTATAATAAATTTTGGGGTTTATCTATTTTATTTTTACTTTCATCATATTTTGCATTGGTTTTGATACCCCCGAATTCGAAGCTATCTCTTTACAACTCTTCCTTTCCATAACCTATCATACTTTCATAAATCAGATTCCATTTTCTGTAGGCTGTTTTGAACCCATTCAACGACGGGTACTTTTGCTAGTATATATATATACATATATATATATATATATATATATATATATATATATCCGTATATATATATATCCGTATATATATATATATATATATAAGTATAATTAACTAGGCGACGTTAGTGACAAATGCAACACATATACATAGATTGTACACAGAAACAGACATATATATATGCATATAAACATACACACGCACATACATACATGCATACATACAAGTATATACGCATACATACAGATACGCATACATATGCATACATATGCATACACATACAGAAATATATATATACATATACACAAATCTAAGTAAATAAATATAAAACATATACACAAATGTAAACTTCATGTCAGATAAAAATGAAGACACCCCCTCCTTTTCTTATCGTCTTCTTCTAATTTTTCTTCCAATTCATAATAACTATTTCTGTTCAAGCTGACGAAGTTGCTGGATCGCAAATACGATCCGGTAGCAGAAACATGTGCAATAAGACAGATAAAACGATAATACATACATATATATATATATATATATATATATATATATATATATATATATATATACATATATATATATATATATAGAGAGAGAGAGAGAGAGAGAGAGAGAGAGGTAGAGAGAGAGAGAGAGATCGTGTGTATCGATGTGTCTGTGTATGGGGGGACAAAGAAAACGAAAGGGTCAGACAGTGAGGCCAAATGATTTCAAGTAAATGGCATAAAAAAACAGTACACAGCATGAGGAGGGCACGAAAAAACAGGGGCGGCCTGAAGTTTAAGTGAAGTTGTTAATTGAGTAAGTCCTTGAATAAAATTTTTAATGTTGTAATTTCATAAATAAAACAATTATATAGGGGGATTTTTTTTTTTGCCTTTTCGGAAAAGGTTGATTGGAGTTATTCTCTTATAACATTTTCTAAAATCAGCCATTTTGATTTAGCCAAGAGACTAGAGGTATGTTTGTTGACGGTGCTCTCGGCTTGAGAGATAATATAATTGTCTATGCACCCTGGGCCATGGTGTGTCATTATATAAACGAAGTTAAGGCTTTGATTATTGTAATTGTAGTCGGGATTACGGTTAGGAGGCACGCGAAACACGTGTTTTGCAACCAAAAGCATTTTTTTTTGCTTTATAAGTCAGGCGAATATATACGTCTTCTAGTCGACTTGAATCAGTCTATTCTTCCACAATATTATTAGGATGACAAAAAAGCTTTTGCGGAATTTTTAATTTTAATTTCAAATGGTGTATTTCCAAATTTATTTTCGCTATACTATCTTTATTTTACATATCATTTTTATAGGTGTCTTTTCCTCTATCCAATCCTTTAAATAACACTTTAAAATAAATCATGCCATCTTTTCAGGACGTGTAATACAAGATAGAAAAAAACAAATTCGCACAATTTTCTTATTTAAATTAAAGCTAAGTCGAAAAACAGTTGAAAATAGATCGCTATGTAAATGAAGTGTTTGGTTCAGGAACCACTATCGATGTACACCAAAATGCCGCTTTAAGAAATCTCGTGGCGGCAACAAGAGCCTTGGCGATGATAAGCTTAGTGGGTGGCCATCGGATGTGGACCACGATCAAGATCCTTTACCAAAGACAATCCACGCTCAACTGTTCGAGAATATTTTGCTGAATTAGACAAACGTAAAGGGATTGTAAAGACAAAAAAAAAATTGATAAATGGGTTCTCAAGAATTGCCCGACGACCCCCCACCCGCAAAAAGGTGGTTATCACGTGTCAGCTTTTCTTCTTTTACGCAACAACAATGAGGACCAGTTATTTTTACTTGCGGTCAAAAGCGAGTTTCTTTCGACAACCGGTGACGCACAGGTCAGTGCTAAAACGCCGACACAGCTTTACGACACTTTCAAAATCGGGGTTGCATCAAAAGAAGGCCATGCCGATTGCTTTTTTCTATCTTCTAAAACACATCTTCCTAATACTAATGACCACTTCTGTAAGGTCTGACGAAGCTGTTGGATCGTAAACATGGTCCAGCATCTGAAACATATGTAACCGAACAGATCAAATGCTAATAAACAATTAAAACACACACACACACACACACACCCACATATATATATATATATATATATATATATATATATATATATATATATGTATATATATATATTAGTAATTGGAGCATTATCTTTAGAGTATTATTGATATTTGTAATAGCAATATCAGCGATAGAAACTTTTCGTCTTTTGATGTCGATTGAGTTATAGTATTTGATGTATAATTGTTTGCAGTTGTAATAATGATAATAGTATTAATTATAGAAATTCCATTAGTATTTGCAGTGGTAATAGAAGCGGTAGCTCTAGTTATGATGTATTGTAATATAAACATTACTTGTATTAAATGTGTTTGTGTTGTATGTAATACTACTTATTAAGTAATAGATTGCTGTATACTACTATCACTCGTAGTAGTAGTAGTAGTAGTAGTAGTAGTAGTAGTATGAACAGTAGCGGTTAATGCGGTTTACGTACTAATGTTATTTTTTAGTAATATTTATGACAAGCCTACTGGTACTGCTACTACGACTACTACTAAACTAGACGGATTCACCATCGTTTAGATTACTATATTAATAAAATATACGATGAGGACTTAGATAGTAGAAGTTAGACTGAAAAATATTCTTAATATAAAGTATACCAATAAGAAGCCCTCATAGTACGAATAATTTTCTTGTTAGAACAATGTGCGATAATATTCTAGTCGGCGGGAGAAAGAGTATAGTAAGGAAATAGGGAGGAAAAATTGTGTCAAGAACGGAGAAACGTCTATATCGAGAGGGAGTAATGAAATAGGAATTTGAGCGAAAGACGGGGAAAAAGAAATACGCTAATTAGCGTGGCAAGTATGTTGACGAAAAATGTCTGTGATCTTTGAAAAACAGGGAGACCACAGACTTAAAGGTCAAACACACATCAAGGGGAAGGGGGTTGATGTCGTTTTTTTTCTCTCTCTCTCATAGACAAATAAACCCTGATTCCCTTGCGATGGTGGCGAAGATAGTACAAAATCCTGATTGCGTTAATAGATGTATTGGGAGTGATAATAGTTATGGTAATCGTGAGAGTAGGTTTACATTTGTAACAACATAAACATTGCAGTAGTATTTCTGGTAGTAATAATAATAGTCGTATCAATTATACTGGCTGTAAAATACTTAATTTTTCTGAATGATAATACTAATATTACTAACTAGATGGTCCTGTGGAGATTCATCCGCAAAATCTTTAATATATCATATATTGCTGATTGGCATTCAGTGGACGTTCAGCTTAGATGTAAGCCCACGATATTCTTGTAGGCTATTGTTAAAACTGTAATTGTATTTATCTAAGACACCTTGGTAATATAATGTAAGAATATATATCATTACGGTGTTTCTCCAATGTCCTTATAAGAGTCTGTAACTTATTTCCATTATATGGACGCTCGGCACGAACGGAACCGCCACTATGTCATTAGATTACCTTTAGGCAGAACATATACTACGATTAGATTCTATGAATAAGACAAGAAGTATATTTTAGTTTTACGCACAGTCGAAAGTCAACAATATTAATTTTTTTTTTTTTTTTAACATTGCATCTTCGGTGATCGGGAAATCTTATTTATTAAAAAGGAAGAAGGAATGTGATAACATACTACGAATATTAACTTCGCATCTCTGCGAATTTAATGTCCGTAGTATTGTATCACATCCATCCTCATTTATAATAATAAGGATCTCCCGATCGAATTATTTATAATCTGTCAACCGTGACATTCCTACGTACGTACACACGTTAAATGTTCTATATTATTAATATAAAGTGATACTAATAATAATAATAATAAGAAGAAGGGCAAGAAGAATTATAATCGTAATAATGGTATACTTAATCATAAAAAATAATAACAACATTATTTATAATAATAATAATAATAATAATGAGAAAGATAAAAAATATTATAATGATAATGGTAATAGCTATAATAATAACAAAAATAATCATGATAAAATAATAATAGTAGTAGTAGTAGTAGTAGCAGTAGTAGTAGTAATTTTGATTTCGTTTGATAACGTCTCCCTTTAAAGAGATGGGATTCATTTCTAGAGGATGTCCCTCAACCCAGGCTCCAAACCAGGAGGTTCAAAGATCAAGCGTTTTCTGAAGGATGTTGTTGGTATTTACAATAGCACTTTATACTACTCCTAGCGTACTAACTACGAACGGGATTATTTGTGTCTTAACCCGTCGTATACACCTTATCCACAAGGGAAAGTAAGCAAAATTGATCCGCTTCTCGTTCTCCTCTCTCACATTCTATCTCAGGGTACTACAATCTGCCAGTTCTTTGAGACCTTGTCAATGACGATCAAATCCGGACGATTATGTTCCAATTGCTTGGTCGTTGTGACACTTTTTTCCCACCCTACGTCTACATTACCATCCGCATTGTTCTTACTTTATAATGCACCCTCTCAAACCTTTTTTCCAGCACACTTCATCAAAACATTCTTAAAAACCTCATAATACATCCGAAGTCCCATTTTTTGGTACTCTCTCTGGGTCAATCCCCATCACCTTGATGCAAGGTGGTCAATTGACTCGGAGGTCTTACCACAAATCCGGTAATCTGCAGAAACTTCCTCTCCTATGACCACTTTTTGGAATAATCGTGTGCTCAACGACTGCTCTTGTGCTGCACAAACAAAAGTTTCAATACTCTTAGCCAGGTACCCAGCTCTAATCCATTATCATGAAATTTCATCAGCCACTTCTGCTATATCCTGGAAGAACTTTCCATGCATTTTCTTCCTAGCAACTTCCTCTGCCTTTTCTCTATCCATACGCTTCACATAAACAGCCTTTATCTGACATACCTCCACATCATTAGTTACAACTATTAAGCATCAACTTCTCACTTCTAACCACATGCTCCTTCAACGACCCCTCTTCAGTTCTAACACAATCTTTTACACTTTTCAATCCTTTCTCACGTTCTTTCCTCTTTTGATACGGTCTCGCTACGCTAATTTGAATAAGAAATATACAATACATTGTAAAAATTTTCTTGTTTTGATATCAATGCCATGGAACTCCTTGTTATATCATTCTCAAAACACTGACTGTCCATGGATTCACCGTTTTCATTCTGTTTTATCCGTACAATTTTGACTTCGCAATTAGTTTATCTCTTCTAAAATACTACTTCTGGACTTTCTCCTTCATTTCTCTGTTCAGGAAGCTTACAATCTCCAACGCTCCCGAATACTTATACTCTGTATCTTCTATTTCCTTCATGGTTTCTCCATTTGGCAGCACGATTCCATATGAATGAACCTTTACTCGCCTTTTCCTAAAAAATGCGGCCTATTTACTAATCCCGAATTCCATCCCGATGTTTTCAGAGTATGTATCTAGGACCTTTACCAATCTATCCATTGCCCTTTCATTTCTACCGCCTATCTTCAAATCATCCATAAACAGTAGAAGGTTGAGGTGTCTGCTACCAGATTCAACGTTATACTCCAGTTTTTCACTCTTCACGAGGATGCTCAGTGGAATCATTATCATTTTAATAATAATAATAATAATAATAATAATAATAATAATAATAATAATAATAATAATAATAATAATAATAATAATTCTGATTTCGTTTATCAACGCCTCTTTGGAAAGGTATGGGATTTATTTCAACATGATTCCCGTAAATCCTAGCTTCAAACCAGGAGCCACAGATATCAAGGGGTATCCTAAGGATGTTGGCGGTACCTACAATAGCAGAGGTTTTAAGCCTGCCGAAAAGATCGGGGATTTGTATTTTTTTTCAGTTGTCCTTCCAAACGACTTGATACTTCTCCTAGCGTACCAATTATTTTTTTCACTCCCGTGTATACGCCTCATCCCCAAGGCCAAGGGATCATAATTGTTACACTTCTTATTCTCATTCTCTCTCACATTCCTGTCCTAGTGTACTGAACAATCTACAATCTGGCAGGTTTTTGAAACTTTGTCAATGATGACCAAATCCGGACGATTGTGTTCCAATTGCCTGGTCGTTATGACACTTTTGTTCCACAATACCTCTACATTGCCATCCTCACTTGTTCTCAATTCATCAGGCACCTCCTCAAACCATTTTCAAGCACACTTAACCCCAGCCTTCTTATACACCTCCCAATATATCCGGAGTCCCATGCGATCGTGTCTTTTGCGGTACTCTCTCTGAGCCAGTCCACTAAATCCTGCTGCAAGTTGCGCAATAAACTCTGAGGTCTTACCATAAATCCAGCATTTTGCAGCAACTTCCTCTCCTAGAACCACTTTTTTGAACAATCGTGTCCCTAATGACTGCTCTTGTGCTGCACAAATAAAGCATCAATTATTCTTAGCCAGATACCAAGTTCTAAGCCATTTCCATGATCTTTCATCCGCCACTTCTGCTATATCCTGCAAGAACCTTCCATTCAGTTTCTTCATAACCAGTTTCTATTCTTTTTCTCTGTCCATACGTTTCACATACCACCACTCATTGGCCACAACTTCAAGCATCCACTACTCACTTCTAACCACATGCTCCTTCAACGACATCTCCTCGGTTCTAATACAATATTTACACTTTTCATTCCTCCCCACCGTCTTTCCTCTTTTGATACAGCCTTGCTACGCTACTTCGAATGAGAAATATAGCAAACATCGCTAAAACTTTTCTTGTTTTGATATCAATGGCATGCAAATCCTTGTCTGATCATTCTAAATTTCCCGCACTGTCTCTCAAAACACTGGCTGTCCATGCATTCACTGTTTTCATTATGTTTCTCAATACAGTTCGACTTTGCAATTTGTTTACCTCTTCTAAGATACTCCTTTCTAACTTTCTCCTTCATTTCTCTGTTCATGATGCCTACACCCTCTTACACTCCCAATACCTATATTTTATACCTTCAATTTGTTTCATGATTTCTCCATTTGGCAGCACTGTTCCATGCGAATGAACCTTTACTGCTCTTTTCATCACCAGCACCACATATTTACTAATCCCAAACTCTATCTCAATGTCTTCTGAGTATGTCATCACAAGTTCTACTAGTCTCTCCATTTCCTTTTTATCTCTACCGAATATTTTCAAATCATCCATAAACCGTAGATGGCTGAGGCGTCTGCCACCAGATACAAAGTTATACACCAGTTTATTCTCTTTTAGAGGCGGCTTAGTGACATCATCATTATTGCAAAATGATGTGGCGATAACGTTTCTCCTTGGGATATTCCACGTTTAATGCCAACCAGCCCCATCTCATCTCTGTTTGCTGTCAGCACCATTCTCCATTGAGTCATACTTGACTCCAAAAGCCCTACCACATTCTCAGCAACCTTCATCATCAATAGTGTTTAACGTATCCATGAATGAGGAGCCAAGTCATAAGCTTTTCTGTAATAGACCCATGATACGCTCAGATTTCTCTTCTTCTTTGCATCCTGCATTAATGCTTATTCAATTAGTATTTGCTCTTTGTTACATGTCGAGGGTTTCCTTCTGTTCGTCAGGGAAACAATCAGTACTCGTAAGATGTTCATAAATTTTCTCCGCAAATATTCCAGTCAACAGTTTCCACATCAATGGCAGATATTTAATTGGTCTATAATTATTAGCACTTGTTCCCTTTGCGGGATCTTTCATAACCAGTTTTTCTTCCCTTAACAACCCATCCCGACTCTACAACCCTTTGCAGAGCAGTAGTTATAGGTGGATAAAGGCATTGAAACTGTTTAAACCAGAAGCCCATCACTCCATCTGGACCAGGTGCCATCCAGTTTGTCATCCTTCGTATGCCAGCCTTAACGTCATCGATGGATATCTCAACGTTCTTCATCTGCTGCATTTCTGATAGCCTTTCTCTGACCTTTCCCAACCAGTTCGCCTTCTTATATCGCCCTTCGACAGACCAAATCCCACTCTGGAATTTCCTTGCCTCTTTTGCATTTGGAATGTTGTTATTTCCCGCCTGTTTACTACCATTTAATTCTTTATACAGCTGAGACTGATTGTTCCGGAAAAGGTTGTTCCGCTGAAACACAACATTTTTCCAACAAAGTTACGAATTTCCATACCACCAAGGTGAACCTTCTCTTTCAACTATGTTAGAACGGTCATCGTTCCCTGTTCCAGAAATCTATACCCCCTTTCAAGCTTCTCGTTAGCTTTTTGCCCTAGTTTAACTCCTTTTCTTATTTCTTCAATTTGACCAATGTCTTTCCACCAACGTTTAATACTTTCTTCAAGCCGCCTCTGCCAGAATTGCCTTCTATCCTTCATGTCTAATTCTTCTTCTGTAAGCCAAGACGATTCGCAATAACGTATGACGCTGCATACAGAAGTCTGTTAAGTTCCATAATCGATATTTTCTTCTTATGATGTTGTGAATCATTCCTTGAACTATTGTTACCTCGCTTTTCGCCTTCCGTCTATCACTACTCTTCATGCGTGGAATGTTTATGATGTCGTTCCTAAGAAGAACCTCTCTTTACTTCTGAAGTACTACTTTTTTTCTAAAGAAGTCAAAGTTCGAACTTCATCACCACTTCTCCATACATCTGCTCCTTTCATTGGATTGCCTCAGAGTAAATGCGCTCATCTGCCTTAGATACTGCAAACTCTTTCTCATCACTTTCCCTAACCATGGGATTACATTCCTCCTCAGTTGCCCACCTCCCATCATCGCTTATATTTTCCTTCGCCCTTTTACTCTTTCAATTCTTTAATCAGAGCTAGATTCATCAACTTTACTTCCTGTATTCATTTCATTCCTAACCATCTGTTCAATCTCTTCTCTTGCAATCACTGAAAGTAGGTTGTTATTTTAAATTTTCTTATCTGGGATACCAAATTTGCGATGCTTCTAGCTACTCCTCTTCTCGATTCCCATTCTTCCTTCACTTTTCGGATATATCCACGAGATTTGGTACTTCCTCTCCTTACAAAGCATTCCCACAGTACTCTTCTTTCCTCATCCGTCCATGGTTTTGTGACATTTCCTGTTCCAAATTCCTTCGTGTCTTGTGACCCTCTCTGGCAATTCCCTCTCCCCTATATCTAGTCACATCTTCAGAATTTCGAACAGTTGTATGATGACGACAGGACATACCCTGTTGACCAGTGAGACACCTACCGGGCGTAAGACCATCGCAAGATGTTCCAGCCTCATTCTCGTCGTTATTTTCAATATTTTTGATTTGACATTCTCCCATAAATGGGGTTAGTGACTTTTAGGTTACACCACCACCGATAGTTTTATCGAGACATCATCTTTAGAAACTTCCTCACCAAGGTTAAATATCCCCTCCCGACCTTTCTCCTCCACCACCACCACCACCACAATTTCCATAACCACCAATAACAACAATAGAAATAATATCTACAATGATAATAGTAGCATTAACACTGGGAGTAATAATAACAACAACAGTAACAACAACAAAATCAATGACAGCAAAAACAACACCTACAACAACAGCTCCAACAATGAAAAAATATACTATCATTACTACTACTACTACTACTACTACTACTAATAATAATAATAATAATAGAAAGAATTGTAAAAATCAATAAAGGAGTGGTATTCTTTTTTTCTCTCCCTCCCTTCCCCTTATTTTCTTTCTTTTCCTCTTTTTCCTTTCCGCTTTTTTCTGTTTTTCTTTCAGCCTTCTTTTTTTTCCTTTCCTTCGTATTAATTCAAACAGTGAATTCCCAACAAAAGCCATGCATTTTCCACGAGGCTACCGACTGTGACAAGGCACAAATTTACACACCTCTACGAGTAAATAACATAAACAAATTCTTTACATAAAAAAAAACTCTCCGAAAAAAAAAACGTATTTCTTGTCTTTCGTATTAGTTTAAACAGTCCCAAAAATTGTCATGCATTTTTCCACGGTTACGACGACGATGACCAGGCACAGATTTACACATTTTTACGATAATAATAATAATAATAATAATAATAATAATAATAATTGTATTATAAGAACTGTTTACGGGTTTCGTTCTTTTAGATTGATGTGAAGTATCGTTTCGTACTGTCCCACAGGAAATTATTCTCAGACATTGGTTTCTCTTTTTCAAGGTGTTTGCTTGATTAACAGCCACTTTAGCGCTCAGTGTAAACAGAATTATTTCTATCAATTTTGTCTATTCTTTACTGAATCAAACTTAATTATATGTAAGGTTGACTCAGGATCACAAACATTTGCAGCATATGGATTTTAAGCAGACAAAAAACATGTTTAATATGGAATTTGCTCTTAAGCACGATGCCATTGGTAGTTGTATTTTACTTGTCGCTGTCGGTACATGATATGTCCACAAAATCTAGATAACATATAGCGTATTCTTCCTTTCTTTATTTCGCCAATCTTCTATGCCCGATACATGTTTTACTAAAATATGTGGAGCGAATTTATTATTCTGATCTCCCAGTTTAATAACCAAGAAAGTATTACATGACTTATTCAAAAATATTTTTTTAAAATCTAAAAGGACAACACAACGTGTAAGAGTGATTTTTACTTTTCCGATGGATTTTTCTATAGCTGCTCTTTTAAATCGCGTTTGAAACTGCATTGCCTTCTACTGAAATTTGTCAGTACAAAGCCTACATTTAAACTTGTTATATTCCGTCACAATTTCCAGTAAAGATCTTAATCTATGCTCGTCCTTAATACCATTTCCATCCACTTAAATATTTTACGATTATTATTGCTTTATCTGAAAATATTTTATATATATTTGATGTCTTCTAAGTTTCCTCGTGTTTCTTCAAGTGTATTTTCTTAGTAGTAGCATTAGCCTTCGTAGTAATAGTATTAATGGTAATAGAAGTAGTAGTATTTTTAGTCCTATTATAATTGTTTTTTTTTAAATTATTTTTTCTATTAGTTTATTATTGACATTATTACTGGTCTTATTGTTTTTATTGCTTATACACGTGGTTTCTAGTGGGTTTTCCCATCATAAAACCTTGATCTCTTTTTTGATTTGAGTGACAGCAAGTATTTTCCATTATTATATAATGTATGTTTCGTAATAATTATTTTCTACCTCCCTTATTATACTCGTTGTATTAACTAGTGATTATTGACTAGTAATTTTTATAAGTAATAGTTGCAGTACTAGTAATATTCTATAGTAATATGATGTATTTACACACTATTTTCTGATTATATATTAATAGGCTGCTTTATGTTTACAGAGAATAAAATGAACTTTAAAAAGTAAATTTTCTCGTAATTAAGTGTTTTTCTACACGAGTAAACAATTACACAAATGAGAACCAAAGTCATTGTGTTTCTGAACAGTGTGAACGCTAAAAATAAAAGAAACTTAGGCAAACTATGAATACAGAGAGTTCGAGATTCTCAACTTAGAAAGGGCGATCCTAGACGAATTCCACGAATTGCAGATTCTCAACGCGCGCCACCTCACAACGCTTCCCTGCCAATTGCCATTATGTTCAAGGGGGTGAAGCTCGTCTGATGAGCAGATTTTGTTTTATCTATTCTCAGCTACACTTTTGTTAGTTTCGTGTGTATAATGCTGCTAAGCAATTACATTTTGGTTTTAAAAGATCGTGAAAAAGAGGAAAACAATGATGTAAAAAATGTTATAAATACTTAGAGAGAAAGTCAGAAAATATGCAAAGGAATTTTGTAGACACAGAAATAAAGAAGACAGATATATAGAAAATATATAGAAATATATACAAATAAATCAGAAATATGACAATTGTTGAAATCTTAATACGACAGGAGGTTAAATAAAAAGCGAACACTAACAAACAATATATATATATATATATATATATATATATATATATATATATATATATATATATATATATATATATGGGTGTGTGTGTGTTTGTCTGTGTGTGTGTGATCATTTCCAGTCAAAAAGCATTGCAGCTCACCAAATCCATGCAAGCCAACAAACCGGTGATCCAAGACTCCAGTTTCCCCCTCATTTGGGTTCATCAGTCATATATATATATATATATATATATATATATATATATATATATATATATATATATATATATATATATATATTGATGATCATATTTATTGGCACGGTAAAATAAAAGTTAAATTTTGTCTAATAAATTCTAAAAAAGGGATTAAATTAAAGAAAATAACAAAGTATATTATGTATTTTTAACTGGCCTTTCCGATGCAGCAATCGGATTTTAGAAAAAATAAATAACAAAGGAACAACAAACATAATTGCAAAAAACCCTTGTTCAAAATTATTGGCACGATTTATTTAATAATCAATTGTATAGCCTTTGGCCTTGAGTACCTTCCTCAGTCGCTTTTCATAGTTTACAACCAAGTTGTTGCACTCTTCAGTAGTAATTTTAGCCCACTCTTCCTGACAATAATCCTCCTATTGAATAATATTCTTAGGCTTCCTTTGCATTACCCTCAATTTTAATGTTCTCCATAAATTTTCAATTGGATTAAGGTCTGAGCTTTGTGATGGCCACTCCAAAACATTAATATGATTGTCCTCAAGCCATTTCTTAGTCAGTTTAGCCGAATGCTTTGGGTCATTATCTTGCATGAACCACCAACGACGACCAAGTGAGAGCTCTTTAGCAGAGTCTTTCAGGTTTTCATCCAATATTTTAACATAATCTTTCTTTTTTATGCTACCTGTGACCTTAACAAGTCGCCCTGGTCCAGAGGCAGCAAAGGATCCCCAAAACATCAAACTGCCTCCACCGTGCTTCACTGTGGGTATGGTGTTCTTAGGCAGGAAAGCTTCGCAGATTTTCTGTAAATATAAGACACTTTATTATGGCCAAATAACTCTATTTTCGTTTCGTCAGTCCATAGAACACGTTTCCAGAATGCAACATCTTTATCAATATGACGTTTTGCAAAGGCTAGCCTTGCTTTCAGGTGCATAGGCTTCAATAAGGGAGTCTTTCTCGGACGACATGCTTTTAAACCAGCTCTCTTCGAAACTCTACCAACTATATGTCGAGATACATTCACTCCAGAGGTGCTCTGTTCATCAACAATCTCCCCAACAGAGATCCTTGGGTTTTGTTTTACTTGTCGAACAATTTTCCGTTCATCTCTTCGGGAAAGAATCCTTTTTCTCCCTCTACCCTCTAAACTCATAACGTGGCCTTGCGATTTGAACTTGTTTATTATGGCTCTAACAGTGGATTTGGGAAGATTTAGCTTCTTTGAAATCTTATCATAGCCCTCCCTATTGGTATGGCATGCTACAACAAGCTTCCTGACGTCTTCGCTGTGTTCCTTAGTTTTAACCATGGCGATTGAAAATTATAATTTAGTCACTTATAATAGTTTAAATAAATCGCTTTCTAAAAATAATCTGGAAAAATTATTCACTGAATTAGCGTTAAACAAGCATAAGATGGCTATAAAAAAGTTCAGAAAGCACGTAAACCGGAAATTGATTGATATTATACTGATACTAAAAGAAAAACAAAGCCGTGCCAATAATTTTGAACAAGGGTGTTTTTGCAATTATGTTTGTTGTTCCTTTGTTATTTATTTTTTTCTAAAATCCGATTGCTGCATCGGAAAGGCCAGTTAAAAATACATAATATACTTTGTTATTTTCTTTAATTTAATCCCTTTTTTAGAATTTATTAGACAGAATTTAACTTTTATTTTACCGTGCCAATAAATATGATCATCACTGTATGTATATATATATATATATATATATATATATATATATATATATATATATATAAAAATATATACATATATATATGTGTGTGTGTGTATGTGTGTGTGTGTGTATATCCGAACACGGGATTCGAAATCTTAGCCTTTTGCATTCGAGGCACGTATCTGCCATATGAGCAAACGTTCATACACTTGCAAGTTTATTAACTAAAGCATATCACGATAACCGCGACTAAATCCCACTATGGGTGACCTATTTCGTATTGGACAAGGGTGTGGTCATCCATCCAACTATAACTTAAGTTTATGTCTCACAAGTAAGAATTATATATATATATATATATGCACTAATGATAGATTTAGTTTTTATATGTGTTTGCGTATTTATAACATTCTTATGAACTATTTATTTTATTTATTTTCGAAAATGTGAAAAGGAATCATAAGAAATTAATCTTTAATAATTTTAAGTCATACCTTTAGTAAATTAATAGCCACATGTTTTCAGACTCCAAATATAAGGTTTTGTATTTTATTATCGGAAAAGACATCAGTACATGGTTTACGTATATTACATTGTGGATATTATATTATTTTAATAAAAGAATGCATTTTTATTTTGAGACAGCTCATTATTTAGATGAATTAAAAAAAAATACTTGCAAATGTTTATGTCAGTACCTTATTTGCATATTAAAGAACATTAAAGAGACAAACAATAAGGAACCACTTGAGTTACTACAAAAACATATTTGACACGTGGCAAAGTATATAGTGGCTAAGAAATATGTACACTTTTAGATGGTTCAATGATTGATTAATTTCCTGTATTTAAATTTACTTTTTTTTCATGTGCGTCGGTACGCACGGTTATTAAGCGATCGACGTTTTACATTTCCATCCCCGATTCGTTGCGACAAACTGTACATTCATTTCCAATTGCACTAAAATGTGGGTTCTTCCTAAATCAATTTCCGAATTCATTTTCATATTTAAAAGAAACCGGAGGCATTGGCACGTATTATGGAACAAGTTAAACAATTTTTCAGCGTGTGACAGAGTGTACAAGATTTCTTTTGCTAACTTCCATCGGTGAATTAATTAGTTTTCCGTGGGGCAATTGCACTTCCATATTGGCCATCTTTGTCGACATTATTAGCAATATCTTAATTTCACAGAAAAGAAACTAAAAATGTAAAATAACAAAAAATAAATCAATAAATAACAGACTGGAGAAAAATAAGTTAGAGAAATAAAACTGATCGATAAAACTGAATATGTGTAACCTCAGACGAAAAAGTAATTTGGATGTAAATTTATAAATGCTGCTATATACATAAAGGGATATCAAAGTAAGAAGAACTTGATAAAATACTAAAAAAAGGAAAATATGTAATGAATACCGTGATTGAATGGTATAGTTTGATTGACATTTAAGTTTCAAATGTCTCCGAGACTAGGACTCGATGAAACCATGTGACATAAGGCTGTGGATTGTCTCTTGTTTAACTATACTTCCAGCAGATAATACGTTTTTTTCACGGTGGTCACCACTTATCAAGGCCCGGAAACCACTTATGAGCCTATCGGAGAGAAATGATTTAATGAACACCTAGGTTCATCACCGATAGTTATCCGGCGTGCACAGTACAACTAAATATAACAGGAGGTTATATCCGTCTTTCCATTTGTTTCACTTTTTTCTCTCATATTTCGCGCTTACACAAGTAACTGGGCTGCCGACATATTTCTGTAACAGTTCTTAATTTTTATTACATTATTTAATAACACATATTGGCGTCTGAGTTTTTGTTCCGCATAAAAAAATCAGGTTCTGCACTTTTCTATATTTAATTCATGAATTAGAAATGCAGAAAGGTCTATATTTTCCATGACATTAAAAAATGAACTACAATTTCTTTAATGTATGAGGAAGAATTTACTAACCTCAACATGCATTTACATCTAGTGAATGTTTTTAGTACAAAATGTGTAATTTGCAATGGGCTTTAGAATATTAAGATGACAATATTATTCCAAGGCAATAAGCGTACATTATCGGTGGATTTCCATTTCACTTTTATAATCTTAATACTATATAAAACGATGGTATTTACGTATTTTAATGAAATGTACCAAATTATATGCTAGTTAGATGTATAGAATAGTCCAGTTTTGTGGTTAGTTTGATCAGGTAGTTTGGAAAGGATTTAAAATTATATTAGTTTTCTCATGGACATTTCGCACGCCACAATTCTGAAGATGAAAATAACTATTGACATTTCTTATTGTTTTAATATTTATTCTCAGATATTTCGACAATAAATATCGTATTTTATATAAATATTAGTGTTAATTTTAATGAGGAGCTTGACTCATACAAATGAAACCCGAAGAAAACTCAATTATTTTAAGTCAATTTATGCAATTTTGAAAAGATGTGTGCAATTTACACAAATATTCATCTGCCTTATTAATTTGATGATTGTTCTAATCTCCAGTGTTATCTGCACAGCGTTTATGTCGATATGACCCTCAACCTTCGTCAGGTGTCAAAATAGTCATTTTTAGCAGGGGAAAAAGCTTAGATCTGCACTCTAAGGGGGTTATATACTTGAACTTCATGTAAGTTCTCAGAAAAATAATAGTTACGACATTAATGTGGTTGCTGATTTAAGTATTGAAAATTCCATGTCATTTATTTTTAACCAAGTATAGTTTTTGAGTTTCTGATGTATTATATTAATGGCGTAAAGGGGATAAAAACTGGGGGAGAAAGAAAAGGTGGTAATAATGGCCTAAGAGAAGGAAGAGAGAAGCCGGGATGTACATTAAAAGGGAAAAAATCGAGTTTTTTTAAATGTGAGAAGAAATGCAGACACAGTGAGGAGGGAGAATTTAAAAAAGATGTCGTGGGTATTCAGGATTATCTAAAGAGTAATGCTTTCTTCTTTACCTCTCTTCTTTTATAAAGAATTAACCACGATTCTCTAGTGAGATAATCCAAATTGTCAACGAAATTTTTTAGAGTTATCCCCCTTTACAATGTGGTTTTATCTTACATATAAACAACGTCGATCGCTGCCTTTTCTCTTCTATTTTCCCCTTATGTATCTTCCTTTCATCTATAATTACAGCATAGAAGAAAATTAAACACTACATATGCTTAACAATTTAAGAAACAGCAACGTGTTTGTTTCAGAAATATTATGTTTTGAAAAACTTACACGTAGTCGATGGATTTAATTTTAAAAGAAATGTAAGTATAATACATTAAAACTTACGCGCCTTAGAGTTGTTTGATAATTAACTTAGCTTTATAATTAGTGTAAAATGACTTCCAACCCGGTCCAAAATTTTGAAACCTTTTCTTTTTTTCCTGCTAGGAAATGACAACTTTTACTCCTGACGAAGGTTGAAGGTAACATCGGCCGAGACGTTGTGCAGATTATATTAAAATTAGAACAACTTTCCGATTTATCAAAATAAAACAAACTTTTATGTCTCAACTTCAAAAATTCAGAACTGAATATTTTCCTTTAGCAATTTGTGTACCTCCATATCTTGGCGCTTGTCGTTTATTTTTCTTTAATTTAAAAGTACTCAGTGCATTACACTCACTGCATTCTTTTAATGATTGCGTTATCCAAATTGATACGTTAAGAAAAATTGGCAGAGATATCAGTTTAGATAGACGAAAAATCATCAAACATACGTCAATTTTTACTAGCATAATACTGTATTTTTTTAATTTTATTTTGATATATTTTCTTCGTCGTATTAATTCTTTTCATAAAATGATGCATCCGATAATATGTCACTTGGTCCGAATTAATACGTTATTCATATTTCATATGTTTTAGGGCAAAATCATATCATTTTTCCGTTATTAATAAACATTTAATTACATATATAATACACAGTTCATATGTAAAATATATTTAACTGCCATTATGTTTTTAATATAGCCAGCATTAGTGCTTTTGCTTAAGAATAACCTGCTTGTAAACTCATACAAAATATGCAGATTTAAGTTTTCTGTATCACATGAGATTCTAATTAGAGAATAGTTTATATTTGACCTGCTGTTGACATCAAAGTTTAGAAATAAAACGTTAGCGAATATTTAACTTCCTAAAATACTAAGAAAATACTACCATCGTAAACTACCTTATTTCCCAAATGAATTCACGGCAGCGTTGTATGCAATCTTAATAGAGGGACACTAAATATATATTTTGAAAAAGAATATCCTTATCTTAATGAGTTACCATGATAATGAGATGGCTTCAAAGATACAACGCCTAAAGTAGGGAAAGAGCAAAACTAATAAATGCTCTAAAAATATAAAGTGCCTTCAAACAACAAGAGCAATCCAGAAGCTTGGATTCAACAAATCCAAAAGAAAAAGATGGCGCAATTATATGGTCGATTAAATAGTTGTTAGGAAAAAGATATGTGGTGTTACCTTATTAACACATGAGTCGCCCATCTCATCTGTTATTCGTACGTATATGAAACAAAACTTGAATAAATTATGAAAAACGAATTCTACCTCTTTAGTTTAGATCGAGATTCGTGTTAATACAATTGCCAGTACTTGCTGATATTACGATTAATACCTATAAGAAGCCTTTGATTACAATTAAGACCTCTTAAAGTATTATAATCATTTATCAAAGAGAAGGAGCACATGATAAATACCTGGATGTTTTCGTTTCCATAGGCGATCCTAACTTATAAAAAGATATTTAAATAACATTTTTAAAAAATGTTGCGGGACTTCCTCTTGATGAGTTATGACTTACTTAATTTTCGTTTGAAATATATAATCTTATCTTAACCTCTATTATTATATAAAAGGAGTTTTGTCTCTGTGTATGAAAATTCGCTCTTTGTTGACGCGGAAACGGTTGAGTCAATTTATTTTAAAATTTCACGCAAAGGTGTTTTATGCGCGCAGGGGTGTCATTATTATAGATTTTGTATCAGGATCGTTAATCGAAAATTTCGAATGAAAGTGATCACTATCTGGGCTTGTTTTCGTAATCATGTTAACTCTTGTAATTAGTATCTGCCTTCGGTATTTTTCTAAATCTTTTTTCTGTGCCATTCAACGTGGTCCTCTGCACAAAGCAGTCCTATTTTACACTCTTTCCGTTTTACTAGGTGTTTTTCAGTATTATTGCTTGAGTGTAGTGCATTGAGTATGGTCAACCCCTCCCTTTTTTCTGGTTAAGATGCTAGATTGTTTCAGGTATTTTTATAAACGGTGTAGAGTATCTTACTAGTTAAAATGTCTCTGCGTTTATACATGTAATTAAGTCACTAATATATGATTGTCTAGAAATATCCTTGTTCTGAGCTATTCTTTTACATTTTTCTCTACACTTTTCATCTAAATAAAATATATACGATTCCCTTGTAATTTTAATGTTATATGTACTAAAGCAATATTTATATTTTGTTTACTTTTAATAGGTAATTCAACAATGTATATGAATTCAATTGATCGTTTTGAGTAACCACTTTTCATAAATAATATATAATTTGCTGAACTATAAATAGCAAACTTTGCTTTCCTATGAGCTTTATCGTCCAAATACGTCGCTAATTACTGGTACCTAGCCGAGCGACGCATACCCATGATGATGTTGCAACATACTACCGCTTATCTAAAGTGGCATAAAGAGTATAGCTAGCTCTACTTCGGTACTGATCACACTGGCGTTGCCTCGTTAAACTCCATTACTTAGTTAATGCCTGCAAAAAAATAACCTCCGTGTATATATATATATATATATATATATATATATATATATATATATATATATATATATATATATATATACATACATATATATATATATACACTTATTTTTAGTATTTTGAATTTTACTGGGTTTATATAATTCAGTTATCGTCGATATAAAAATAAATTTTAAGCAAAAAAGAGATGACTAAAACTGTAGGCTACAAACTTATCATATTTAATAATTCATGTATCGTGTTAACAAAAACCAAGACTTCCAAGACTAGGTTGATAGCAAGAAATAGAAACGAGTAAATACAGTCTCTGTTGCTATCAATCCATACTTTAATTTTTTTGTTTTTATAATATATATATATATATATATATATATTTGTTTTGTTATATATATATATATTTGTTTTGTTATATATATATATATACATATATATATACATATATATATACATATATATATATATATATATATATATATATATATATATATATATATATATATATATATATATATTATTCTTTGACTCAGTGGCGTGTGGAAATCTGCAACCTGTGCGTGAGATATATACAACGCGTGTATCCCTGATTCTTTTCAGTCTGTTTATTATGTACGTGGGTTGGATTCTAATGCAGAGACATCTTTTATGTGCACATTTGATGTCTCTAGTCTCTTTGCCAACATACCGTTGGATGAGACTATACGTATATGTACTGACCCGCTTTACGATGGTCGCCTGACTACTCCACGTTTTTCTTAAGAGATTCTTATTTAACTTATAGTAATGTGCACAAAATCTGTGGAGTTTAGTTTTTGTGATATTAGGTACTGTCAAGTTGACGGGGTTCAATGGGGCGTCCGTTGGCCCCAACTTTAGCGGATATTTTCGTCGGGTACAATGAATCCGTTCTGTGTAAGTCTATAACAAAACCCACTGCATATTTCAGATATGTTGACGACACTTTTGCTGTTTTTTCCATATCAAAGTGAAGCGTCGATATTTTTTGATAGGTTGAATTCTTTGCATGGAGGTCTAAAGTTCACTATGGAAAGTGAGAAGGGCAATTCGCTTCCCTTCTTGGATGTTCTTGTCGAACGTTCAAGGGGGAGGGCTTTCTCACTAAAATTTATAGGAATCCGACGACATTTACTGGCCTATATATGAACTGGTTCTCCTTTGTATCAAAATCATGTAAGGTCGGTTTAATTAATAATTTGGTACATAGAACCGTGATGATTCGGTCACCTAACAGATTGGGCGCCGAACTCGATAAGAACAGAGAAATATGCATCAATAATGGTTATACTGTTGACCTTTTTGATGACTGTATTTTCAAAAAGGTTGCGGATTTTAAATACCCTAAAAAGTGTGGACCTTTGAAATGCCCGGTTTATTTAAATCACCGTGAATTGGGGAAAAGAGTAAGAGACTTTCCGAACAGATTCGCAGAAGTATTTATGGCTGTTTTTATACTGTGTCCTTGCGTTTGATATATACTACGAAACGTGCATGTCCTCCTTTTCGCAAGGATAGTTTGCCTTACATCCAAAATAGCAATATTGTATATCAATTCAAATGCCAGTGCGATGCTGGTTATGTTGGGCGAACATCCTTGCATCTTTTGACTCGTATAAACCAATATGTTCCCTCGAAGGTCAGACAAGGGAGGATAGGTTCTGGTAGTCTCCCTCCTTCTGCAGCCTTTGACACTTCTATTGGCCAGCATTTGGTTGACAACCCGTGCTATGCCGATGGATATAAAATAAAATTGTTCGAGATGCTCCGTAGAGCGGACTCCAGAAACCATTTAAAGATTTTGGAGTCTGCCTCTATTGCGGTGCGGAAACCTTCTTTTTGCCGGCAGAAAGAAACATCTAACGCATTGTTTCTCTTTGGGGAACTGTGAATCTTTTCTCTCGTTTTTCCCCCTCGTTGTGTAAATATTTAAATAGTTTTTTTAAACGTTAATAATCTTTATTTTAGTGTCCCCGTAATTTTGGCACATTCAATAGTTCCCCATCAGAACTCTTTACTCTCGACATAGTATTATTATTTTACGCTATCGATTTTCTCCTGATAAGACGATAGCTGAAAGAGCTCTCAAGAGACTTTCGCACATTTTATTTAAATATATATATATATATATATATATATATATATATATATATATATATATATATATATATATATATATATATATACCCAAAACATCCAGCACTGATCGAGGAGAGACTAAACTTTGAGTCGAATTATCTGACATAACAGCAAGAGGAGACATGATTCAAAATATTTCCCTTATGGTACATCTTATGAATATCACCAGTGTGAAATAATCCTCATTTACTGTGGAATTAGAGAGGAGATAAATTTATGAAAAATGTTTTTTTTTATCAATTTCGCTTTGCTCTTATTTCATATCATTTGAGATAAATCAGCAAAGTTTTGTCTCCGCTCTATCAAGGTTAGATGTTTTGGGTTAAATATCAGATATTGTGTAATTTATATACAAAACGAGGAAAGACAAATAAATTTGTTAAATTCTGATCAATAGTCGCTGAGATTATGAACTAGTAATATTTATAACTATCACTTGTTTTGCAATTTTTGCATTGCAGTCGAAGTTGGATCCGCTCGCCTTTCAAAGAAAAAATGTTTGCCGTGCTAGCTGCAAAATCATGGTTGTTATCAGATGAAATCATATCTGTAGAAGAGGGTAGTTTGTTGAATAATAACGCTAGCCGAATTGTGTCGTAAAATTTGTTTTCAAATTAAAAAAGAGTTCGTCCACCATTAATGAAAATAAGGAAGCATTTGCGTTTAATATTCTTTGCTCTAAAAATATGTTTTGCCATGCTTTCCATTACTGAATCAGGTGTGTATATGTTTGCTGTTAATCATAACTTGTTCAATCCATTGTTTGACTACTGATAGGTGAAACATCTATAAGGAATTTGATGTTTTTTTGCGAGTGTAGGTTTCTTTTTTTTTTCTTCAGCTACTACGCGCTCTTTCTGCACGTTTTTCCAGAACGAGCAGATAATAAGTCCATCCACATTCGGCCCTCGCCACAGTTACAAGACAATTGTGATAGCTTGTCATCAATGCTACTATACTACTGAACCAATTTCGCGCAAACTCATCATACAGCATAATCACGTTGACACACCGGTTCCCGTCAGATAACTGAAGTTAAGCAACGTTGAACCTGGTTATTACTAAAATGGGTGACCAATTTGGGAATTCCAGGTGATGTATGTAGGAGGACGTCGACACCTCCCTGTAAACACTGCAAAAAACCTTGCGTGGCCATCTACCCTAACAAGGATATACATGCGACTGAGGACGGCTCGTGAATTTCATATTCCCATGAAACTTCTTCGTTCGGAGGAAGCCGGTTAAACCCGAACAGGGTTGGTGCTGACTGCATTAAAAAACACACATCATACACACCCACTTAGTTCAGTACATTGTCCATCCATAACTCTCAGTATCTTGCTTTCTGCTTAGTTACGAATTCTAGCTTTCTCAGTTAGTATTTCAGATACGTCACGAGCATGTAAAGTAGATGAGAGCCCTCTATTTATACCTGTAGTGAGAAACTAATGTCTTTCATTGCAAATTCAAAATTAGGTGTACAAAATATTTATCTACGCTCCAACCAACTATGTCTTTTAACAGAATATCACTTTAAACTAACAGCCAAATGCTTGTACACTTGAGTCGAACTCTATGTACGTGCCTTCTCAAGTTATCCACGATTTTCCTTTAGCTGGGTCCTTATATATTGATCTCTCAATATGTTTTTGGGGTAGGAGGATTTACTTGTTAAACTCAGTGACCGTACAAAACCTGCGTTCTATGACGCCTAATATTACGCAAATTTAGACCCACCATATTAATCTTCCTTATGAGTTTTCCACATCAGAGCTAAAAAGATACTGTATTCTGAAGAATTTGGAGATGACGTTAATCACAATTCGCCGCCACTGTAATCCATAAATGTGGACATAAGTTTCTCACATATTAAATAATTAAAGATTTTACATATATAGTAACTGTTGGTGGTGCTTGGGATTCTAATGACAGCAAGTTTCCTGAGATTTCAAGTATCTAAACGTTTTTTTTATAAACTTGACAAATTCCGGTATCGCAATGCCGTTTACTATTGATTTCTCGCTGTTAAGAACATTGGTCTTCGCTGGAATTTGAAAAAATGTGACTGGTAACTATTTGTATTTCATATTTCTTACGGTTTATATTACAGACGTTCCTAGAGATTTTAGTTGCTATCAAAAATGATGTACGCTATATAACCTTGAACTATCTTTGTTTTTAATTTCACAAATTTTGCAAAGGTTTCCGGGACTGTAACTACTACTCGAACAATTATTTCTATTATAATGTCTTAGTCCATGTTCTATATATCATTTTTGATTTTGTTAATTTGCACATATTCGCTTTGTTTTTCTGTTTCTTTAATGTATACCATGTTGTATGCATGGCGGCAAAATTTACAATTATTACAATTTTTTCACTTTTGTTAATTAACATAACGTCGGATCTTTTTAGGGGTGTAAGTTTATCTGGTTGAATTCGATGTCTCACAGAATTGTTTAATGTTGGTTCCCAGTTGTATCTTGTTTTTTTCTGATACTTTGTCTCTCCAGTTTCGAAGTGACATCATTTGCAGAGTCACTTATGTACTGGTTTTTCCCACGCAGTTGTGTCTGTTCTTGTATACCTTGAGGGCCAGTTTGCTGCATTTCATTTTATGTAGTTCACCACGCGGTCTCTTTGCAGACATAGTCAACATTTTTTCTTCTGCTTCATATTCTTCTTCTTCTTTTTCTTATTCTTCTTCTTCTTCTTCTTCTTCTTCTTCTTCTTCTTCTTCTTCTTCTTCTTATTATTATTATTATTATTATTATTATTATCATTAGTAGTAGTAATGAAATAAGTCGGAGTAGTAGTAATAGTAGTAGTAGTTAAATCACTTAGCAATAATGATGTTTTACAGTTGATTTATAGATTGATAATGATGTGTACCACCACGCATAATTGATAAACTACAAGAAAAATAAGGATGCACTTTCGCTAAATTATTAAAAAAAGGTATTTAAGATTATTATATTATAAGCGTATGAATATAGTGTAAGTATATTAAAGTATACACCTATGAAAAGCAGAAGGAATCAATTGTTTACTTCATTATAAATCGCTGCTACGTCAAATAAGTATGCTTGTAAATCGCAGTCTCACACCTACTCCATATTCTGTACTATACTTATATATAAATCGAACATTGATTTACTCAAATTAAGTGTAATTTAAATAATACTGTTATATATATATATATATATATATATATATATATATATATATTGTTCAATGTTTCTTTACATAAGAAGTAATATGTTGCTACACAGTCATGCATATGTTCCGGTATTCTAGTAACTAGAAGGCAACAACGCTTATATTCCAAAGGAGAATTTCTTATCTTAACTTGCTCATCCCCGTTATTGATCACTCTTGTATTAACCTCGATATATTTCACTGGTTACCTTACTTTTATAAAAATAGCAACCTCAAATTATATATATATATATATATATATATATATATATATATGTATATATATAGGTATATATAGGTATATATATATATGTATATATCTTTATATATATATACATACATACATATATACATATATATACATATATATACATATGAAGACGCACACACAAACACACATTTACACACACGTATATGTATATGCATATATATATAATATACATGGATATATTTACTCGTATACCGTGTTGTATTCAACTCAAATAAACACGCACTTACACACACACAGATATACAGTTGTATAATTGAGTTAGTATGTGTGTTTATTTATTTAGGTGAGTCTTCTTTGAAAGACACTAATTAGATGATGTAACTGCTGAAAGAATGCATGAAGTCATTGTTCCAGGTGCCAAACAAGTTAATGAACTAGGCTGAATTTTGTTATGTTACCAGATTTTTGAGACACTAATGATTGCAGACTAAATTTAATTAGATCTTTTTTCAGTATTTTCATTTCGTTTGGAATTTAGTCTCTCTGTTTGTATACCGAAAAATATCGTTATCTGTACAAATCTGCGCTCTGTCTCTCTATCTATAAAATGATGCCATTAAAGAAGGTTCCTGGCAAGAAACATACAGAACGTTTCTCTAATCACATATTACGGAAGCTATAATGATTGTATTAATGCATTTAAAAAAATATTTTAAATAATTACGTGAGTCATTGTTTCGGTCCGGAATTCATCTAAATCAAAGGTTATTGTAATGAAAAATATTCTTGTATGTTTTCGGGTGTTTCGCTTGTGTAAATATTAGTCTTCCTGGAATTATGAGGAATGACTATTATCTCAATACACACACACACACCCACACACACACACGTATATATATATACTCGTCCATTTTAACGTTCAAAACAATTGCTTCCTGTTGATGAACGCACTACTATATAACGGATTGAAGAGTTGCATACCTATCCTAAGTGACTTAGTGCAGAACATATTATAATCTATATTGCACTGTAGTGATATATTGTTGAAATAATAAAATTACTTTTAGCTTTTATGTAATGAGTAAAATTTAAATTAAAAGTTTGTGTTATATTTTACGCTTATAGAAAACGTGCACTAATATTAACATGATTCAATCTTATGTGTAAATATAAATTAGTATAAATTTGATTACTTGAGTTATCCGCATGATAATTGTCTACTTTTTAGAAATATTTCTGTAGGATAGATCGCCCTTGATGTTAAACATCTTATTAAAAGTACAAAATAACGTGTTGCCGTGATATGAGTGAAATACATATGAAACTTCAAAGTGTCGGAATTAAGGCACACTAATTAGTATCTTCTGTTTGTTATGCGTGATACACTTTCATGTAAGCCAGAACTTGCAGCGATGTCCCAAAAAGAAAGAACAACAACGAGATGTGAAATCATATAACGACTGAGCTTTACCAGTTTTTTTCTAGTAACTAACAACATTGACTGTGACTAAGTAATTAAGAACACACATGCACGCAAAGTATTAATACCTAACATAAGTAATTGCTTTCTTTAGAATGAAAAGGTTTCTTATTTGAGAGCAATTTAAGTTTTGCTCTCTCAGGAGCGTCTGTGAAGATCATCAAAGAAAGTTTACACATTGATACTTCTTGCGGTTAATTGTTGTTTTGCCTCTAAGGGAACATTTCGCGGTGAATAATAAAGAACACTGTTTGGTTAATAAAAGGCATTCCTGATCGATTGAATTTCCTCTGGACGTTTTAGTAAATTCCAAGATAATAGCCGCTTAGAAAAGTATTTACGATAATGAGACATCTATTATAGGTTTTGTTTGTATCAATTATTAACTTAATACTTGATTATCTAATAAAACATTTAGCTCATTTATCCATGCCGATTAGAAGTTGATATATGCGTCTCGTCAGAATAGTGTATATTTCGACTATGTCTCTTAACGCTAGATTAGATTTATTCTCTTAAGCCAGTCCCAAAATCTCAGATAGAGTCATAGAATCAAGTTACATACATTGGATAGACATCATTTAAATGAAAATATAACTTTATTTAAAGAATATAGCCTCGGGGAGAAGTGTAAAGGCATGGCATCGTTTCTGTTTTCGTCATTCTTACAAATAATGCGTTAATATGAAAAATATTAAATTTTCCGATAAAGTTCGCTACAGCACATGGATAGAAAGAAATTGGTAAGTAAATAACGCATAGCTTTTCTATGGTAAAATATATTTACATTGCCATCTTAGAAACTGCATATTGCTTGTTTCCATTCAGTATTTTTTGTAAAATACCAGCATTGTTAAGAATGATAGAAACCGTGTAATTTATGTAAAGCTGTACATTCCATTTGGATTTCACTTTCAACATTTCTACACTTAAATGTTGATGTATAATTTGTAATTAAATAATAAGTATATTTTATATTTGCAATAGATATGTATAATAACATTGATTTGTTTGACACTTCCTGCATTATATTCACTATGGCATACGTTTCTGTTCATTTATTTATAACTCTGAACTAGTGAATATTTTAAATAATATATTACTAGTTTCAGTAAAGAAAATATGTATAATTAATTAGAGCGTTGAATAAATCATATATCAAATAGATTAGACCAAAATTTAAATATCAATGATATTAAAAACAAACAATCTTAAAAGATAACATCATATGATCGATGTATGATATGTATTAAATGCACTAAAAGCAATTTATAGTAGATCTTGGCTGTAGGATTTCAAATTAATTTTGTTCGCTCATATTAATTATCGATTGTATAGCACATTTATTTTGTCCAAGATTCTAAATATGGATCAACATGCAGATATTAATTATCGATTGTATAGCACATTTATTTTGTCCAAGATTCTAAATATGGATCAACATGCAGATATTACATAGTATTGATAAACACCAATGTCTGTTCAAATGCATAATAACACTCTTAATATATTGCTAAAGTTTTCAAAACTAATTCCTCTAAATACGGCGTCATATTTATCCTAAAATATCGCTGTGAGTTATTATTATGTAATTCCTTATTAACTTCCTACAGTTTATCATTAATTTATAAATTAAAAATGAACTAATGTTTTTCTTGATTATACATTTCGTTCAAAATATGTTACTGCATTAGAAAATAATCGAATTAATTATAATTCTTACTTCACATAATCTACTACATGAGTTTATAATAAACATATTTGTTCAATTTGTGTAAAGTTTTAAAGTAAAGAATAGCACATTATTCTATAAAACATTACACCGACATCTAATGACATTTCCCCAGCTATTTGTATATATCATTCATAATATCGTAAAATAATTACAATGTTATCTACAAGTGTCAATATTGGAGGACATAATTGTACATGATTTTTTCCGAAACACTGTTACAGTAGTATTTGCTTTAATCAATTCCTTTAACGTTTTTGTTCTGAACACGGAATATTTTTTCTTTCAAAGGTACTGAAGTGTTTATCTATTTAATATTAACAGGCTGCTTATACTTTAGCCATCTGTCCTAAATGTTGACTAAAGTATTTTTTCATACAAATGAATGACTGAAACAGTATATGCTACCTATTATTTGCTAATAGTTTTTCCTAGCCACCGCCGTCAAATATTGCGGTACTTTTGTACAGGCTAAACACTTCTAAAGAGCAACACATATGATAAATTAGTGGCATCAAGACGACAACAACCAGAGTAGAAAAAATGAAAGTAAATTGTCAACGATCTTTGTTTTACGCTACGTAACAGTGGCTTATATATAATTATTAACTAGATGTTACTAACTCCACTTATAATTGTATAGTAATGTATTAACACGCGTAGGAAATTTTCCCTTTAAAAATCAAAGAAAAAAACAACACCTATTGAATCCAATAATATTTCTGTTCAAATATGTTTATAGTGTTTAAGAATGACAAACATTCGTATTATTAAATCTCTTGCATCACTTTTACCCACTGTTTAATACTGATAATTATGTAAAATATGATCTCACTATTTGTACTTGTCAATCAAGAAAACAGCAATACAATAATTCATTATCGAATTAACGAAGCTATGATGTTTTTATATTTTGTAAAAACGGCAGACTGCATGAATAAAATGTTAGCTAATAAAAAAAATATTCGCTATGATCAATGCTTGAGATCATTCTGTATATCTTATAGATTTTATGAATGAAAATGTTTATTGTTGTGTATTTTATAGATACAAACAGTGGTTTTCTGCACAACCACTGTCTACTGTGGTCCATTCGCAAGCATGATTTTAGTTGTGTTGACATAAAAATTTAAATAAAAGGTTATACCAATATTCTCCATATTCTCTTCGTTTTGTATATAACCTCGTTTTTGTTTATATCGTTTACCTTTTCGTTTTGTGTTAATTTGTTTGATTTTTGATGCAGTAATGTCACAAGAAATCTCTAAACAGTATGTCTGATTTAGTTGCTTTCATATTTTATAGGAACAGTGAAAAAATGCAATTATGTTAATAATCTGTTGTATGCTTTCTTGGAGTATCTTTAATAGTAATCAACAATAACCCTTTACATAAAATTTAATACGATTATTAGAATATGAATTATCATTGCATATTATAGTAAATTATGTTATACAGATTCCCCTTTTGCTTTGCTATAAGTAAAAATTTTAAATAGAAATAGGTATTGTAGCTCGGGAAAACATTGAAAGCGTTTAAAGTGTTTTGTTGAAAACATTGCTATGCTTTAGCAATTATTGTAGAGTGAAAGCGTTAATTTAAATACGTATTATTTACAGCATGTAAACTTCTAAAGGTAAAACTGTTTAGAACAAGGAAAACTGATTTTCAGTTTCATATTTTTACAAAGTACTTTGATATTTATTACATGTATGAAATGTAAATATCACATTCGCGGTATATAATGCTTACGAACGAACCCTCGGTTACCTCACACTTTTTATATATATATATATATATATATATATATATATATATATATATATATATATGTATATATATATATATATATATATATATATATATATACTAGCATTACGCCTGGCATTGTCCGACCTTAAGATACTCTTAAATATGATATTTATTTATTATTATATATTCTTAGATCCAGTAGTGATTTCCAAAAGAGTTAAAAAAAATGATTCCTGTGCCACAACCGAGAATCGAAACGAAAACGTTTAGCTTTTGATGTATTTATTCCTCTGCCATTTATGAATGAAATATAGAGACATGTTACCTGCAAGGCTAAAAATTAAAATATAGCTACTACGTTATGCATGCATATTCGTAATATTGTTGTTCGACCTCCAACTGGCAAATTTCGTTTTTTTTTTAAATTTTTACACTTTTGAACATATTTTTCCCAGCTAAAACCCAAATATAAAGTTCACAGGCGTTCAAATAGTTTATATATGATGTGGCATGTCTGTAGACCAAACACTGTAGGAGCAGTGTGGCAAGTAATTTTTTAAAACAGAAATATATATATATATATATATATATATATATATATATATATATATATATATATATATACAGGCATTAATATATATGGAAAAAAGTTTTGTGTTTACTATAAATCTTTTACGCAAATATTAGCAAGTTAATATATATATATATACATGTATATACATATATTATATATATATATATATATAGTGAGGGAGAGACAGACAGACAGACAGAGAAAGAAAGAAATATAGAGGGGGGAGTACAAAAGAACAAACCGAGTTAAGTGTTCATCAACGTTTCCTCTTGATTTCGATACTTCCTTTGGATATATGAAAGTGAGGAAACAAAAACTCGGTACAAATATTTGAACATTTTTGTGTGAAAAGTTTGTCACTGTTCCATATCAGCAACGGAAAAAGCTGTTGAAAATTGAAATATACCGCGCTGGAGTCTTCATGAATACACGCTTATCGAAAATTCAAACTCAAGTAAACAACATCGAACTGTTTGTATTTGAGCCCCAATATAATGTAAATCTCTATTAAAAAAAACAAACATATTTTAATCGTAGATACAGTTTAACACTTTCACACTATAGAAACGCCCCCCTCTAATAATTAATATATATATATATATATATATATATATATATATATATATATATATATATATTATCTCAATCAATAAATTACATAAACACACACTCATTTTGTTTCAGTTACACACACCTATATTTGTATTTTAACTGACATATGTTGTCCAGAAACAATATCAACTGCGTCTATATGACGTTATTAAACTTTTCAACGTCTATTTTCCTTGCTTAAATGGACCATGCGTTTCACAAGAACAGTATCTAATATTTGTGCTGATGTTTTTATTCACTTTATTTTATTCATCCACAGGAAATCTCGAAATAAAGACGCAACGTTGGTGAATACATTACTCGGTGTGTTCCTTTTTTATTTCTCTATTTCGTCAGAAAACTATTTTTATTATTCTCATCATATATATATATATATATATATATATATATATATACATCTATTTATTTATATATATATAGAGAGAGAGATTGATAGATAGATACATAGTTAGATAGATATACATTGTGTTGACTTTTTAAGTTTATAGCGAACATATATGAATTGCAATGAAAGAATCCTGTTACAAAAGTAAATATTGAAAACTGTCAATTCATATTATAGCGCATTTATAGAAAAGCATAATTTTAAAAGGAATGCATAAAAATTAAACACATGTTACAGTTTGGTTCACTGATAATATTGAGTCGTATTATTTTGTGCAGTCGTTTAAAGAAACGTACGTACATGTGAGAATAACTTGTAGTACATAATACATATTATTATACACATTGGCATTCTACTATTCCTTGCGGGACTTTCAGTGCGAAACGACCTTTTAAAACGATGTACGTTTTACGTAATTTCAATCAATTCCAATCTTATCTAAAGCACTACTCGCTAAAAAAAAAAATGTTAAAGAAGACGGGTCCTGTAAATATTTTTCATATTGTTGTTTTGGTTACATGATTTTCCATTCTGATTAATAACAGATAATTGAATATTAAGGCATGTGCCTTGTACAGGTCATGACTATACACAAGAACCTTAAATATAACAAACTATGACTAAAATATTTCGAAGAAAATACGCATACAAAACCTGGAATTAATTTTGTAAGGGAGTCACTAAATAAAACAAATGCATTAATAACACAACACAAAATGGTCACATATGTTCGGATTTAAGTGTCTGTTACTGTAATGTAGGATTTAAATAGAAATAGAAAAAATAAAAATAGTAAGAGAAAAAAAGTAGTTTACTTTGTTCACATTTTTTGTTTCTGTGTATATTTAAAGTAAGCGTCATTATTCTTGTTTTTGAGGTCAGGTTTTCGAGACACTCGTAATTATTGGCAAATCCTCAATAGAAGAATTAAGTTACACTCTGATAATAGAAACAAAAAAACACGATTGCCCTTAATAAGAAGCACCAATTGTACTTATATATACAGTGCCGGCAAAAAAAAAGTCAGCAATTGTATTTTTTCAAAAAATGCAAATTTTAGCTAAATTTAATATAACTGTTTAAACAGCCTATACCTCATTTGATTCGGCATTTATACCTATTCATATTTGACTTTTAATTGAAATGATCTAGTGTTCACGTCAATTTAAAAAATAATAATTTGAAATTGAGGAGGCAAAAAGAAAGTCCGCAGCACCAAATTCGCTAAAACCAGCTTAAATTATCGCCCCTAAATCAGTTTAAAATATCAACCAACAGGCAACAAAGCATCTCCAATCGTAATTGTTCTTGTGTCAGGTTATACAACGTAACATTTTGTCCATATCCACGACTTTCTCTTAGTGATCGTCAGGAGCCTAATTATCTCCACCTTTCTGTGTATCCAATCGAGAAATCGGCCGCACATTGAAATGTGATGAGAAAACGGTATGAAAGACTGCAAAACCACAAAACACTGGCAGTGTTCGTGGTGCCCATAAATCTGAACTTACTAGAATTACTTATAGCAGGGAAGACAATGCTATCAAGATCCGCAGCTTAACAACCAGATTTGAAACTGCTCCCCAAATCCAACAACAGTACAATATTGTTAAAAATTGTTCTCTTTCTCCTGTCAAGAACAGATCAAAGGAGTTTAATTTGCGAGGATACGTTGCAAGGCGCAAGCCACTGATTTCTGTAAAGAACAGAAAGCGGCGCCTGGACTTCGTCAGATGCAACAAAAAACATGACTCTTCATATTGGTCAAAAGTCCTTTTTAGTGGCGAAGACAAGCTCAATAGGCTGGGCAGTGATGATAGGCAGATGTGTGTCGGAGGAGAGACGAAGAATTTAATCCTAGGTGCGCGGTTAACACGCTGCAAGGTGGTGGAGATTCAGCTTTGGTGTGGACATATAGTTCGCTTGTAAGGTCGAATTAATTCGATCAATTACATTAATATATTGACTGAGCAATATTCTACCCAACTTAGTCGGAATTTGGATGATAATCCAATCTCCATGCAGTATAATTATCCCATTCACTCAGCTGGCAATGTCAAAAGGTTCTTGGAAGAGCATAATATTTAGTGTTTGGATTGGCCTGCACAATCTTTAGACCTGCATTCTATCGAAAATGTATGGCATGTCATCAAGCAACAGCTACGCAATGATAAACTTTCAAATTTGGAAGATGTTTGGACAAAAATGTTTAAAAAGTGGGATGCCCTTTCTCCGGAGTATTGCTGCAATATTATTCAACGAATTCACAAAAGACTGAAGGCTGTCAAATGCTAGTCAATATTTACCAGTGCATTGTGTCACTCTTGTATTTGTGTTACATTACTGTTTTAAAGTTACATTTAAATAACCATTTTAAATTGTGGGGACTTTCTTTTTGCCTCCCCGATTCACAGTTATTTCTTTTAAATTGACGTGGACATTAGAATATTTCAAGTAAAGGTAAAATGTAAATAAGTAAAATTATAGCAAAATAAGAAGTCAATAAAATGAGGTATAAGTTTGTTTAAACAGTAACATTAAATTTAGCATCAATCTGAAGTTTTTGAAAAAAATTACAAGTGGTGACTTTGTTTTTGTCGCCTGTATATATATATATATATATATATATATATATATATATATATATATATATATATATTTGTGTGTTTGAATATACGTGTATGCATATATGTATGGGCGTATAGGTATGCGTATGTATATATATATATATATATATATATATATATATATATATATATATATACATGTTTACACAAATACATACACATATATAGGGAAAGGGGGTTGGCTGGGCAAGGTCACAAGGAAGACAACGTAAACAATAAATTGAAGCTGCATTCATAAAATATACAAGAATGTAGGCAACCTTGGATATACTTTATTAGGTTTAAAATATAGATTCTTCTTGCCAATTATCAGAAACGATACCATTAGATAGTATTATAGTATTCAAAGACCGTAGGATAATTAGATAGATTGATATATATATATATATATATATATATATATATATATATATATATATATATATATAGAGAGAGAGAGAGAGAGAGAGAGAGAGAGATAGATAGCACTCGTTTCTCTGGCAATTTTATAAATTAGTAAACTATATAAAGTCGTACCGTATTTCTAAAAAAGGTGAGATATAGTAAATGAGAATTATTTAGAATTAAATCTCTCCTTCCTATTTTTTCCGATCGTTTGGAACTATAGCAGAAAGTTTTTCTCCTCCTTCTATCAAGGCCAGAGGTTCTTGAGAAAATATATATATATATATATATATATGTATATATATATATGTATGTATATATATATATATATATATAATGATGATAATAAAATAAAAATTACAATTAAATTTACCAAAATGATCCAAGATAGTAAAACAAAAGTATATTATAAATATTAAAGAATTAATATTTACAAAGTCATCTCAACCAGATGTAAAAGCTCAATAAAACCAAATAGGAGATAGAACTTATAATATTAAGTGTTTCCTTTTCAGATTAAATATGTTTTTAACATGTTTTATCAACTACTTGCTCTTATATATATATATATATATATATGTGTATAAATATATATATACATATAATTATGTATATACCTGCCTTATATATATATATATATATATATATATATATATATATATATATATATATATATATATATTACCCGTTTTATCTGCTTAGTAACACATGTTTCTGTCACCGAATCTTATCAACGACTATATTCATCATACTTAACAGAAGTTTAAGTTTGACGAAGTTGCCGGATTGTTGACACGATTAGGTAACAGAAACATATGTAACTAAGCAGAGAAAATGTAATTCAATACATGCCCTGCAATACTATTGAGCTTTTTCGTCAGTTTATTACTAATTACCAGCTTTAATACATACATATATAAATATATAAATACCCGTTCACATATACCCTACACGATAAAGCTAGAACCCAGGATTAGATAGAATCGAGCAATAGCATCGACAACAGACAACGCCAGACCCAAAGGAGGTCTGGATGTACTGCCTCTCATCAGAGACGTGCTCCGACATTGGCGCGAACCCAGGTCGTCGCACTCATGAAGTGTGCAATACTGACGACATAACAATATGGGCCACGGCGCAAACTATTGGCTATGCGTCGATTTTTTATATTCTTATATTTTTTATCCAGTTCTACATTCTACGATGTGACAAGCAACGCGTCCAATACAAGTAAGATAGTTACTGCTCGAATGGTGTGGCCGTCAGTATTGCACACTTCATGAGTGCGACGACCTAGGTTCGTGCCTATGTCGGACCACGTCACTGATGAGATGCAGTACATCCAGGTCCCCTTTGGGTCGGTCGTTTTCCGTTGTCGATTCTATATAATTCTGGGTTCTAGCTTTATCGTGAAACGTGTATGTGAACGGGTATTTATATATTTATCTATAATCCCCTCTTAATGTCTAATATATATATATATATATATATATATATATATATATATATATATATATATATATATATATATATATATATATATATCCTTGCATATAATTACAACCAAAATTATGACATAATAGAAATAGTTTAAACAAATATATAACATAGTTTCCATTTTTGTATAAATTTTGAAATGTAAAATTTAAAAACTTGTAGCTATATATTAAGATGCTATATTTTTTTGTAGGTCGACATCTGGTCCATTTACTTAAGGATGCAACGTAAGGCTTGTTTGCTTTAATATTCGATCCCTTTTACTTTTAATATCGACGGTTACGTGAAAATTTTTACGGGGGGGTATATTTTCGCTACAAAAATCCGCAGTGATGAGTGTTCGAATATCGATATGTGTTTCACAAAAACTATATTTCTATTGTAGTCTCATTAATAGTAATACTAGTTTCGTTATTATTAGTAATAGTAATAGTAATAATTATTGGCATGCCTGTATCAGTAGTAATGGTAAAATAACAGTGAATTATTAGCTATGTAAACAGTATTCATGTATTTCAATGCAGGTTCCAGTTAAACCTGATGCAAGTATGTTGTGTAGTTACAAAGTATGATATTTTGTTTTAAGCAGTATAAATAAAACTAACACAGAAATGGAAACCGACTCATTTATAAGATAAACAAGGCCATATGTGTTTTGGTCGTTTGTATGATAATGTTTAGGTGTTTATTGAAATCTTTTGGATGAATAAATGTGAGAAAAAAAAACAAGGACAAACATAATGCGAACACAATGAAGAAACGGGAAAACGTTTGGCTTCTAAAAACACGATGACATTGAAGTTAATAAAAACAATCTGATAAGAGAGACGAAAAAGAAAAGAGAAGAAACAAACTATCAATAAGGCGAGTTATTATTAGGCGAATAAAAGGAATAAACGAATCCATTCAAAGGACAAATTAATAAAAGATGGGGAAAAGAAAAATGTGGCATTGTAAGAAAAATAATATGGTTGAATATAGGAACACACCGCATTGAAAACATTTTTTTAAAAACCAGTCACCGTTTATTAAAGTCCAGTATACGCGAGAATAAGTGATAATAAATGTTGGTAGTGGACCGTTAAACATCGAGGGTATTTATAGTTTTGTTTGTAACTGGAAAAATTGTACTGATGTTAAGGATGACCCAACAACAATTTATTTTTTTAGACATGAAAATGGAGAATGCTTTATTCCACTGGGAAGACACGCGGTGATTCTCTTTAATATACACTCTCCTTTAGAAGATAAACTTACTAATGTAATTTGTTTACTTTAGACTTGAAAATGGGCAATGTTTTCCTTCACTGGTTAGACACACAATACTCCCCTTGAAGATACGGGTTCTTTTAGGAGATACACTTTTTTAATTTAATTCATTTTACTTTATCGTACACGGGTCGAGAAAGAGGAATTTGTTATTAAACTAGATTTACTTTTTAATGTATTAAAGGTAAAATCATAGTCTGAAACTAATTCAACAGAATTGAATTAAAATAATGACAGAACATCGACATACTATCGCTATTTTTATGTGTTCAAGAGATGTAAATACATTTTATAACCGGTTGTGTACTATATCAACCCAAGCCCTCCGATGATATACAAGTAGATTTGAAAATAGTTCTCCACTAAACATATTTGATTATTATTTACGAACTTGATTGTTTCACAAGTGAAATGTTTTGGAAGATTAGAATTAGCTAACACTTTTTTACAATGATACTAGCAACAGATCTCATGTAAATCTTCAAGTTCAATACTAAAGCGTAGTCCAAACATAGAGGTTTATATTATAGTCATCTATAAAGTAGTTTATTGTGGAGTTAGAAAGGGTGCCAGTCGCTGGATTGAACTTATTTTCCCCCTATTATTTGCACATATTTATGTAGTGAAAATTGTTTGAATAAAATTAATTCATTAGTTAGTTAGTTAGTAGATGGAATTAATAATTTTATAATTTACATAAAAATTAATAATTTTATTATATCATAATTAGGATAATTTAATTCTTTCTAACTCAACAATAAACAACAACATATGCAAATAATAAATAAAATATTTATCAATATTCAAATTTTATTTTTAGCTGCAATATTTTAAGTCTAAAAAAATCTTATTTTTTACTTTACTAGAATATCTTGTTCTTTACTTTTCCTAGTTGAATTTCTTGTCCTTTACTTTTCCAGGTTTAATAAAATCTTAAGAATATTGCTTTTCATGCGCGCATTTTTCCATATAATCCATGATTTTTCCAGGCATTGCTATTGTATTAATATATAAATTTATAATATTTATTAATGATTGTCAAAAAAAAATTAGCTCTCAAACACACATTTATGCAATATTTATCATTCAATCACAGTAGTTCCGAGCCAGGGTCTCTACCGAGACTGCGGTTCATGAATTCGTGATATGTATAGAGCGTAAACTAACAAAAAAGAAGATGGCACTCGGTGTCTTTTTAGATATCCTTGGAGCTTTTGACAACATACCCTTCAGTAGTATGTTCAAGTCGCTACGAGAACTCAATGTGCCACCAGTACTCATCCGATGGATTGAGTATATGGTAAGGCACAGAACAGTTCAAGTAGAACTACTGAGGGCAACTGTTAAAAGGGAAGTAGTTAAATGAAACCCCCAAAGTGGGATTTTATCACCTTTACTATGGAACTGTATGCTGAATCCTCTTTTAAAGGAGTTTAAAAATAGGAATATTTATGCCCAGGCTGATGCTGATGACATCGCAGTGCTGGTCGCGGGTTCAAAAGCATCATTGGTCAGACGCATTGCCAAAATGGGACTACATTTTTCATCAAATGTGATAACGAAAAATTTGAGTTCATTCAAAGAATATGTATATCATAGAATTCGCTAATACTTTTAATCGATAAATTCACCATTTTTTGCTATAAAATCATCAGGAGAGTTTTAAAAAATTAGTTATTAAAAAAAAGTTCAGTTTTTTAATTATAAAAAAAAAACGATACACGGGATTGGACCTAAAATCTTTCCACCAACCCCCGGTACTCTAACCCTTACGATAACATGTCATATTGGCAAAATCGAATACTTTATACTATAATTTCATGTATCCTAAGTATTTCACTTTATTTCTATACATACTTAAATACACACATGGCGCTGCATAATTATATATATATATATATATATATATATATATATATATATATATATATATATTATAAAGCTGAATGTCTATGTGTGTTTGTGTGCGTGTCTTGTCACGAATAGGCTCCTATATGGTTAACTATTTTAAAAAAAAGCTAATTACATATAATGATAGAAGATTTATCGAGACACAGGAATGGGTATGTTTTATCCTGCAGAACTGTGGTTCATTAAAATTGTGGGGTCTGCGTTCTCGCCCAGTACACAAGGTATGGAAATATAAAATGAAAAAAAAACAAAAACAAACGTCTACAAGTGTTTTTGTTATAGATATGCATAATATTACTTTTATAAGAATGTTTTAACTTAAATAGGGATGGTATAATAACATTGTTGGTCTGCGTTCGCGCTGGTCTCCATAAAATGGAAATGGGCACAAACTTTAGTAAAGACTTTTCATATCTATCTGCGTAATTATTTTTTGATAATTATGTTTTAGTTTAAAGAAATATGGTATAATGAAATTATGGGGCATTCGTTCGCGCATGACCTCCATAGAATGGAAATATATCACAAAGTTTAACAAGGTTTTTTTAATATAGATCCACAGAATATTGTGATAAGTGTTTCAGTGTGAACAGGTATGATATAATAAATTATGGGGTTTATCTATTTTATTTTTACTTTCATGATATTTTGCGTTGGTTTTGATACCCCTAAATTCGAAGCTATCTCTTTACAACCTTCCTTTTCATAACTTATCATGCTTTCATAAATCAGAGTCCATTTTCTGTAGGCTGTTTTTGAACCCAGTCAACGAGTGGTACTTTTGCTAGTATATATATATATATATATATATATATATATATATATATATATATATATATATATATATATATATATACAAGGCTGATGGATAATTTGATTCGGCATATACACATTTTCTTCTAATCTTTTAGGTTTAGAGATTATTCTGTTTGCATTTTTTTATTATTCAAATTGACAACATCTGACGTCCTAAATTGTAGAAATTTGAGATACCACACAATGGACTATCTGGTTTACTTTACGCACTTTTTGTAAAACAGGAAAATCTAATTAAATAACAAGTCGCGCTTCACACAAACTCACAATCACACACACGCGTGCATAATATATGATTAGATAGTACTGCAAAAATCCAAACCAAGAATACAACTTAGCATTCATTAAATCGTTTTCTCTTGTTGGGCATTATGTATATAGCTCGATTTACTGTTTATTGTGTGCTTATAATTTCAATTGTGTTTTATATATATATATATATATATATATATATATATATATATATATATATATATATATATATATATTTGCTTTTGTTGGATTAGGGTGTAGCGAGCAATGGGGATAAAAGCTACTGTCTCTCAAATGTTTTTCTCTGGTATAATAAGACGGAGACAATTACCGCCATAACAATCTAATCTAATATTAGAAACAAGGAAAGTAATATACAAGTCTACGAATGGATATATTTTTCTAAGGAGGCAACACATTATCGAGACTATAAACTATTCAAGTAGAATAAAAAAAGAAATCATGTTCCTAACAAATATTGAAAATATTTTGAAGAGATTTTAATTATTTGTATAATATGGATTAAGCGTGGAAACCCGTATAGGCGACTAATTTTACTTGGGAAGCAATCACATATCAAGGCATACAGGCCACTCAAGGATGCCCGTTAATACATTTTATATAGGAGTATAGTAATCGTTAATGGTGCAAATAGTGTAGACTAATTATTATAGAAGGCAAGCAGAACAGTATTCTATAGGCCGGCCGTTTTGGAGGGAAACCTTTGGTCATAGAATATGCGTTAAGATTAATAGCACATATATAGAGTTGGGCAAATAACATACAATTATTGTAGCAAGGTAAGTTTTTTTTTGTGGATGGTGTGCACAGAGGGCCGTAGATAACAGTTCAGTCGAGCACTTGCCATTAAAATTACAATAGAACAGAGAGGTTATCACGGTCTTCTCCGTGGGAAAATGGTATCATAGAAAAAGAAAGGATATCAACTTATAAATTTTGAAACCGATTAGGAACTCTATCGAGGCGAGATATGGCACGCCGAGAAGCTCATGCAAAGATGTGGCTACAATACTTTATTCTATGATGTACAGATAGAGAATAGCATCCGCAGTGATATAATGCTAGAACAGTAGATTGATTCAACCATTTTTAGATTTTTTACACAAATTTCATGCATGTGTTCTATTTAAAAATAAGAAGAAACGGCAAGTTCGAGAAGTGTAGCAAAACATGGTGACTCCCCAAGACAAGATACATTCATTTCAATTGGGACATGATCGGAGATGAGAGCGTTTATGACGAAAGGAGCGATGCTTGGTTTCCGATGCATAAAATTAACCAGTCTAAATTTCTGTTCATGACACCAAATTCTCAAGTCGAGAGAAGAGAGAATCAGATAGATCTTGGTAATTGTTTGCCATGTCAACGAATGATATACGAATGTGATTTGGGAGATCATTGACGTAGACCAGGAACATTTAATCCAAGTATAGGACGTTCAGGGGCGCTAGCGTAATTCCTCTGAGTTTCTGATTTCTTCGCATTAAGATTACTTTTATAATCGTATTGCTCTAGAAATAAACCCCCTGCCGAGAGATTTGCTGATGCAGTAATAATGCAGGTAGCACCTTATCTTTAGATCTCGCAGAACGGCAATCGTATTGCAGGTTATTTTTGATGAGGTTGTTCACCACTTCTTTCTTTTTTTACAAATTCTAGCAACTTGTGATGCACAGAAAACTGTTTGATCGGCACTGGCCGATCTCAGGTTTTTTTTTATAAACGGAGAAGACAGATGAAATTTTCCAGGATGTTGACGAGTATCTCTTAAGTCAACGTTTAACAGTTTGTAAGTATGTGAGATAAAATTTCAAGAGTAGGCAGGCTATACTAAGAATAAAATAGTGAATCTTGTAAGATTTATGGGTGATAATTGTCGGCACGATACAAGCTGGGTTATTTCTATGTTAAATTCTTATAAACGTTGAATGTTTTATCCTCAGTACAGGTACTACTATAAATAGTACTTAAAATTATTTATTCCATGGAAAATTATATTTACAAAACCGAGTATGATACAAAGATCCCCGAAAATGTCCATTGTTTTTCAAAGTACACTCAAACTAAGAACAACGGCCGAATAATTCAGATAGACACATCAGTTTCTCTTTGTCTGTTTAGTTAATAGAGTTTTTGCGCCTATGCTTCTCGAAACGACCTCAAAGTGGTAGAAGGGCGAAAGGAAAATTTCGTTTTATATACCTGCAATGTTCTGTATGAGTCTAGAGCACTATTAAAAATATTCTTGTTATAACTCAGGGAACTCAAGTTTGAGTATTAAATTTATCCATGGATGCATACATGTATGCACCCTTTTTCCATACACATATTCTGAGTATTAATAAAACAGTTTATTTTAATCGTTTCTCTTTTTTTTCCAGAGAAAACATTTGCATAGTTTCCTAACTACGATAACCTTTAACGATAGGAATTTGTGAGGAAGGATATCATCAACGTTCTTTTGTCAAAACGATCAAGTGTAACACGAATCTATTTTATCGCTATCTTTTCCTAGTAATTTTGTATACATATTTTTCTGTTACTCTCCAAACACTTTTTATTTTCTTGACACTCCGTTTCTTTCCCATTCCACTTCATGCATATTCTCTACCGAACAGCTTTCGGCTACACATTTTCTATGGATGATCTTGTTATAGACTATATTTTTGTTTCCGTATTAAACTTTTATTATCAATTACAGTTGACGTTGCATTTAATTAAATTATGAAATGTGAGTCCCTGACTTTTGTAGATGGATATCAATAAGAATCGAACCTGATACATATCAGGCTTTAGAAAAGTGCGTATTTTCTCTTTATACATGTTCAATTGATTGTTGAACCAGTCGATCAGATGTTTACCTGGGGCCCCAAAATATCGTCTCCGTAAATATTTGCATCTTTTCTCATTCTCTCATAAACGCATATATCACTTCTTCTAACAGTTTTTTATTCCCCTCGCCCTTTGATTATCACTACCAGACTCACACATATCCTCACGCATACGATTATTTTATTATTTCGTCACATAATTTTAGTGTCCTTGCATCTCAATTATTTCCATACTCTAGTGTAAACATTTAGCTATACAAATATTACAATCGATTATATTATAAAACTCAAATCGTTTTGTCTGGCCGTTGAAACTGTCTATTAACTTCCTATTTACTAGTTCCGGTTTACGAGGTCCGGTTTATAATATATTGATTACACGCAAGAAATAAAAACAAAAACATGGACGCCTTTTTAATCGACAACTTTTACGATTTAAATATGCAAATAAAAACAGAACTATCAACATGTATTGCATTTTCTACACCGGCATTTTACGAATATAATTCGTATTTGTTTATATTGTACGCTATTCAAAATGCCCTACTCTTAAGTAAAACAGAAAAATACATCATGGCTAAGAACTGTGTATATGACATCTCATGTAAATGTGGAAAACTATACAAAGGTGATACGCACCCTTAACTAAAAGTACAATCAGAAGAACATCGAAAATCCGAAGTTCATGGAGAGATTGAAAATTCAGTTATAGCTAACCATATATTCAAAAGGAAAATGAGAACTCTTGAGTTGAAAGCCATGTTTAGTTTAAGCACAGTTTCCGATTGTTATTTGTTCTATAGAAGTCCTGGAAGTGACGATTTCTCAGTAGTCAGCTGTTCTGTACAGGTTCTGAACTTTATAATGTTGTAGCCAAAGAGCAAAAGATTCTTCCCGTGTTGGCTCGAAGGAAACATGCAAAGTTGCTAAAAAGTTTTTTTTTTTGTTTATGGAACAATTCTGGTTTCTGATTGGTTGGTAGCTGAACGTGAATTAATTTGATTCGTCCTTTCCTAACAGTAGAGTTTATAAATAGTCCATCTCAACTGTCATTGACCATTCCTGATTCCTAAAATATTGCAACATTAACCATCTACCAGTATAGGACGAGGAAACATTTTAGATAGAGAAGAACGGCTGAGATAAAGACGACTCAAACAAGCTGCACATATGCTGTGGAATAACCAATTACTAAGTATGCCTACTATAGAATTTAATACTATATGGGGACCATTAATTATGAGCAATAGATAATATATGAAAGTAATACGCATATATTGAGATATATATGTGTTCATATAAAGTAATAAATATTAATAGTGGCATTTACCATTAGAAATTATAAGAGGACTAAGGTTCCTTAAATCCGTACCAGATTTGTCTGCATTGAGTTGTAATGCAGTGGTTTGAGAACTTGAAATAATCAATTGTATAAAGTGATATTCTCCTTGAATATTCAATCATCAGTGTGGGTGAACGAAACATACAATTGTGAGGGGGTTCTTGTCACAGGTCACCAAATGTGACATTTTCAGGTCAGGGGCAACAAGTGTGAACCTCAGGGATCCCTAAATAGGGGCCCCTTATCACATACGCGTCGTGATCGTCTTCACAGGTAATTCTTCGTAAGTCCTCTCGGCGCAGCAGGGCTCGTTGATCGGGTTGATCAGTGTCGATTTCACCTGTCAGGCTGGAAGAAAAACAAGCTCAGATATTTCTAGGTTACGTAGTTAATTCAAGTTTAATTTACAAAATAGGATATGAACTTATATAGTGCTGTCCAGTTGTTGATTTATTACAAAACACTATTGAGTATCAATTAGACTTAGTACTCTCCGTTTTCGTGGTAGCGACGGACGGGTTGAAAAGGGTGTCGCGGCAACCTTTCGGTTAATGTTAGATTCGCTCAAGACCAAGCTTCAGACTGATTTTGACCCGGGGATTCGCTTTTGTACAGAGTTTATGGGGTAGTTCGGGCTGTTGGTTGGTTACGTCATCACCGGGGGAATTTCCGATTCCCTGCGTGTATGCTTGTGATTCTGCGAACGCTCGCAGTTTTGGTTCTCACGATCAGGGAGGTTAACCCCGTGACCCCTCCTCTGGCCTCAAAAAACGAAATCATATTCGTTATGTACTCAAAACGACATCAAATTCCTACCAAACAATAAAATATATATGCCTGTTTCACGAACATAATAAAATACATTATATTGGTAGTTATGCGATGGCTAGGGCAGCACAATTGAAAGAAGCAAAATCAGTTGGGTTTAATCATATATATATATATATATATATATATATATATATATATATAAGTATTAGTATTAGTATATTTGGCCAGTATTGTCGCTATGATGCATATTCATGAAACAGCAGCGACAAGTCCGATGATTTTTTTCCATATTTTCACTTTCGAGCTATCGGACCAGCTTTAACGTTCAACTCGAGTGTTCACAAAAACTCCCAATGCATATAAACGAAAAAACTAATGCGACGTCAAATAGTTCACGTGTTACACTCAATTGCTCTAAGGTTCGTTTTTTACCATGATCGGAGAAAAAGACATGACAAAACATGCGATGCTAACATGACAATTACGACTAAGGCGGCACAGTTGGTTAAGAAATATGTTACTGCTTTTACTATAGAAAAAGAACTCATAAACAAAGACGCGAACAACAGATTTTAGTAGAACGAATATATTGCACAATAAAGTGAAATACAAAGAAAAGTGTTTTAAATTTTCCTACTGGTAAGCAAACCAGTTTATAATCTCAAGTTGGAACGCGATATCTCGTCCAGGAGTAATAACCCGCTGTTCATATAATGACCAGCGAATCCCGATATGCAAAAATGCGTAAGTTTCCATAACAATTATTTTCAGTATTCGGGTTTTAATTCACCGCCAAATCCAGGGACGAACAGAAAATAGTTGAAAACTATTACTCTACAATATCATATCAGTACAGTTTTAAAACCATAGGGCTGCCCCTGTGAACTTACAATCAGATAGGAGAGGGATCCCCACTGTGTCCTCCACTTTGTGTCACTTCTAGCGCAGAACGAGTGATATCTCAGTATCTAAGCTGACCCCTATTTTATACGCTTGTCTGTTATTCATAACTAACAAAATCTCATCCGTTTAATAATTTACTTTCCAATGAAAAAAACAATCGTACGGCTCGATAAAGACACAAGAAGATGTTTTGATTCTGCGTCTAAGAAGATGGAAATTGCCAGAACAATACAATGTTGAATCTTTATTCCTATTAGATAAAGTAGTAAACATCTGATTAAATAACAGGGATTTTGAACTTATCTTAATTAGTACAGACATACGTGTTTACTAGTAGAGTAAACGGTAGAATATAGCATTAATTCATACACTCTACATTTAAAAAAATAATATTAGCGACTCCTGTTTTTTATATTTTTAAATAATTTTTAATGTGACGGATTGGAATTCTTAACTTTGATTAAATTTAAGTGTTAGGTAAAAAATAAATACATTAAATCAACAGTAACTTATGCACAGCGCTCACACGCATACGCACAGACACAGACACAGATACACACACGCACCCGCACCCCCCACACACATATATATATATACATATATATATATATATATATATATATTCCATTTTTCTCTACATTGGTCGATTTGGTAGTTCTAGATAATGTCTTCTGGAACTACTGGACCAATCTGGGTGATTATCCTATGAAAAATGCAGAGCACTAACTATCATTGCACCAGTTCGGTGCACATTCAATGTTTCAAGTGAATTAAAAAAAAGAATAAATATAGCTTGATTTGTTCATTTAAAAAAGAAAATGCTTATTACTGAATAAAACAAGCAGAATAATTTTGCAGTCATGCTGCCGCTAAACAACGCGATACATTTTCACATGTGTAAAATAAACCACACAAAACAAATATTCTCGTATAAATTGACTACCCTAATTTGGTCAATTGTTTCAATTGATGTCTGTCTATTTGTTGTGTACAGAACATTTTAAATGGTATATACCGTTCTGTGAATAAAATTGAAAGCCTTCGCTATTATTCTAAAGTAAACAGCGACATTGTCTGAGATTGGTATAACGAAAATATAAAACCATTTTAATTGTTCTTAGATATGGTTTTGTGGAAAGATAGTGTAACTCTAGTGTGAAAATGCAACAATCATGACTGGAAAATGTGCAAAAAAAACATTTCAAAATCGCTAATTGCCAAGTAGATATACATATTGTATTTGTATCCATACACAATTATATTTTAATTAATACATATTATTAAACAGTTAAGACATTTTTTGTGAACAGGATTGGGTTGTAATTTTCTTATTTCATACATCTATTTAATTTACCCGCTCTCTCGCTATCTCCGTAGTAAATATACGTAACTCAAGTACGGTACGCACATACATTTCTGATTCATAAGTTTATTCTAATGTAATTATGTTTAGATTTATTTGGCTATATTATCAATAGGTAAATGTCGATATACTAACACATTTCCTATTTAACAACATATAATAAAATTCATAGAAATTAATGTCTTTTAATCATATATTTATATGAGATATTATTCCGTCTCTCTATTCTTTTACCATATTTAGGACCAAATGTATTTAAACCAGGCATCAATCCCATTCGATACATCCAAAACAAAATATATCTCTTAGTGTTTAGTTTTACCTAAATCGAAGTGTACAGCAAGCTATAAGTCCCTTCGTATGTATGTCATAGTAAATTGTTTAAAGTTAGGAAAGAAATAAAGAACATTATTTTTTTCTAATTAATTGGCCCGTAATCTTTGACATTGTATTACTTTGGAATCTTTTTTGTTCCTAATGGCTGGCAGGGCCGTATTTTATCAAGTTTAGTATAATATGAAACTGTGTTCTGTTACAGTAGGCAACAGTCTTGTGGCAAAGCAATTCTTCGTATATGCCAGTGTGATCAAGACCAGATCGAGGTGATGATTTGGGTTGCGTATTATGTTATTCTCACTATTCTGTCAAGTAACGAGGAATGACCATGGTATGACAAAACACTCGAGAAAAATAAGCGAGATACTCAAATATTTGTGTAGTAGTAAATATAAAAGGTCTATAACGTGTGGATTGAAGTTATATAGTGTAAACATGAACAGTCTTTCTCGTAAGCATAAAAGTACTAACTAGTAAACATTGAAGATCTACACGGTAAGCATATATTTTCATTGGTAAGCATCCACGTTCTCTGCAGTAGACAAAAAATATTCCTATTATATTTAAAGTAAATTAGTTCAATTCCTTAAGGGATTCAGATATAATTCTTTTCGACGTTATCATCTTGCAACATACTCTATATATGTAAACACACACACACATATATATATATATATATATATATATATATATATATATATATATATATATATATATGAGAAAATATCATAAGCACATTGGATAAGAGAGTAAAGAAAGAATAAAGTTGAATACAAATTGAAATGATCGATGCTAAAAAGAGCTAGTAAATACTCTCCGAATAAGTCTGGCCAATGTAAGCTTTGCAATCTAGAATTATATCATATAATAATATCTTAAGAATGATTTCCAAACAATCAGCAGGAAGTAATGCAAAACTGTTTACATGGGTCTAAGTATATCCTGTCTCGACTAAAACCTGTTTACAAGCATGGATTAGTTAAAATAAATAAACACATCAAAGTATAGAAAATGAGACATTTTTCTTTATAATAATTCTTTTAAATAAGATATAACATTATCAAATAAGGCATAATAACCTGAAAATCGTAAATAAAAGAATGAATGTCCCAACTGAAATAATATAATGGGAGCATATCTTTACACTAGTTATAATCAGATAAATATTAAGAATAGACCTGGGAAGGAAATGTGCTGAAATATTTGACATAATGTAGAATTTAATTTTCATGTTACAACTGAGAGCTAATAATTGCATTTATAATTATATTCGAGAGGTATCCGGCGTTGCCCGGGTGTTTGGTGGTGTGTGTGGAAACTCCGGGGGTGGGGTGGGGTTATGAAAAAGTAAGTATGAGGATTGAACCCGAACCGTTCAGGCAAAGTTGTAAATTAAAGTGTGAAAAAAAAAAACTTCCGACGTTAACGATTGCCCCACCACGAGATGCTAACGGAAACACGTTTGGATTTATTTAATTACTTGGATTTGGCAGGCGGCCGTTTTAATGCGTTAATGAGGTCAAGTTTAACTGCGGGATAGTATTTCATTTACTACTGAACGCTTTTTTCCCCGAAGATGTTATAGGAAAAAGACTAACCAACATGCGGCGAGGTACAGATGTTGAATATTTATCTCCCCGAAATCGAGCAAATTAAATAGACAGGCAAGCTTCGTTGTTAACTGTGAGATATTATGGTCTATATGTGATATAAACGTTTTAAAAGTTGTGAAGCGACCGACCGTTTCTCTGAAAAAAGCCTTTTGTAGACATACAGAAAAAGCGAACACACATACAAACATACATACATTTTCTCATTTATATTTATAGATGTAAGTAATGAATAAATGATTAATTTAGTATATGGAAATACAACCTTTAAAGAAACCTTAAATATGCTAACAATTGGCAGGTTTGCAGTATTTAAACATTGTTAATATGAGTTTTAAATAAAACATTTAAATTATAAATGAAAATATTTTATTGTTTGATAGCGAGATATCTAAATATAAATATGTAAAATAGGGGTTCATACATCTATTACAAAGATAGAATGTATGAGAAGAGTGCTCATACATTTTTTTTGTATATGACTGGCGTCTTCTTCCGTGTCTTAGGTGTAAAATGAAATATACACGTACGACAGTTTACAAATGATAATGAAGCATACTGGAATCTGGATCAGTGTCTGTAACGGACCACATGCCCAACCATTTATATATATATATATATATATGTGTGTGTGTGTGTGTGTGTGTGTGTATATATATATATATATATATATATATATATATATATATATATATATATATATGTTTATTAGAGTTGGCTCAATTCCACCAGTAGTCTGTCTTCATGTCGGTACATGTTTTTCTGTTTTAAAGCCCCCTCTTCTAGGCTGAGTTTTAAGCAGGATCTCTTACACCGCATTATTGTTTGCCTAAATTACTTCAAAATTATTGTCTTCTCTATTCTCGTTACGTAGCTGATTTAAAGCTATTCCTCCTTGACTTAACCACCGCTCACCTATTTACACGTGGTGTTATCATGTTACTTATCTCTTCTCTTCTTCTCTTCTCTTCTCTATATAAATAAAATGAACTCATTTTTCCCGTCTGATTTTGACATTAATAGGATTAAAATCAAGATATTTCATGCAAATATAATATGCACAAACGGCATAAAAATATCTGAGTTGTTTTATAGGCTTATTATTTCTCAAATTCCTCGATAATCTTAGATTTCTATACTTTTTCTGCTAAGACGTCACGGCCAAAATCGGTTAAGATCAATGGACGTGGTAAAATATTTTCTCTCTAATAAATTCCTCTTCCCCCTGCCACCACTTAACACCGTTTGGGGATCGTTCACAAGGAACAGTTGAGAAGAGAACACCGGTTTGGCTTCGTAGTTCTTTCATGTGAAGTTATTTCAAATCACTAAACTAAGCTGCAGTGCTCTGTGGCGTAGTGGTTAGCGTGCTGGACAATTCACATTATATTTTCACGTTCGCGCCGACCTACCGTAGTCGTTTTTTTTTTCCTAAACAACTGGAATGGACTTTCTTGGTGGCCGAACTGTTAACGTTGCAGATGTTTTTTTTTTCACACTTTATTTTCCTACTTTTACTCATGACTCCGGGTTTGATCCTTCCTACTTACCTACCATACCATTTTTTAAAACTCCCCCCGTCCCGGAAACAAACACTCGGGCAACGCCGGGTACCCCCGCTAGTCAATTAATATTTACGAGTTCTTCATTCTTAAGTTTTGTTTTACCTATAGCTTGATTCATAAACACATAACTTAGTTATTTACATAATTAAACTTCAGCTAAAGTAAGTTTACCAAAACAATATTTATATTCTAAACCCAGTAAAGTCATTCGTGTTGTCAGGAATCAGTTTTACCCAGGAAGCTCTATACAACGATATGATTGATGCGGATGTGATAATGCTTAAATTAATATAAATCGCATAATTTATAATCAGCTATATCTATTGAGGAAATTGGAATATGACATACGGTAGCATATTTTTTTCTTTTTATACATTAATAAAACGTTTTAGAATTATGAGTAAAACATGTATAAACTATAACATCAATATACGGATTTGAAATGCATGGCTTGAAGTATTAAAACTATTAGGTCAATTTCAATATTTAAACGTGTTGATTATTACTTTATATTAAAATTCAAAATAAGAAATGTTGGATGCTACGAACAATTTTGTTTATGTTATAATAAAAACATTAGCAATCTTTAATAATAAGAAAACATCAACATTAAATCATTAAATATACTTTTAAATATTAATTACAATTTTCAAAATAATACATTTTGTAATGTAATTTTAAACACCCACACACACCAGAGGAAATAGGATTTATTCAAGTAAAATGTAACAGAAATTGTACTAAAAAATCAACCTAATTTCGGAAATGATTAATACTTAAGAAAAGATAATTTAATATAAAATTGCAGATAGAAAAATAATGTTAGCAAGTAAAACTTACAAAATAATTACATAAGAATGAATATATAAATAAAATAAATAAAATAGCAGTAACTAAGTGAATACAATTTAATATTATGCTGATAAACCGTTAAAAATACATAAGCTCACATTAAAATAAAAATTGCATTTTTTTACCAACGGATATCAATAAAAATAAAATGAAATTTAAATACATTGAATAAATATACAAATTAATTAATCAAAAATGTTAGATTAAATTAAAATATGTGTCAATAATAATCACAATGAAATAATAGAAATATAAAACTATAACTTCAAGGATGTCAAAAAATTAATTATAATGTTAGAAATTAAATTAAAATTTATGTCAATAATAATCACAATGAAATTATAGAAATATAAAACTATAACTGAAAGGATGTCAAAAAATTAATTATAATGTTAGAAATTACAGATAAAATAGAAAAATATTTTCGCATTTTCGCCGATTTCAATATATTAGGACACAAGTAAAATAAAATCATTGAGATATATTTAAATTCAATAAATGAGAGTCGAGGAAATATAATTAAAGAACGATAACTAATAGACACACCAACTAACCCTTCATTTTAATATGATATATTTACTAAGATTATCTAATATATAAAAGGCAAAATACATAAAAAACACAAAAATAAAGAAACATATGTATGATGTACGTACGTGTGATGAAACGAAAATGTCGTATTCCAAAAATCATATAAATTCATCAGGTCTCTTTAATTTTTTATGAAGAACATCATTTTCAAGTTATTAATGGGAATTTGTAGACATTAAAAAAATCTCAGAAGTTTGAATTAGTGTTGAGTTATCTCTCTTGTCTCATAACAGGATTAATTTCGAGATGGCCATGTGCGACAATCACCTCTCTTATTCATAAAATCTAATTTTCTTAGTTAAATAAACAAAAAAAAAACTGTTTGACAAATTTACGTGATTTTTGGAACATGATATTTTCGTTCTTTCATGAGTACGTATATCATGCATGCTAGAAAATCACCGTTCATTTTAATATGATATATTTACTAAGATTATTGATAATAAAACCCGTACATATTCATTAATTTACACTGAAATGTTTACTGTTTATATTTAACTTACATAAATGGTATAATTATAATAGAGAATGAATAAGCTAAATGAATAATATATAATAAAGTAACAATAAAACTAGAGAAATGCACTTCATCAATATAATAAACATCGTTTAATATAATTATGATTCGATAAAAGGACATCTCATTTACTTAAAAAAATGGATTATCGACCATTAATTTTATTTAAACACATTACGATTAAATATCAGAAAAGTGAATTGTGTATAAACATTAAGGTAGGTTGATGAAAACCAATTAAATGGTAATAAAGAAGCATAATTCATGTAATAAAAGATTTCAGTAAAATGGTAATAATACTCAGATATTGACAATAACTTTAGATAAAATAATCAATTGCTGTAAACCGAAATAGTGTATATATATATATATATATATATATATATATATATATATATATATATATATATATATATATACAAATATATTGTTATTAATTCTGTATAAAAAAAGATAAGTGTAATATATATATATATATATATATATATATATATACATATACATGTATTAATCATATAGAAATAAATGTGTATAGATTAAATATAATAATAATCTAAAAATATTAAATGGAATAGTTATTAGTGTATAATGAAATATGCTGCCTGCTATTTCGTATGTTTAATATTGGATACTTTACTTAAAAAATCAAAGAGATGTAATCAAAAAATAACATAAAACAATTAATTGAAACTTCTGTTTCATTATCGGATTATGTAATCATGTCCAAATGCATTTTCTTTTCTTTTGCTTGATTGATAGATGCTATTACCTGTGGTGAGTAAAAAATGAAATGGGTTTATTGGTCGATATAATGATGAGATTAATTACTTTTCTGCAGTGGAAAATGTGATTATGCGTTGTCAGGAATTTAAAATGTTAACGTAATGAAATGTCTTAATTGTAAGATGGAATTCCACATGAAATTTGAAATACAGACCTTTGTCATTTTTTCGTTATATGCTTGATAATTACATTGGGCTTTTTAAATGAAGGATTACTATATAAAAAGTGAAGTATAATTGGAAAAATCATATGTCAACAGAAATTTATATATATATATATATATATATATATATATATGTGTGTGTGTGTGTATGGATGTATGTATGTATAGATGTATGTATCAAGTAGCCACGTTGTGCTATTCTGCATTCATGATACAGCGAATACCTTCGATTAAAAATCAATTTGGGAACCAGAATCATTTTCGCTAACATTTTTAAAGTGGCATCTTTAAAATCAATCATTAATTATCGAAATGAAATAGCTATTATTCTCGATGGAAATGGCATAATACTCTTCGTTAAGCAAATTAATCTTGTCATTGTAACCGCTACATTTAGAAAAAAGTGAATGATGTTGATTGAAACTCCAAAAAATAAAGCCTTATGTGAAAGTGCTTTTCGTTGTATTCAATACTCAAGAGAAGCAAAGCCATAGAATAATCAAATTTAAACTTGATTTTGAAATAGGCTTGAATAAGGTGTATTAAAACCTGCGACATATTCACCATTTTTCAAACCATCATGAGACTATCTATTTAATCCTGGTCTTATTGATTTGTTCAAAATAATATTATACAGCTATCATGTTTTTGTTTTAAATATTGGCTAATGATAAAATTATATTTTCTGATATAAAATATAAGACGTCTTTGTGTGACTCTGTTTAAATAATATATATATATGTATATATATATATATATATATATATATATATATATATATATATATATACTAGCTGTACCCTGCCACGCGTTGCTGTGGCTCAATTTGGTGTAATGAAAAATTATAATAAAAAGAGAAAATGCATTTCTTTCTTATATTCTTAGTACAGCAATCCACTCTAACAAAAAAAAAATGAAAAAAAATGGTACTCTTGCAGAATTGGATCCTGATCCTCAGGATTACCGTCAATCATAGCTTGGGCTCGACCAACAATCAGTGGATAAAGCTAACGTTGAAACGCTAAATGTTTTTTTTTTTCTGTATACAAAAATGTGAGTTAGTAATTAATATTTGAATGATGGGGGGTACTATAAAGACCGTCTTAAAAGACAAGATGACCGATGGGCAAAAATAATTTAATCTGCTGACGTCATCACGGATAGTCCTTAGTTGCTTGACACCGGTAGTCACCGGTAGTCACTCCTAACGTCTTGAAGTCAGAGTAATATTTCTTTTTTTTATTAAAATGCCTTCACGGTGCATCGTTCCAAATTGCCGAGGAAATCATCGTAAAGGACCAAAAAGTGACAGTATTTTCATTTCCAAAAGATAAAGAATTATAATGCAGTAAAAAAAAGATTTTACACCATCTCCATTCAGCAAAGTAAATTTTAACGTGCCCCGCCTGTATTTAACACGATGTAACTATCATTTAATTCTAGATTATCATCTTAAATATTTTACCATCCAAAAGAAGACGCTTCAAATAAATTGCTAATATTAAAAAAAACATTTTTTACAGCATAAACTAATGAAAATGCGAGACAACATCGACTCTTTAAAACACGTTCTTTTGAAGAGACGATTTTTTTAAGCTGTTGACACACGTGTTTTAAAAATCTAGCAAAAATTAATTTTCCTGAAATTTTTCAATATTTAAAAATAAATTATGCCGGTTGATAAAATGTTTAAACTATTTTTTAAAGCTAGAAAGATAAAATTTAAAAATATATATATATATATATATATATATATATATATATATATATATATATATATATATATATATGAAACTAAACTAAAAAAACGCGCGTTCACTCGTGGTCTTACAATTCATTTCATTAACGTAATTGGGTTTGTATTACTGTACACATATATCCGAAAAAGTTGTCAAAAAACAAATATATAACAAATAAATGTTATCAAAGGCAAGATAAGTTACTTTTCTATCAAATATTTTTCGTGTTTTTATTCAATGTAACATGTTTATTCAGCTCGAAAAACATACAGTGTTTACCGATGTATTCGGTAAACACTGTATGGTTTTCGAGCTGAATAAACATGTGACGTTGAATAAAAACACGAAAAATATATCCAGTTTGGTAGAAAAGTAATTTATCCTGTCTTTGATAACATTTATTTGTTATATATTTGTTTTTTGACAACTTTTTCGAATCTATGTGTACAGTAATACAAACCCACGTATTTTAACAAACTGAAAATATGGATATAAAAAAATGATTTTGCATGTTATTTTTGTTATGTGGTGAAATAATCTTAAATAAGAAACATGATTTTTTCTTTAGGTTAATTATTTTTTTACTGTGCAATATTTCATGAATTTATTACAAATATTGTTTTTGATTTTGAACAACTATTCTGGTTCATTTTGATTAAAAAATATTCATTTTGATTAAAAAATATTCATTTTGATTTTAAAAAAATATTGTTCAGTTTGATTAAAAAATATTCATTTTGATTTTAAAAAATATTGTACATTTTGATTAAAAAATATTCATTTTGATTTAAAAAAATCATTTTAATTAAAAAAAATTCATTTTGATTAAAAAAATATTGTTCGTTTTGATTAAAAAATAGTTTAATTTTAATATTTGTTTATTGTCTTAACTCATATCAAATGTTTTGCTTGTGTTCTGATTCACATATACATAATCTTACATGCATAATTTTCATTTAATTATATTAAATAAACTTCAAGTTTATTTCAAATCAAATCGTGTTCCTTCACTTTTTTAAAATGTAATTTATAAGTAATTAAAGAACGCATTCTAATCTTTAAAGTCTATAATACAACGACATATTCAATTGCTTATAATATACTTAAACAAACAACCTGTGTGTTTTTTTATTATTTTTTTATTATTAATATTAGATGAGTTTCAGTATAAATCATCGTGTTCTTTCTTTATTTCTTTATTTTAATCCAATTTTGAAGTTTTGTAACGCTGTCTGTAAAAATTTCTGTTCATTATTGACAGTCTAAAGTTCCACATATCTTGCTTGTTGGGACCTCGGCGATAACGTCATTTTTTCAGCTGGCCGGCCATCTTTATAACGAAGGCGACGGTACTATACACATAAATGTTGTCCAAAAACAAATGAAAGCAAAGGTAAGGAAATTTACATTTCTACCTAACTGGATAATTGTTTAGTGTTTTTATGTAAAGTGAAATGTTTAATCGGCTGGAAAAACAGAAATGGTTGCAGACTGTTGAATACGTTAAGTTTGGGAAATTAAGTTGAAAACTAAAAACTATACAATACAGTGTCAAAAACCCACCGAATATGTTGCCATGACATAGGCTGACATAATCGGTGGGTTTGTGATAGTATTTTGTATAGTTTTTTTAGTTTTAACTCACTTTCTCAAACTTAACATAATCAACAGTGTCCGCCACCATTTGTATCTTTCAAATACACCGATAAACACTGTTTTTTTCGAGCTGACTAAACGTTACATTAAATGAAAAGAGTTTGTATTAACATATACAAAGAAGTTGTCAACAAATGAATATATAACAAATAAATGCTATCAAAGGCAAGAAAAGTAAATGTTCTACCTAACTGGATAAGATTGTAGTGTTTTTATGTAATGTATAATGTTTAATCAGTTCAAAAACATGCAGTGTTTATCGGTATATTTGAAAAATACAAATGGCGGCAGACTTATCGAACACGTTAAGTTTGGGGAAATTTTGGGAAAATGAGTTTAAACTAAAAACAGTATACAAAATACTGTTAGGAACTCACTCAATATATGTTACTGTGATGTAGGCTGACATATAATCAGTGGTTTTAAATTGTGATCGATACAGGTAACGACTTTTAAGAGTCTCTTTTAGTGATTACCTGATTTGAGGATATTATACAACTAAATGGCAAATCTGCCCCAAAAATCCGGTATTATTTTACTTTTAGGCCCGTCTCATGTTCGTATATAAATACATATTTTATTGTAGATTTCAGATTAAAAACGAACCTGCAAACCGTTTCCTTCGCAAAAAGAAAGTTTTCATGATATGAAGAAATGTCATTTTCGAAAAGTGGGTGACCACTTTTCAATTTAAATTTAACTTAGAATGAGCACCCACTTTCTGACCACCTGAGAGAGGGGCATTTTTCTGTGTGTGTGGGGGCTGTTTTGGCGGCCGACCTCCGCCCGTCCAACCAATTTAAGCAGGTAATTTTAAAGGATTTCCAAGGGTAGAAAGAAAGCCCCCACCCCAAAAGTCGTGGCCACAAAGTGGGTGATCATTTTACGTTAAATTATTATGGAAAAGTGATCCTTCACTTTTTTAAACTAACATTTCTTCATATCTTGGAAACTACCCGTTTGCCTTAATTATAAAGGTTATTTTCGTTTTCAGCGACCCCGAAAACCTATGGGAGTGGGAATTTTCGAGGGTGGAGTAATTCCTCATATTTACCTTTTTTTTTCTTTTTTTTTCCAATAACATAAGATATTAAGAATTAGACAAATTTATGGTGCTAAGGCACTTACCGATCCATACTATTTTTTAAATCGTATTTCCAAGTTTAATTTTTTTTTTTTTTTTTACTATTCAATTGTATTCTAAATAATGTTAATGCTTCTCTACTGTTCCTTGTCTGCTTAAGTTTAATTTTTGTTTATTAAATTGTTAGGTGAAAGTCCAGAATAGTTACAAAACACCCTTTTCTCCCCATGTTAAGAATGGTTTTTTAAATAATAACGTTATTGTTTCAGCACGGATCAATAAGTGCACGAGTACCCAATTTCTTTAATAAAGAAAAAAACATTCATATTTTAGAATAGATGCAAAACTCCCTCCCCATGTTAAGAATAGCTTTCTAAATACCGGTATTATTTCAGCACGGTGCCTTCTCTGCATCAGTACTATCCTTTATTTATTAAATTGTTAGGTGAAAATATAAAATAGTTACAGAACACTCTCCCTTTCCCATGTTAAGAATGACTTTCTTAATAGCGTTATTTCAGCACGGTATCTTCTCTGCATAAGTACAATCTTTTGTTCATTAAATTGTTAGGTGAAAGTATAGAATAGTAACAAAACGTCTTCCCATGTAAAGAATGGCTTTCTAAATAACGTTATTATTCTATTATTCTATTATTATGGCACTTTCTCTGCATAAGTACCACGTTTTGTTTATTAAATTGTTAGGTGAAAGTACAGTGCTCATGCAGAGAGTGATCTGTGTTGTAATAATACCGTTATTATTTCAAAAGCCATTCTTAACATGGGGACAGGAGGGTGTATTTTAACCTTACAATTGAATAAAGAAACATATAATAAAACTGTAATTAAACCTGGAAATAAGATTTAAAAAAATAGCGTGGACAAAAAAACTGTACTTTACCAACCAATCTTATATCGAAAAACAAAAAAAAAACTCAAAAAGAAAGCGACAAACTTTTTGTTGGCCCTATATAATAAAGAAAACATGTGTAAATTAAAAAAATTGGAAGATAAACAAATGAATTATGTTTTATTTTGTTTTTTTATTTACTTATCGAGTAAACAGAAAATGAATCTTTCGTCAATTCGTGGCTGTGGAATGAATCGAACCGGAAGTTCAGTTTTATCAACGGAACAGATTCCCACTAACGGTTAAAAAATATATATTTATTTCGCGAGGTAAATTTATTTTAATAACATAAAAAACATCCCTCGACTCTAAAGATGGGGTGTATGAAAATTTCAAATACATTGGTAACGTAGAAATATGGTTGTATTAACTTTTAACGAACCAAATTTACATTTACATATATATATATATATATATATATATATATATATATATATATATATATATATATATATATATATATGTGTGTGTGTGTGTGTGTGTGTGTGTGTGTGTGTGTGTACAAGATAGAGAAATTCATACAAGGGGCAAAAGGAAACAAATAAAAAAGACAGTCAAATCTCATTACAATTTATTTTGACCTTCTGCAGGCTTCCTCGGGCGTAATGAATAAGTCAGGTCTGTATCTGACTTGATAAACTTGTTAAGCAAATTATTGACTTTCTACCGTGCTAAGTGTTAATTAATTAGAGGAAGAGAAAAAGAGAAATAGTGTGGCATAAGACAACGGTTCAGAGTTATGTTTACGGCGGATAGTAAATTAGAATAGAACGATTATCACCGTGCTAGAATGAGGCCCAATAAGTAATCGATGTTGAATAAGGGAGCCATAAGAGAAGGAAAAACCGCGTGTTATTGATGTATTTACTAGAAATACAGAGGTATATCAGAGCGAGAAATGCCAACAATATCTGAATAAATATACATATATATATATATATATATATATATATGTATATATATATATATATATATATATAATTAGGTTTTTCATTTTTTTAATAATTAGGTTTTTCTTTAATTAATTCTTGGCAAAATAAAAGAATACCCCCCCAAGATCGGAAAAAGGAATGGAACTGTCGTATTCAATCAAATATGTCTTAATAATGACGTGCTGCCAATGTATAATAATATAATGAATATCAGAAAACTTCCACAATTTTGTTTAAGTTAAATGCTCCATGTTACTATTTCAATTTGCAAGGTTAACCGAGTAAACATATATGGTAATTACATGGTACTAACGGGTATAAAAACTGAATAATCAGTGCAGCCATAATGTGTTTGTATTCACACATATTTCTAGTGTTATTTTATGTCATTATCGCTCATACGTTAAAAGGTGAAAAAGAGAAGGAGTCTATTATGTAGATTGAATAGGATCCACATACACATTGCAGCATTTATTGTCACTATTCTCAACGAGAGTAACAAAAATGAATATATGAATAATACGCAGGAACTAGCTGGTTTAAAGAGACAGACAATAAATTTACTGCCCGATAAATCTAATTAATAATGCTTGGATTTGGACGCTACATCCGAGTTACCTATCTTGTCGATTCTGTCATTTAAAATATAGAAGTGGCTTTAATGAAAACAGAAAAAAGTAAATGCTATGTATACAATTACACTGACACCCAGGAGAACGTTATCTTTGGATGATAAATATTGCAATAATCATATTGGAGAATGTCACTACTTTTGACTCCAAACATACATTTTTCACATTTATTCATATGATGTGTAATAATAAAATATTTTTTTTTATTAAACGATTTATCGCATTTCTCATAATTTTGGATATTCAGAATTTTTTGCAACTGCCCCACATGGCATCATATATATATATATATATATGTATATATATATATATATATATATATATATATATATATATATATATATATATATATATATATATATATGAACAAATGATTAATAAAACATGTTAAAAGACATCTTGAAAAAGAGTTAAAACATATTTAATTTAAAAAAAGGAAGCACAAGATAAGTGGATAGTCCTTAATCCGCGGAGTTTCGAAGAAATACTCTCCTTCTCATCAGAGGGCAGGAATTAGCAAAATGCGGGATCGGATTTTGCATATAAAAGTATTTAATACAAACTACAAGTAAGTAACGGATCTTATTTGGTTAAAAAGAGGGTGAGGTAAGGGGAATAGGAGGCAAAAGAAAAATGATGAAAAGATTTCATATGAATGGATAGTCCGGTGAAGGGTAAAAAATCCAAGAATGGTAAAATCCAAAAGTGTCGAATATAAAATGCCCAATCCAATGGGTAAATTCCAAATGGTCCAAAATGATCTAAAAGGCAGAGTTCCTTGGAAAAAATCGCAAATGGAATGAATTCCAAATCATTAAAAGAAAAAGCACCGGAGAGAATATTTAAAACACGTCTGTCAAGTCTGGAGAAATCAAGTAAATTAAGGTTAAAAAAAAAAAAACGAAAATCGGTGAAAGTTTAAATATGAAAAGCAAGGTCAAACTGACCCAGACAAAAATCGCGAATGATAGCGTTAATAATTAGGTCGACTTAGATATGCACGTGAAAGTCCCAGAATTAAATTAAGAAACACGGGTCAGAAAAACAAATAAACGGCTAAGTTTATGAAATGGAGCGTCTAATATATCACACAAAAAAAAACTATATATACATATATAAACACATACATATACATATATATACACATGCATATACATACACAGATACAGACACACAAATGCACACATACATGTACATATATACACACACGCATATACATATATATACATATATGTATACATATACAATAACACACACCCATATATATATACATATATATATATATATATATATATATATATATATATATATATATATATATATATATATACAAACACACACACGCATGCATAAATATATACACATATCCAAAAACATATCCAAAAACATATACAAGTTAAACAAAAACATACATTTTCATTTTATTAAAGCCGGGCTTCTTTGAAATTAATTACTCTTTGTTTATCAATAAATCTCTATATGAGTTACACAAACACAACCACACACATATGTATATGGATATATGTTTATATATATATATATATATATATATATATATATATATATATATATATATATATATATATACATATATATATATGTACATATACACTAATTTAATAAATATTATATTAATTAATCATATGTATATATTTATATATATACATGTATATATATATGTATATATATATATATATATTAGCAGTTCAATCCTGCTTTGCTCGGGCCCTATATATATATATATATATATATATATATATATATATATATATATATATATATATATATATATATATATATATATACATATATATATATATATACATATATATTAGCAGAGGAGTTAGGTAGAGTCTGTAAAGGTCAACTCTTTTAGCTTTGACCTTTTGTCAGAAAAAAATTATTTCTCACACTGAGTAAAAAAGTGTGCTGCGTGCCTGAATACCATTTATGTAAAATTTCATATGCTTAGACTCAAAATTGGCTGAATAGTTTGCTTGAGACCTCAAAAGGGCAATGTTCATATCTGTCACGCGTTGCCAGCCAAATATCAATCCAAAAGCTAATTAATAAGTTTGCTCTATGCCTCAATACACTTTATGTAAAACCTAAATGTAAAATCAAAATAAAAAAAAAATGTTAGACTAAATATTGGTTGAGTAATTTTGTAGAGACCGAACTGCTTCAAATATTTTTAACTTTGACCCACACTTCGACCTTTTTAACATTTATTGTTTTGAGGTCAAATTAAATTCGAAAGTTTAATACATGTTTAAGTTACCTATTGTAAGAAATTCTCTTAATCGTTTTTGCCTTTGGCAAAATGAAAGAGACACAGAAAAGCAACAAAGGCTCACCTTAAATCCAAAAATATTTTTATTTACAAGAAGGTAACAATGAGTATGTATTGCAAAAGAGTGCCCTCTTTAGCTTCAACCAAATGGCGGATAGTTCATGCCTTGAAAGGCGAAGGTAGTTTTCTTCTTGAGGAAGATGCTGGTTGAATCGGCCGCTCGTAGAAATGGTTGAGGGTTCTCGAAATACTTCCAGACAGGTCAATCCGAAAAAGGCACATTGCGATCGATGTTCATAAAATAGTATGCCCCATGCGGGCAATGATAATGAAGTAATTAATCCGTAGAACATTTTAGCCTCCGGCTTGTATCCGAATTCCAGTGAGCGGAGATAATAAATGGGATAGAACCCTGCCTTAGTTCATTAGGCACGGAGCGAGATAACGCGCGTCGGCTTTGCTCGACGCCGAATTGAAATCTGTTTTAAGAAACACAATATTCCCGCCAAATTCTGAATCTTCCGCAGCAACTGAACAATGCAATATCATTAGTCGAAATAGCTGCGTGATTGGAAAATCCAGCGGTTATCGGCCTTGCATTCTGAAATTTCTAACACTATATCTAATAGTCCAAGCTTCCCTTGTCATTTGAAACACTGTGTTGTCAAAGCAGTTGAGAACATTAATTTCGTCTAACCTATTGACGTTTTAATGTGCTATATCCTTTTGTAGTCTCTTAGTAATATCGGATACAAGAACAAAACTAATCTAATCTGGTATGAAATCAAATTTTTTCTTGTTACTTAGCGGGAGCATTACTTAAGAAAATGCAGCAGATACCGTAAAAGCTAGGGTGCGTATGCCACACAGAGAATATCTTATTTGCTCTGGGAATAATGTGTAGCTTTCAATATTTTGTCAGGTTTTACATAACAGAAAGGTTATATTTTATACTCGGTTTTTCTAACAAACCCCTGTCTATAAAGGTCTTTGGTCATCTAAGATAGTGTCTAGTAGGCATTACATTTCTCTTCAGTAGGCAACCAATTTCTATCATGTAGGTTTTCAAATTCTCTCCAGTAAACATCTATAGAAACAACTTTGTTAATGATGCTAACATGTATATCTCAAACCAAGCAACAGCTAAAATGACGAAATCGTGTCTATTTCCTTTTACTATTTTATTATAATTTTGATTAAAAAAAATCGTATTCATAATACGAGTTATTTTACAGATGTTACCTAGCGAAACGCTGGGTATATCGGCTATATAGATAGAAAACAAAAATAAAGAAAACGCTTTGTTACCTAAGTACATCGCAAACATTGTAGGTGATAGATATTTGAAAATCATATTTATTTTATTGCTTAAAAATAAGAAAAATATTCTCTTTGTTATAATCATTTCACAGTTTAATCTGAGGCAGACTTGCTTTTCACTTGCATGGTCCTAATTAATACTAGAAGTCGAAGCAAATTATTACTGCTTTCTCTTTTTTATCCTGATGTATTTACAAAAGAGTTTGCATTGGAGGGTCCTGTTATAACAGTGTAAAGAGCCATTGTTATTATCAACACAGTCTCGATTCCTGAATCATCTTTTTGTAATAGACATGCCCACCATGATGAAGTCACTTGTAAAAAAAAACAAAAAAAAAAACACTCCATGCGACACGTAATGATGCCCCTTTGGTTGCAAAAATATTAGGAGGCAATCGAAAACTGCATGACATTACTTATAACATTAAAATTTAACTTGATTTTAATATTCATATTAGACATAAAGTACTACTGCTGTTATCTTTCGGTAAAACTCGTTACCAAACGAATAAGTTCCTAAAGATACCAAACTGGTCGTTTCCTCTAAATAATAATTTGTTTTAATAAAATAGGTATTATTACATCATTTATTAGACGATAACCCGTAAACCATCCCCCCGTTTAATGTATCTACATCACAAGAACGTTTCCAACTAAAATTGTAAATACGATATATTCTTAAATGTTAACCAGAACAGTATTCGAGGCATTTTTATGTGTGTGGAATTTCAACCGGGCTTCGTAGCGTAGTGACATGCACGCTCGATCATGTATGGGATTGAAGCCCTGCTATAGTCCGCCGCGCTGATGAGCACTAGGGGAGCCCTAGGTAAGTCGAAACACGTGTCGGCGAATATATATATATATATATATATATATATATATATATATATATATATATATATATATATATATATATATAGAATGGGGGTCAAAAGAGTTTGGAGGCCTATTTTTTGTCAATTTCATTATTAATTTTGCTTTGTTTTTCATTTTGGACTCTTCCATCATTTGCTGGTTGCTATTCTGGTTCGTTCCATTACTACATTTTACGATAAAAGCCAGAATTTAATAATAGTTCGACATTTTCGACTTTTCAGGTGAGCAAAAAGTATATGCAGATAATCTTAATTTATTGATGAAGGAAATATTATGACAGGTAGGGAGAAGGGTGAAATTGTTACATTTCTTGCTGCAACGAAGTCTACATTGGAAATTTCGAACATTTTGAAATGAGATCATCGAACTGTGAAACGTTTCGTCATCGACGGCAAAGATGGAAGAACAAAAGCATAAAAGTGGCAGACCATAGGTGACTTCACCACGAGATATTAGAAAAATCCAGAGCAGTTTGCTAGCAAACTCACACAGCACAAGCAACACTATTTTCGACCATGCAGGAATGTCTGAGAATCGGATTTTGAAACAGATAGCCGACCAGAGAACAGATACAAAATGTCCTCCTTTGAGTAATATAAACTGTCAGAAGCGACTAGCATGGTCCATTAAATATTAGAAAACCAATTTTCAAAATGTTCTCTGGACTGAGGAGGCGAGAGCAACTTTCGACGGCCCCGACGCTTGAACCAAGGGATGGCGTCTTAAAGGCAATAGCCCACGCTTGCGATTAAAACGTCAACAGGGAGGAGGAGGAGTGATGATTTGGACTGGTATTATTGGAAGTGAGATTGCCTCTGACTGTATAAAAATGAATTCTGTGAACTACTATAAGTTTTTGGAAGAAAATTTATTGCCCTGGTTTGAATACACAAAATGATGCTCTCAACCAGAATCTAATTATCCACAAGACAATGTCCCAATCCCTGCTTCTCGGTTCAAAAAAGCTTGGCTTTCAGACAAGGGGATCTCTGGTGAATGTCTGATGGACTTGCCACCTCAGAGCCCGGATTTGAATCCGATAGACAACCTCTAGTCGATTCTGAAAAGGAAGAGTTACGAAAACGGGCATCAATTCCATAGTAAAAAAGACATTTGGGAGAGAATCAAGAAGGTATCTTCTGAAATCCAACTTCAGCAAGTGCACACACTAACATCCTCTGTTGATAGGAGGCTGATTGATTTGATTAAAAGTGGAGGAAAGCGAATAAAGGGGGTCATAAATTCGTATTGTTCTGTTAATTGTTATTTGAGTAATAACTGTTGTTTTCTTTTAATATGTTATCGATATATGGAACTATAATCATGATGACACAATCTTTCGAATTATATCATGTTTAACAATGGTATTTATTGCGGAAAAAATGAGTGTTTGGAAACTCTTTTGGTCAATATTTCTTCCTAAAATCATTTAAAAATCCATACCCCCCCCCAGTGTGTTGTTATTTGATTTACGTTTCTATGGATTCACTTCATATATTTGCATATCAAACAGTGAGTAACATAGTTATTATATTGGAAAATATTGAAGCATACATTTATCAATTTATACAACTTGCACCCACTTTTGACCCCCACTATATATATATATATATATATATATATATATATATATATATATATATATATATATATATATATATTCATATTCATAGATATGAGATTATTTCACCTCCCAACCTACTTAACGTATGGGGATTTGTTTGATTATAGTGTTACCAAATAAACTTAGAATGTAAATAGCATTTTACCATGACGAAAATCAAATTAAAGAAAAAAGAGGAGGTGTAATACTAATTTACATACTAGAAGGCTATGAAAATGACGCTGTTTAAATTTCATGATAAAATGATATCCTTGAAAAGCTAATTAAATGTCAGAAACACCGAACTTCATGTAAAAGAAACACATATAAAAGAGGGATATATGCAAAAAGCAAATATAAAATCTGTCTACAGTAGAATTATTTCGACTGTAAAAAACTCAGTTATTTTATGAGTCTTTTGT
>NC_136497.1:35173100-35290600 GCF_053919585.1 Euprymna scolopes
TTATTTCTTGTTTCATCAAATACTTCTGCATGCAAAATTCGATCCTGCATTTTGCTAATTCCTACCCTCTGATTAGAAGGAGAGTATTTCTTCGAAACTCCGCGGATTAAGGACTATCCATTTATCTAGTGTTTCCTTTTCAGATTAAATATGTTTGTAACTCATTTCAAAGTGTGTTTTAACATATTTCATTAACTGCTGGCTCATATTATAAGCTCTATCTTCTATTTGATTTTATCGAGATTTTATATCTGGCTGAGATAATTTTATAAATATTAATTCTTTAATATTTATAATTTACTTTAATTTTACCATCTTGGATCATTTTGGTGAATTCAATTGTAATTTTCATTTTATATATATATATATATATATATATATATATATATATATATATATATATACACACACACACACATATATATATATATATATATATATATATATATATATATATATATATATATAGTTCGGATATGTCTCACGAATGAGCCTCAAATTAGGCCGACACGCTTGGCTTTCTGGTTAATTGGATGGCATGGCTCCTGTGAGCCGCTGTGAAATTTTTTATATAATTATATATCTACATATATATATATATATATATATATATATATATATATATATATATATATATATATATATATATATATATATATATATACTAGCATATCAGCCCGACGTTGCCGAGGTGTTTGGGTGTGTATGTTGAGCAACAAAAAAAACGTGGTAGTAGGAAGGCAGGCACGACCCCGTACCCCGAAGTGGGAAAAGAACGGCCAAAAAACGTGACGTCTTTGCTTTTACGACCACCCTCAAACCGGAAGTGATGTAGGATTTAATTAAGGCTAGACAATCGAGAGAAGAGGGTGACTTTCACAAATATCGGCGTAAAAAGCGACCCCCCATAGAAAAGTGCCCAGGTACATGTGAATATATTAATATTTTTAGCAAATCGATACTTGGCGTATTAAAGATCGAACTTAAAGCGATACTGATTTTGGAAAAATATGTCGTCCCTGTCAAAAGTTGTGGCAGACATGCAAACATGCATACATACATACATTTATATATTGGTAACAACAAAATTACGACCGAAACTGATTAACAAGCTTTCCCTATCTCTGAATAACCTTTATGTAAAATTTCAAATGTTTAGACCAAAAATTGTCTGAGTAATTTGGTAGAAACTATAGAGGTCAATTTAAAACAAAAAAAAAACAACTTTGCCCCGTATTATGACTCCCTTAACGTTTATTGTTTTGGGCTCAAATCAAGTTATTAATTAAGATCCATGGCCACGGAATCTATATCTGAAATTTCAAATGTTTAGACTTAAAATTGTCGGAGGTGATTGGTAGAGTTCTAAAAGCTCAAATCGTTGAACTTTGACCCCTTAACAGCCTAATTTCTAGCTGACAACCGATCACAAAGATTTTCTCAAATCTCAGTATCCTGTATATCAAATGTCGAGTCTATAGACTTTAAATTTACTGAGTTATTGCGTAGGGAAATGTACACACACAGATACACACAGACACACACACGGAAACACACAGACACACACATACACGTTCCCTTTTATACACCCCCCCACACACACATATATATATATATATATATATATATATATATATATATATATATATATATATATATATATATATATATATTAATAAATTGATCCTGTGTGGTTATATTACACTGGTGTATCTCTAGTTCTTTGAATTTTGATAAAATCGCATATTTTTTAACATTTGCAGCTTAGTACTCATCGTGTATTATTAAATACAAAACAACGAATATTTCATTGCGATTATGGAATTATATTCATAAAAAAATCGTAATTGGCATCATATATCTAGCATAGAAATAAATTAAAACATAAAACCAAGCAAAATGAGAGTAATTAATTTGTTTTATGAATTTCTCGAAAATCCAATACCACTTATGTAAAAAATATAATTTTTACAATGCATGTTTTAATAGTAGGTCACCTTAGTCTAGGACACTATTAATAAAAACATGAGTGCATCAGCCTAATTTTAGGAAAGTTGTTAGATGTTATTATATCACTTAATTATATCTCATACTCGATTTCGAAGCATCATGCTTATGAAAAGCACATACATTCTGTTCTGTAAATCAATTGTAACGACAGTATAGAGTATAATGTGGGTTTAACGGCGCATATATCGATAACTACCCCGAAAGCTATATATTAATTGAGCAAAGTATGTTGCTAAGATATATACAATGCGTTCAAGCATGTACGTTTACACAACACATATATGTAAAAATATAAGCGAACACAGACATAACACAATACTATCTTAAGACATGCATCGCGATTTATCAAAGCTAAACAAGAGTCGATGAAGAAGAGAAATCGACAGAGTCTTAGTCCGATAAAGCAGAATAATAGGAAAAAATTGAGAATGATATAAGCAATATACAACAGAACGGGCCACAATTCTTTCATTTTGGGCAATTATAGTATTGCTCACGAAAATATGTTCCTTTGATTATATTTTTATCATTGAATCAATGAAAACCCTAACAAATGTCTAGTTGAAAGTTAAGTTGTCTAACACATAGAGGGCATGAGCACTTTAGTTACGGAAATAGTGACAAACTAGTTATATATGTCAGAGACCATCAAGCTGTTCGCTGCCAGAGTAATCCGATTTGCTTGCCTTACTAGGAAGAAAAATTGACGAAACAATAGACCTTATACTAATACGTTGTCTTCACACCGATACTGTGAGAAATATCTGTCTTTATTGTTAAAATGATTTCAGAATAATGCTCGATCAGAATAGATAAAGCTGGTTCTACTGTTTCTTTGTGCGTCGATATAACCGTATTGACGAAACCGCTGAGAATATAATTAATTCTTCTTTTTAATTATATAATGAGCTAGCCATATCATGTGACGTAGCTCAGTGTCGGAACGCAATTAATGCAATTTTAACAGACGTAGTATTTACTTCTAAGTTGATACGCGTTGCAATTGTAAATAAGTATTTGTTGACAATTTATTGGACTGCGTTGAAGCTGTCAAGGTAGCAGTTTGTGAGAAAATGTTCCGCAGCAAGCATATCTTGGCAATATGTACAACTTCAGCATAATATTACCCAACGAGATTGACATGCCGTAAAATGCACCACGAAACCAGTACAATGTAGAGATTATCATATATATATATATATATATATATATATATATATATATATATATATATATATACATATGATGTGATAGTCTGTGCATACACACACGCAAATATATATATATATATATATATGTATGTATGTATATATATATATATATATATATATATATATATATATATGTATACTGTGATAACCTCTAATGAAATATTAGGTATTAGGAGATCAAGGAATTAGGATTCTTCAAAATGGCCTACGTATAGTGTTCACTATTTAAAACACTACTTTACGTGTAATTGTTTAGCTGCTCTACAGTTCATCAACGTAGCGTGCCTGTACTAGGGCTCGAACTTCGAACTTCGAACGATAAGGGTTATAGTCAAATTCGTATACTGTTATGCAACGCCCCCTATAGGCTATTGTTATCGCTTTTAGTATAATTTTATTGTTTATTCTTTAGCGATAATAAAATATTCGGCATTAACATCCCCTCCCAAGGAATTAGTATTTAGTAAGTAATATCGCCCAAGGTCGTAAACACACACACAAACACCCACACCCACCCACACACACACACACATATATATATATATATATATATATATATACATATATATATATACATATATATATATATATATACATATATATATGTGCGTGCGTGTATGTATGTGTGCGTAAGTGTATATATAAATTTATTTTAATAACAATGTTAGTATTTTGATCAATTAAAGGAGTTTTAATGTTCTTATTTTCATGTTCATACTAAGGGCTAAAAAACAAAATAAAACTACTAAACTGTGGACGATATTTGAAATATAAAACTCACTTTTCCCGGACAATTCCTATGGCGTAATATATGTAAGACATTCTGACAATGATTCTTACTTCCGTGCCTCTTCAAGTCTAAAACAGCAGCAACTAGCGTTGTTTCTCAGTAATTTTCTTTACATTTTCCTGTCTGATTTCTTGCCATCTTCTTAATTGTTTCTTTGTGCAGTGTAACGAGGCATGTGCTTTCCTTATATCACGATTCCCTTTATCTTTTTCGCACCCTTTCCTCATCACTTCTAGCTGCTGATGATGTAAAATACATGTTTGCTGTGACCGAATACTTCCAATGTTCGTTTTATGACTCGCCGCCAGCAAGTGGGCCCCAGCAGATTTTATCGGATGTGAGATGACGGCAATTTTGATTGATGGCCGACACGCAGTCAGCTGTGTCATATACGGCGTCATCCGCCTGAAAAACATCCAATGGTATAGGGATTGTCGTTTTTTTCTTATTTAAAATCTTATATTGTTCTCTTTATTTTGTTCTATCGTACACATCACTTCAGCATGATTAACGAAATAAGAAAAAAGAAAACCTTTGTGCTAAGTGCTTTTTATTTTTTTCGACTTCTAAACGTATTGTCTATTTTTGTTGTACGTGTTATCCTCATTATCTTTATACCCTATATTCTGCTTGTATCTCCATCTATTGTCACGCACACTAAAATGTAGGCTTGCTAGCAATTAGTTAATGAGATAAGAATTTTTGGGGTGAGGTTTGAAGAATGATTAGGGACAAAAATACAAGTCTTTTTCGTTATAAATCGCATGCAAGTATCAGTCCCACCTTGTCTCACTAACACAAAAAGTAAAACATGCATTGCCTGGATTAATATGATTACTGTGCAAACTTTACCTAGTAAATTTATACTATTTCAGCCGATGTTATCTATGATTTTTTAATATTTTACAGATTTGCCCCAGGAATAATCGGTTAAGTTTGCAAGTTCGTACCTGTCACAGAGTTCGTGATAATGTTTGCACAATTTGACTACACCCAACAGGAATTATATTAAAACGGAATAGAACCTATTCGTATAAAAAAAAAACACTAGATTAATGCAATTCAGTCTTTATCTCAATACTTTAAAACACTAAATGCACACGTATTTTGAACTTTTTTTTAAATTACTAACGGAATTTTACTCATCTATAAGTGTAGATATTAACATGCGCTTAAAAGTGATTAGAATTCATATGCCTACATATTTTAATTCGCAGTTATTGATGTCATTTAATTTACTTTGCATGCATGTATATATTCATTACAGTTCTAACAAATAATTACAGTAAATAATAAAGCTATTAATGTAATCTTTAAAATAAACAACACGTAAGGATATGTATTAATATGTGAAATACTTAATTAGACCCACACTTGTTTACATCTTAGTTATTAGTTTGTAAATGATATAGTCAGTTTCCTTATGCCTCGATTTCCACTTCTGTGGGAAGTTTTTGAAAACTTGTAAAACTATACATTTTAGAAGGGTTATTGTCTCGGGAATAAGAAAACCAACGTTTGTATTTTCCCAGATGTGTATATGTCGGCCATATGTGAATCTACACAATGGCTGCCGTAAAATGTGCGTTCTGTAATATGCTAACCTCTGAATAAGTTGGAACACTGATTTTAATTGCTAAACCTATATTTCGAGTGTCATGGAATTTATAAAGCAAAGACATTTTAAACATAAACCCTTAGATACATAACTGGGTCCAAACTGACCTGGTGTTTTTTTTACATGAAAGTCACTCATTATCAAGGCCAGGAAGCCACTCGGGGATACGGGTTATTGTTTGTACAGTAGTCAATGGGATAATATCGCAGTAATCGTTAGTAATGGTGATTTGATAAATTGCCTTACTAAAGGGGGCGGTTCATCAGGAATTTGTTTATGTTGGACTTGAAGACATGATTGTTTGGTTACTATATTTTTATATTTACTATTGTTTTCTTGCAATATCTTTGTAATGAAAAAGTTATATTATTTATAAATTCATATTTCAGTTGTTCCTTAAAAAAAATTGCATTAATATCACTAATTGAAATTGTTTATTTACCTCTGATATTTAAGAAATGCTAGTTTGTGTATTGCTACTCCAAGGCGACGTACTTTAATGTAAAATAACTAAACTCTTGCTGATATTATTACAGAAATTATTATGAAGACACACACATCCCATGTATGGGTTCAAATTCAGTAAATGGTAAAGTACAATCACTGACGTAACTAGACTAAACGTCACCCGAGGCGGTCCGTTCAAATGTCACCACATTTACCCCCCCACTTACCCCTGTGGTGAATCTTAAATTAAATTAAAGCTATCTTAAATGTTCATAATGGTTTACTTACTTACTGATCGGTGCATTGCTGCTTATGCGTACAATCAAAGACAAAATAAAATACGAAAAACAATCAGCTAAAATGAAACTGTTCAAAATATCACAATAATATAAAACTTATTTACTAGTATGAAAACCGGGTATGAAAACCTTTTAAGGAAGAACAAAATGTATACTATGACGAGTCACTTAGTAAATGGATTAAAAAGTAATTAATTCTTGTTATGAAGAAGAAAAATTGGTATTAGAAACGCAGTCGAGTAGAAACGCCACAAAAGAAAAACAAAAGAATTAATCAGTGAGAAAAAAGTAATACGCTTATTAAAATAGAAAAATCACGAAGCAGGGCGTTAACATACTTTTTATTTTATATTAAAATCTACACTAGAAAAAAAATCTGCAGTTTTGTTACCTCAGTTTTTTCGGACATTTAAGAGCATTTCAAGAGTAGAGGAACTTAAATACACCGAGACTAATCGAATTCAAGTAAACAGACGCTAGAAGTTTAAATGATTTTTTATTCAATTATTTTTTGGGAAAGTTCACACTAAAATAAAGCCCTTTTTTGCCAAAGTTTTCAGATCATTCCTATAATGAATCCATAAACTTTGTTGATCCTCCTCCATCCGCGATAATGAATCACGTCGAGAGAATGTGGAGAGAAGCAAAGCAAAGAAACAACATTGAATATGGGACAAACGGGGAACCATAGGAAAGCTATCTGACAGTACTCATGTGTAGACAGAAATTAAAAGATTATTTCGCCTGCATATATATATATATATATATATATATATATATATATATATATATATATATATATATATATATATATATATATAGACCAAATAGAAACAAAGCGGGGATAAAACAAATTCCAGGAAATGTTTTTATTAAATATCGTAACATACATAAAACTCTACACCCCATTGTACTTTGATCTTTAGAAGAAATATTCACTTTCCTAACATTTAACTACAAAACAGCAAACTACAAAGGAATATACGTTAGATATTATTGCCTTATAATGAAATTTCTCTTTGTAGCAAACTCGTCAACGACATTGTCAAACTCTATTTATTTTGTAAGTTTTTTTTCAATAGACAGGATAACCAGATCTTTGTCATAAAACTTTTCCGTAAATAGCTCATCATACACAGCTTTGAGCTTAATAACAGGCAATTATATTCCTTCTTCGCGGACACAAATAATATTATCTACCAGGACGGCAAAAAAAACGGTCCAAAAATGGCATTCACTGCCTGTACTCTGGTATTCAACTCGATATGGAAAAGGTCCATACACTCGAACATTGCTTTCTTAGTCTCTTCCTGCAATGTCAATTCGATATCTCTTGCCTCCTCTCCTGGTATTCTGTTCTTTCTTCTGATTTCCCTCTCTGTAGAGATATTAAATTCTTCACGTTTTGCAAGTGCTTGCTCGACGGTATTGTAAACAAGATTCATACGGTACTCTTCCCAGAAAACCCGGGGCGCCTTTAGTTTTGTAGAAACCATGTCCAGTGTAATACGTGCTGTGTGTATGTACTTCTGATCTACGTTTACTTATTGTAGAACGTCACTCCAGAATAACAAGAAAGCAAAGAAAGAAAAGTCGGATATAGCTGGCAACAGATTTTGCGCGGCGCCTCTTGTCTTGTCGGTGTCATCGTCACCACACAGATATTCAATAGCTTCCACAGACTGGGTTAACTTCTGTTTCGCCGGCTTCACTGCATCAGCATGTGCACTCAAGCGAGTTGTGGATAATTTCTACACTGTAAGACCTGTATATTTTACTAACACATTCCAGCGATGAGTTGAAAGAGAGAAAAAGTGTACAGCGCCTCAAGACTGCAAAAACTCTTACACAAGAGGGATTGTTAGAAAACGAATTTTTCCCACAAAGGTTCAAAGAATGATTATAACGAGGTACAAAACACGACCTTTGGATTTATGTCCTTGATCTGTCTTGCACCAGCATGGATACCGTACATATCTAATTACTGTTGACATTTGATCTGCATGCTAAACATCTGATGTGCTATGAAAATGTGTACCAAGTACTTTGCATTCTTGATGTCAGTAACGAGTTTTCCAATCACATGTTTTCCAATTCTCCCAGCACGACATATGTCCTTTGTTCATGCTCAATAATTCTGGGATTTAGTTTCCACCAGTGACGAAAGTAGATGTTTCAGGAGCTTTGTCATATTTAACAAACAACCGACAGCAAAAGCAGTACAACTTTCCGTCAGGCAGAGAGTAAGCCATCCACACACTCTGAAATGCACAGAAAACAAGCGAATTTTCCATGCTCATATCTGCTCAAAAATATCACTCTAGGAAATGGCCCTGGATAAGTTCTTCAAGGACAACCCACCACTGAACGATGTGTGCCTGATGGCAACAGCTGTTGCCTGCTCTGAAGATAAAGACACGAAGATTGAATCCGTGAAGCAATCAAACGGCACCATCATGGAATCATTTACCACTGCTAAGGTCATAATAACATTCTGAAAATGTAATGTTCAATGCCATGGTGAGTTATCTACAGTGGATTGAATCAATTCTGTTCTTTGTAGCAACAACTCGAAATGCTGAACTGGAACTCCATCTGAAAGCCGGGGAAGCAGTGAGCAAGCTGTTCTTTGCTATGCACTCCATACAGTAAAAGCAAATCTGGCGCCAAGATACATAGCAGATATGCATGATTGCGGACGAATAATCCTCAGACATGGGAGGAACTACGAGTAGGCAATATATCAATCACGAAAAGTAACATTGATTTTGTGTATGTTCGTGAACACTTGAACAAGCTGATGAAGACTAGCTCTCGCCAAATAGCTATCTACAACCATGTTAATTCCAGACAGAGATGTTTCCTGGTCACACCAGAACTTTCACGTCGGCCAAAAGAATTCAATAATTTATTCGACATAGAAGCTGACTAAATCACAGAACATCATGAGTTTGGATCAAGTGCAGTAAAGAGTGTACACGGTACTATCGACAGGATAAGGGAAACAATACTCAACTATCGAACCCCCTTTACAACAAAGTATATAGCACACAAGTTGAACTGGACAGAAGTTAAGGATTACGTGTCAAAGCGGATCAATTCAAATGTCAGCCTCTGGGCCACTGTCGAAAAAAGAGAACAACAAGACGTTTCTTTTCTGGTAACACGAATATTACAGTGAATATTACAGTGAAACTCAGAGAAAATACCGTGGATTGAAGGAGACCATTGACCTGTTTGCAAGGCCGATAGTATTTGTCAGGTCAAGCCTAGATATTAACTAGAAAGAGACCATAAGAAAACCATAAATTCACTCTGAACCCAAGCATCACTGTTTTCTCCTGATGGAGCATTCTGCTATGCCAAGTTTAAGTTAATTTATTTACATGAGAAACTGATAAGACTAGACATGCACCAGGAAGACCAGTCACTTAAAGTTGGAAGTTCTACCCAGCAAGATGCAATGGATACAGAATGTATAGACCCCACATCTTCTTATCAGCCAAGTCGGAAGATAGCACTGGTGGATGGCATGGTAATTGTGAAGAAGCTAAGCAAGAAACAAACAACAGTAGAGATATTAAAGGAATTGAGTAGCTGCGTCAATGGCATACTGATGCAACTAACACAAGATTATGACGAAATCCTCGTTTTCTACACATACAGGGCAGATACTCTGAATACTGCAACCAGAGATAAACGAAGAAAAGGAAAGGTTTCTATTCAGTATAAAGTCAGAGATGACACTAACATCAAACACTCTTCAATGAAAAGGTTCCTGTTCTATAACAAGACGACGGCTGATCTGATTGATTATCTTGCTGCCAAAACTCTAGAGTAAAACAAGATATCATCCAAGCCGATTATCACATCTGCTTCTGGATAAACTAGGAGCATCAAAGACCTGATCTTTGAACTAAGTTACTACGAGGAAGCAGACACACTGCTGATGCACCTGGCTGTGCTGGCGTCACAGCGAAATCCACGTAGTGCACATTGGTATTTTACTCCCCTGATACGATGTTTTAGTGCTAGTCACAGCAAACTTTGATATATTGCTGAAAAACACGTCAATTTCTATAGCCGTTGGTGTTGTCTAGATTGAACCACTGTAGTGAGCTCTAGGTAAGGAAAGAGCAAAGGCTGTATCATACGTTCAATGGGGTTGACAACACAGGGAGGCCCTCTCGTATAGTCAAGGCAATAGCTATCAACGTAAAGACAATCCTGAACTGCGATAGCATATTTTCTGCACGCATATGGTAGAAAGTTACAGGCTCCCTACAAAACCAAGAGCCCCGAAGCAGCACATTTGGAGAGTTATTTCAAGTGAAATCAAGGGCTTGGGCACAAACATCTATTGATTTGCATATTTCGCAGTTGTATTCCCTGCAATATGGGTACCTCAAGCAATTGGGTAGCATGTTAAAACGAATTACCACAGAGGTCATCCTAGCCCCGAAGTCCATCGTTTAGATTGTTCAATGCAGATGTAAATCTAACTGTTCTTCTGGCAGATGTTCATGCATGACTAAAAACTTCGCCTGTACTGATATGTGTCAGTGCAACAGTCAGTGTTACAAGGATGAAGATTCCCAAGCTGTGATGAAACATCCAGTGCTGCAACGACGAAAATTCCCAAGTTGTGATGCATGAAGTTATGTTGATGATATGATTTGCTGCTCTTGCTGAGGACGATGAAGCATAGACTATGATCCAACGTGCCGTAATGTTTAAGATAGTTAAACAAACATACAAAATTTACAGTTTAAAGACATCTCTATAAAAATAACTCTGGTTTAGTATCTGACTGACTGTCCGGCTCTTAAGTTTTTACCCATATGGTGGATTATGTATTTTGATGGAAGGTTACAAAAGATGGAATGATAACTTGACCATTGGATTCCTTGACACTGGAAATGTAGGTTTAGTAGTTAAAATATGTGCTACATATTATTTAGAGGCCTAGATATAATAAAAAACAAAACGTACATTTTACGGCAGCCATTTTGTAAATGCCAGTATGACCACTATATGCACATCTGGGAAAATGCAAACATTGATTTCCTAAATCCTTAGACAATCACATTTTCACAAATGTATAGTTTTAAAATCTTCAAAATATTCCCACAAAATGAAAAAAAAATTAGCTGACTAATAATACCGAAATTTAGGAAACGATATTCAATGTGTATTTATGAAATACATATTACAAGTTCGATCAGAATTTATAAAAATATTGCAATCTTGTAGGCGTTACATATCGCCTTATCTATATTTCACGGTTGAGAAATTACATCTGGAAGTTAACTAAGACTGTAATCATAAGCTTAGCCAGATATGTGAATACTAATGTGAATATCCGTAAAGGTATAATGAGAACAGTAAAATATACAACTTTATTAAACTGCGAACAATATCATTGCTGACACACGAAACATTACTGTAGGTGACGTTTCTGAATTTTTGAGATGAGGATTGGTTATTTCGTATTATTTCGATTAATCGGACTACTGTTCTTATCTTGAGTGTGATTTCACAACGTTTCAATCGATGTAACCTACGACTTTCTTCAGGTGTATCTTGTCGAACTGAAAGCTTTTGGTCGAACTTGGGAATTAGAACTGAATTTCGAGCGGAACGCTTTACTTGCTTAACGGAGGTAGGATGCTATTATTTCGTCAGCCATAATGGGAGAGAGGTTCTAAGTAATTCGCAGTTGTATATTTCGGTTGCCCACACTGAGGATTAAACCGTCAACTTTCAGGAGGATATAATTTATTACAATTGGTATTGCCAAGTACTTTTACAACTGCGCTGTGTTCAAGAAAATACGACGAAATGCACCTGAAAATGTCGGAAGTTACAACGAACAAAACGTTGTGAATATCACACTCAATGTGAGAAGAGTAGTCCGATTGATTCAAATAATACTACTATAAGTTTTAATAATTCAAAAAAATAATAGAATAGTCATGGTAAATTAAAGTCAAGCGAAAATGTACGGCGTAGTTATATTGTAGTATGATGAATATTCCTAATTCTAAGTTATGGTTTGCTTTTGTTATTGCTTTAGGCTGAAGCATAAAAACTTATAACAGATTAAAGCAGATGTAGATCGTAAATGGATTCATTTAACTTAATTAGAAGACTGCATGAGATTATTATTAATTGAATTATGAATAAAATCCAGCAAACATATTTTACACTTGTGTGAAATCTTCAGTATGTCGTGGGGATTATTAATGTTTCGCGAATCAAAGCCATCGATTCGCGTTCGTAAATTTAATTTTAACCACATATTACTTTCGGATTGACGGTCTATAAGTGCCGAACGACAGAAAGATTTTACTGGAATACGACAAGGAAATACTTGTAAGAATATTAACAGTGAATAATATCGCATAAGATTAATTTTTATTTTTTTTATTTGAATATTTATAAAAATCTAATATTATAAAAATCCAAACCAACATAGATTTTAATATGTATAAAAGTTACAAGATATTATCGTTTAGAAATGAGCCATAGGCATGGATGTTGCAGTATATACACTATTCTCTCGTTCCTGTCGTCATAATCAAAATCGTCCGTATAACAAACTGACTGTGTGAACGAACCCCAAAAAAGAAATTGAGCACCTAATTTAGATGTATCCGAAAGCACATATGAACACATATTTATAAACGCATATAAATTAATTATTTTAAATAATTCTTTCATTAAACCTCTCATATCTTTGTACAATGAATCCTTTCGACCTTCTTATATTATAGGTTGTTTTCTTATTGTTTTCTTTTCCTTATCATATATATATATATATATATATATATATATATATATATATATAGAGAGAGAGAGAGAGAGAGAGAGATACTAGCTGTAACCTGTCACGCGTTCCTGTGGCTCAATTTGGTGTAATGGAAAAATCTAAAAAAAAAGAAGAGAAAATGCATGTTTCTTATATTCTTTGTACGGTAATCAATTCAAAAATTGTTTTAAAAAATACGAAAATGAAAATAAAATAGTACTCTTGCCGAATCTGACCTGGATCTTTAGGAGTTTCAATCAATCATGGCTTGGGCTCGACCAGCAGTCATTGGATTAAGGCGAAGGTTGCTAAAATGTTGAAACAATTAAACTCAGTGTTTTTTTGTGTGTGTTTTTTGTAATAAAGAATTTTACTTTTCAATTAATATTTTGGTGAGGGGGGTTACTATACACAGATTCGAAAAGTTTTTCAAAAACAAATAAATGAAAGCAAAGGTAAGTTAAGTTACGTTTCTACATAAGTGGATAATGTGTTAGTGTTTTATTTAATGTAAAAGGTTTAGTCAGCTGGGAAAAGCACACAGTGTTTATCGATGTATGTTAAGTTTGGGAAAATAAGTAAAAAATAAAAAAAAAAATATACAAACAATGCCAGAAACCAACGGAATATATCTGACCGTGAATAAACACCCCCAACCTCCCAATAATAAGAAAGGATATTGGAATAAAAACCGATAATCTTCCTATAGTAAGAATGTCATTAGGAATAAACACCCTCAATCTTCCCAGGTTAAGACTGGCTTTCAGAATAAACATCTCTAACTTCTCCATGTAAAAAACGGCTTTTGGAATAAATACCCTCATCCTCCCTATGTTAAAACGGCTTTCAGAATAAACAACGGTTACCTACCCATGTAAAAAATTGTGCAGGTGGACCAAAAGTAAAAACTAACTTTTTTTTTAATAAGTTGTTAGTTTAGAAAAAGCAATCACATTTTCTCATATAAAGACAACTCCGAAAAAAAAAGAAAGTGTACTTTCGAGTTTGTTAACATTACTTTTATCGTCGGGGGATGGAAAAACTATTTACGTATGCTTTGTTTCTTTGTTTTGAATGTTGCTCTTCATCGGCGACACTTAGCGTAATTTCCTCGGCGACGCTGTCGCTCGTCTTACTCCGGTTGTTGACGTCATGTTTCCGGAAAAGACCGGCGTGCGCTGAGTTACGTCCGGATCCCTCTCTGCATGAGTACAAAAGTGTGTTTAATATGGTAATAGTTTGGTACGCTTGCATCGTTTGAACCGAATACTCGTGAATTCCCGTCAAGCATGGATCGGGCGAGACCGACAAGTATCGGTCTCGGCCGAGTAGCGTCGTAACAGACGCAGACTAATCGAAAAAGAAATAACCGGAAAAATACAAATGCAAATAATCAAAAATAACAAAAAAAAAACTACCTTGAAATATGGAAATATGTTTAATTCATTTTAGTATTTATAGTTCATATTTCCTCATAGAGAAACAACTGCAAAAAATATGTGTTCTCTGCCAATTATGTTTTGATGACGAAGATGGCATAGTTAAGGTTCATTGACTATTATGTTTCAACTCACAACGCACCGTTTTGCGAGCAATTTGTTTTAGATTTTATAAAGTGGGAAATGAATTCAAATGTTAAAAAATAGGGCATGTATTTTTCACTTATCGATTAGAGTCGTTAAATCGATGTGTATGGACTGAAAAAGCTACCGAAAGTATTCTCGACGAATATTTTTTTTTAATATGTTAATATTTTTTACTTTTTAATATTAAAAAAAAACAGGTAGATGATAAACATTCACTCTAGTAAAATTTCATGGAAAACGGGCGTGTAAATTTCTAGTTTATCGATTATGAACAAACCAGACGTTTGATTTATATATAAAATATATAGAAGATATACGCATGTATATATATACACGCACACACACATACACATACGCACACATACACGCATATACATATATATATATATATATATATATATATATGATTTCTAATCTGAATGTTGTTACAGGTTTTATCATAATATTATATTTGTATAATGTTTTTTTTTTCAAGTATACTGATGAGAAACACTTGGCTTCGAAATGCCATTTCTTAAAAAAATGGGCAAAACTCAGAGGACTGCAGTATTAATGCTGGAGTCTCTCAAGGGTCAATTCTGGGCCCAACTTTCTTCCTTATCTACATCAATGATCTCCCTAAACACATACTTTAATCATTCGTTGATATCTAGACTGATGACACGACCATCTACGGCAACACATCAAATGCTGTAAATGACAAAGATCTCTTTGATTATCTCTCCTCTGATCTCGAGCGCGTGGTTCAGTGGGGGAAGACGTGGCTGGTTACCTTTAAGGCATCTAAAACGAAACTCCTATCTTTACATCATCAACGCTCTGATCCCCATCTGGCATCAATTGAAATGAATGGCCCTCGTCTAGGAGAAGCCCGATGTTTTTACAAGCTTCTGAGTTTGTCCTTACTCCTGATCTGAAATGAAACACGTACATCAAGTCTGTTGCCAAGGGCGCTCGAAAGATGGTGGGATCTTTCTACCGCTCCAGAAGATATCTCACTACTGATGCAATTCTCTATCTATATAAAAGCCAAGTGCGTCCAAGGATGGAATATCTAGGCAGGAGCTGTTAAAAACAGCCTATCCTGCCTTGACATAGTACACAATAGACTTCGTGGCATAGTGGGGGATACCCTTTTCCCTTCCTTGAAACCTCTCTCCCACAGAAGAGACGTTGTAAGCCTATCCTTGTTTTATCGTTATTTCCATGGCAGATGCTCGTCCGAACTCTAATCTCTGGTCCCCCCACGCCAATCTTTCACGAAAAACACCCAGCTGAATCCACTGTCAAAAATTTCCCCACTCTTTATCTGTGCCTAAATCAAAACGTAGATTCCATGAACAAAGCTTCTTTATTTGAACTGCACGCGTGTGGAACTCTGTTCTCTCTGCCTGCTTTCCACCTGACTACAACCTGGATGTATTCAAGTCCAACGTAAACAAATTCCTAATGGACCGCCCCCTTTAGTAAACACTTCATCAAATCTCCAGACTAACGTACTGTACTTGCAATAACCCTTACCCTGGGTTGCCCTCGGGTCTTGATAAGTGGTGACCACCGTGTAAAAAAAAACCCTCCCTTTTATTTGTCTTTATCTTTCTGCTTAAAAGAATAAAGTTACAAGTACCCTTCATTCCTTATCACTCAGTTAATAGTAATATTGTGTGTGTGTGCGTGGCTGTGTGTGTGTGTACATGTACCTGTGTGCAAGTTTTATTGCACGTTTGGAGGGTAGGTTTCTACGATTAATATATATTTAAACAATTTAAAAAAGTAATAAAAATAGAATATATCTGCTTTTAACTGCTTTTCTTATATTTACTAAACTGATAACCTTTAACACAGATACGAAACCTTTCTTTAGGATAGAATTAAATTACTTGTAATGATGGCCTCATATGCCCGAAAGGCGTCATGATTTGTACTATTTATATGTTTTTGCATTTTAATGCTATCTTCTTATATATGGCCATTGCATATAATTGACTTAATTACGTCTTGTGTGTGTACGTATATATATATATATATATATATATATATATATATATATATATATATATATATATATTTATATAAATACATATATATAATTATAAATACACATTATTTACACATACATATATATATACATACGTAATATATACACGCCTATACAAATGCATAAACATATGTGGGTTTATATATATATATATATATATATATATATATATATATATATATATGTATATATATAAACATATATAATATATGCACACACACACACGCACATACATATATATATATATATATATATATATATATATATATATATATATATATATATATATATATGGGGGTGCTATTCTTACTGTAAGAAAAATATCTTTTTATTTATCTTTTTGTACCTTGGCGAGCCCCGAAAGCTTTTCTAACTAATTAGGGGTTTCTATTCAATCCAATATATATTTTTTATATAATTCAGGACTTGACTTATTAATTCTATTTATTCATTTTTATTTCATTTTAATAATGTAAAATCTAATACTGCGGGTCTTATTTTGAGGAATTATTTTCTTTGAAATTTTAAACATCTTACAATTTAAAAGGTTTTTCGAATAATCTGACATGAAACTGTGCACGGGCAATAATATAGTATTTTAGTTTACATTTTTACATTTACGCGTTGATAAATAGAATATTTGTATGAGATGGTGAGAGCACAGTATTTAATATTTTACATTATATAACAAATATATTTGATTTGAATCAAACGAAATAGTTATGTATGGCAGTTTTTAAGTATTATTTTTATTGAAAATAATCTATTTTTTCATTCGAAGTTTCAGCTGATTTGGAATATAATTAAATAATACATATTAGAATACGGAGCTTGACTCGATTAATTATTATCGGCATATTATTTAAATATTTCAATCTTTTTTATGTGCATAAAGCTAATACAATTTTATACGTAAACGTTTACATTTTACAGGTAATTTTCCCGGGTAGAAGTTTATCTATTACGGGCTACTTGTTTACTGCTTTATGAAATCTGGATAATGCAGACATAGTAAAATAGCAATTGAGTAGACATACATTCATATTTTTTTCTGATTAAAGTCATCTGTTTTATTCTATCAATTATGCCTTGAAAAATGTAGGTAATATAATTGCTTCATAATTAATTAAAGTATAAAACAATTATAACAAACTGCGAATTAATTTACTATTTTTCAATTGAAATCTCTATCTACATATACAGGGTGTCCGTAAAGTTACTATACAGTCTTACACGTTACTATACAGACACCCTGTAATATATTAATAGTACAGTGAGATATTGTATTATAATATTTATTTGTAACAAAAGAAATAAAAATAAATAACACCTTTATGTTTATAAAAATCTCAGAAAATCACGTGTTACATCCGAAAAGACTGTAGCAATCAAGGCAAACAATTTCTATGACAACTATTCAAATTGGAGGCCTTCAGCTCCAATACATTCTCGACAACGGGACACCACACTCTGACAAACTTTGGTGCACAAGTCAAGATCAAGGTTGGCAAATGCATAAATAACGAATTGTCGAAGATCTTTAACACTTCTTGGCTTTCTCGAATACACAGAGTCTTTGATGACTCCCAAGACAAAGAAGTCTATTGACGTTGTGTCTGGAGATCGTGGAGGAAATACAATGGGCCCTCGCCTGCCGATCCATTTATCAGGAAATGTCTCATCCAGTAAATTTCGAACAGCTGTAGCATAGCGTAGGGTGGGGCTCCATCCTGTTGGAAGTACAAGTTATTGAAATTCTTAGTTTGCCCAGGTACCTTTCTCCTGTAACTGTTCCGTCGAAGAACTGTGGACCCACAATTCCATCAGACGATATTCCTGCCCAGACAGTTATTCCAGGCTGGTTCAATTGGGACGTGATCGTAAAATGAGTATTTGTGTCACTCCAGTAAACACAGTTGTGACGATTTACGTGTCCCGAAAGTTTGAATGTGGCTTTATCAGTCCACACAATCTCGTCACAGAAAGTGGGATTATCCTCAGACATCCTGACGATCTGTTCGCAAAACTGAGACCTGCGATCAGGATCATCCTCAAGAAGTCCGTGAATTAGGCGCGGAATGTATGGTCTCATGTGGAGTTTCGTGAGTATTTTATGTAGAGAGGTTCGTTTGATACCAATTTCTGCACTAGCACGGCGAAATGATTTCTTTGGGCTTCTACCATATGCCTCAGCAACTGTAGCCAAATGTTGTTCAGTGCACACACTTGGCCGACCAAAACGCAGAGCATCGGCAACTTAGCCAGTATCATCAATTTTGTCTCGAAATTTATAAATAGTCAAACGTATTGGAGGATCTGTATTAAAATAATGATTCCAATCACGAATTACATCCTGTGCGTTTTCTGTTTTCCAATATCGCTTCAAAATAAATTTGAGCTCTTCCAAATTTTGCTTGCGTGGCATGCTTGATTAAATACACCTGTAAAAAAATAAATATTAACTTTTAATACAAATATAATAAAATAAAACAATAAGACTGTATAGTAACTTTACGGACGCCCTGTATATATATATATATATATATATATATATATATATATATATATATATATATATATATATATATATATATATATATAAGTGAACATGTCTGTGTGTGGGGGGTGGGTGACTGTGTACATTCCCCTACGGAATAACTCTGCCAATTTCTAGTCTACTGATTCGAAATTTTATATGCAGGTACTGAGATTTGGGAAAATCTATGTCATCGGTTTTTGGCCAGAAATTTGGCGATTAAGGGGGTCAAAGTTCAACAATTTGACCTTTAAGAACTCTCCAAACTCCTCCGACAATTTTGGGTCTACGCACTTGACATTTAAGATACAGGTTCCTTGGACATGGATATAACTTAATAACTTGAGTTGAGCCCGCAACAATAAATGTAAAGCGGTTATAATAGGGGTCAAAGTTTTAAAAAGAATTGACCACTGTGGTCTCTTCCAAATTAATCAGATATTTTTTGGTCTAAATATTTGTAAATTTTACATAAAGGGTATGCAGAAATAGAGCAAGCTTTTCCATCAGTTTCGGTCGAACATCGTTAGTTATCAATATATAAATGTATGTATGTATTTCTGTTTGCATGTATGCCTTAACTTTCAATAGAGGCGACGGATTTTACCAAAGTCAGTATCGTTTTAAATTTCGACCTTTCATACGGCAAATATCGAAAAATTGGCTAAAACATTAATATCTTCCCCTTAATCTAGGCACTTTTCTACAGGAGGGGGGTTGCTTTTTTCGCCGATATTTTTGAAAGTTATCCTCTCCTTTAGATTGTCTAGCCTTAATTTAAAAAAAATGTCGCTTCCGGTTTGGCGGTGGTCGTAACAGCATAAACGTTAGGTTTAACCCGTTCTTTTCCTCTTTGCGCTACGGGTTCGAGCCTTCCTTCCTACTACCACGTTTTTTTTTTTGCTCAACATACACATCCAAACTCCCGGGCAACGCTGAGCTGAATGCTAGTATTTCCTAAAAAAGTGAACTGGTGTGTATGTGCTTGTGTGTGTTTGTGCCTGTGTACATTTCCCTACGGAATAACTCTGTCAATTTTTAATCTACAGACTCGAAATTTGATATACAGGTACTGAGATTTGGGAAAATCGATGTGATCGGGCTTCGGCAAGAAATTTCGCTGTTAAAAGGTCAAAGTCCAACGAATTGACATTTGGGAACACTACCAAACTCCTCCGACAATTTTTGGTCTAAACACTTAACATTTTAGATATTGTTTTCTTGGACATGGATCTAACTTAATAACTTTATTTGAGCTCGAAACAATAAATTTTAAGGGGGCATTATAAGGGTCAAAGTTTAAAAAAATAACCGTTTTTTTGTTTTTTTTTTTTGTTTTTTTGTTTTTTGCTCAGCATACACCTCCAAACACCCGGGCAACGCACGCACCCATTGCTAGTATAATAGTATAATATTAATTCTACATTTAAAACTTAGTTGTATTTTGTTGATCACATTTAAATCCTCCTATTACCCTATGTTGAGAAGAAAATGTTTGCCGAATTTTTAAGTTCGATTCCAAATGAGGTATTTTCAAATAAGTTATTGTAAGAATAACTTTAATCCATATATAATTTTAAAGAGCGTTTTTCACCTTATCTAATCGTTTTAATTGCAACCTTTTTAAAAGAGGTATGTCATTCCGAACAGTTGAATACGAGCAAAACCACTAAAATGTCTTATTCAATTCAAGGTATGCCAAAAAGATTCTGAAAAAGCTCGCGATATTTATGGCGAGTTTGGTCGTAAAAACTACTGACCACACAGCGCAATGGTGGTTTGAAAAACGGCGTAGCAGTGACGAGAGATTGTATGGTGACAAGCTTAGTGTTCCGCCATCGGATGTTTACAACGAGCAATTAAGAGCCCTAGTCAAACTCAATAATCCATAAATATTCGAGAACTTGCTTCAAAATCAGACTAACGTATGCGATGATTTCAAACCACGTAAGGAAGATTAGAAAGGAAAATACTTTACAAATTTTACGTCAGCAATAGAAAGACAACCAAATGAAGCACCGTTATGAAGTGTCATCTTCCTTTTTACTCAACAAGAACGACGTGACCTGCGATTAAAAATGACACAGGCGACACTCAGTTTAGTGATTAGACGCCGACGAAACTCAAAGATACTTCCCGAAACCAGATTTACACCAAGACAAAGTGATGATTACTGTTGGATGGTTTGCAACCGGTCACATCCATTAAATGTTTTTTTTTAATGCAAGCGAAACTATAACCTTGGAGAGCACATTGCTACACCGGACTGAATAAATTGAAATAATTAGGCTCCAAAATTTAGCCTCGTCACCCATATTCTCCAGACTGCTAACCTAGCAGCTACTTCTTTTGGAAGCATCTCGACAACTTTTTGCGAGAGAAATGTTCAAAACCTAAGTGATATCAAAAACAGCTTCAGCGACCTCAAGTAAAATAGCGCACATTTCTATTTTCTTCGCCAACTATTAACTTTAATTTTTAAATTATATTTTATCTGTTTTTTTTTTCAGGAATTCACTCTCTATTTACATAAATGTAACACGGAAAATCAATAGATACTATTAGTTACACTTGAACATCGTTATATTGATTTCCGGATTTCGCTACAATAACGAATAGGAACCAAATTGTTTACGAACATTCTCAATAATTGAATTTAAATGCAATATTTTTCCTTAAAAATCATGTGCATTTTTTTTAAATGAGAACATATTTCTTTGTTTAAAACTTATCTTACAAAAGTGTTACATGTATTTTAATTTATTTTGTTCCGTCTGAATTATAATCGGTATTGCACTTATTATTTTTTTAATCACTGAACAGTTTATTTTCAATTTTTCCAACGATTTATTTCTGATTAAAAAACTGTAATTTCATACAAAACAAAATAGACTAAATGTAATTATCATCGGTCACCCACTTACTAAGCGCTACCAAAAAATTAGGGTTCCTGTACTATCAGTCGGAAACAGCAGCCAGGTCCTGTCAATCCAGTACCCTCAGACAAAATTAGCCCAGTCCAACTGTAGCAGTATATATGGTACTGGTATATTATCATTGATCAATTACTTTGTTGGTTTCATCCGTGAACATTAAAAAAAAACTTATATCGATTTATGATAGAGCAATATACATTCATACAAAAAGGTCGTGCCACTTTTTGAATTTTCGAGATTCTCCAGTGCCTACTTACTTACATGTCTATAGTAAAAATTAAACTTCACTTTTCCCCTTTAAGGAATAACGAAAAAAAACGTTCATTGAATGCCTTAAGGATACACTTATTATAGCTATTGAACTAGAAAAGTCGCTGGCGTTTGCAATAACCATTACATAACCTCAATATATTGTGAATCTAGAAGTATTGATAACATAAAAATAGTAATCATACATTTTGTAATTTTTGGGTTTTTTATTTAATCAAAGTGAGCATTAGCAACGCGTGGCTGGGTACATCTATATATATATATATCCGTATAATTAAATAAAAATAATGTTTCCCTCCACATGGGAGCTAGGAAAACGCAAACAGTACATGAAAAATCAATGTGATTCCACTACTATCCTTTAAGTAATGTTGAGTTAAATTATTGAAAATCTTTTTCAAATATTCTTATAGATCATGTTATTTGTTCCTAGAAATATAATTAATATTCTAATTCAATATTTATATTTTGAACCACGCTACTTATTATCTCATTAACTTCTGCGTTTTCTCTCATTCAGGCGACCGGGAATTTTACTCCATCTTTAAATTTTGTCTTTAGAACAGTAGTATTCTACAAACTTTTTCGACATTAGCTTTACTCTTTCCCCTTCTAAAAAAATTATCACTCTCTCAACAATGCGGTTATTTGTTTGGCTCTCAACTTGAGTTTCTCGGAATACGCGTATATCAATTTACAGACTTTGTTAACGGCTATACACTATGAAAACTGTTGTTAGTGCAGACACACATAAACTCGCCTCTTTCCCTCCCGCTCACTTACGAGCGCAATACGTTTACTAATTCTTTCTAAGACAGTATGATCCAATACTTTCAAAACTGATAACCCTTTGAGTCAATGTTAAAGACACCTCATTTTTTATTTCACTTCGCTTAGGGCCGTTATATCATGCACGAGTAATTTTGTGCTGCTAATCATCTACCGAACACACTTACGTCGGGTGCTGACTAGATTAACAATTCGCTTCGCATGCATTGATAAGTCATAGTAAGAACCATTTAATATGTTCATACTCAATGCATACTGGTTTTTCACTAAAATTTTTATACGCTTTCACAAAAATGTATTGTGATTAAGAATACAATGCAGTGACTATAATGCGATTATTTCCCTCGAGGAATATGGTTAGCAGTTTAAAGCGTTCATGTTCACTGAAGAAGACAGTTATCATGCAATTATTCCATAAACTTTTATTAACATTGTCAACTTACAAAATAAAAAGAAGGTTACATAGGTGCAGTTTTTAGAAAAAATAAGAAAAACTAATAATAGGTTTCGGCAAAGTCCTGATGATCAGATTCTTATTTTTTTTTTCACAGTGAACACCACTTACCAAGGCCCGGAAGCCACTCAGGGATAAGAGTTATTGCAAATACATTACGTTATTGTGGGGATTTGATGAAGTGTTTACTTAAGGGGGCGGATCATTAGGAATTTGTTTACGTTGCACTTGAAGACATCCAAGTTGTAGTCCGGTGGGAAGCAGGCAGACGGAACAGAGTTCGACATGCGTGCAGTTCTAAGCAAGAAGCTTTGTTCATTGAATCCGCGTTTTGATTTAGGCACATATATAGAGTGGGGGAACATTTTCACAGTGGATTCAGCTTGACGGGTGTTTTTCGTTAAAGATTGGCGAGGGGGACCAGAGATTGGAGTTCAGACGAGCAAATGCCATGGAAATAACGATAAAACAAGGATAGGCTCGCAACGTCTCTTCTGTGGGAGAGAGGTTGCAGGGTAGAGAAAAGTGCATCCCCCACTAAGCCACGAAGTCTATTTTGTACTCTGTCAAGGCAGGATAGGCTGTTTTTAGCAGCTCCTGCCCAGATATGGCAACAGTATTCCATCCTTGGACGTACTTGGCTTATATATAGATAGAGAATTGCATCAGTAGTGAGATATCTTCTGGAGCAGTAGAAGGATCCCACCATCTTTCCAGCGACCTTGGAAACAGACTTGATGTACGTGTTCCATTTCAGATCAGGAGTAAAGGTCAAACCCAGAAGCTTGTCAAAACACGGGCCTCACCCAGACGAGAGCCATCCATCACAATTGATGCCAGATGGCGATCAGAGAGTTGATGATGTAAAGATAGAAGTTTTGGATGCATTAAAGGTAACCAGCCACATCTTCCTCCACTGAACAACGCGCTCGAGATCAGAGGAGAGAGAATCAGAGAGAACTTTGACATTTACAGTCTTTGATGTGTTGGTGTAGATGGTCGTTTCATCAGCATAGATGTCAACGAAAGATGTTAGTGTGTGTTTAGGGAGATCATTGATGTAGATCAGGAAGAGAGTTGGGCCCAGGATTGACCCCCGAGGGACTCCAGCATTTATATTGCAGGCCTCCGATTTTTGTCTATCTACCACTTCTCTTATGAGCCTATCGGAGAGAAATGATTTAATGATTGAGAAAACATTTCCAGTTATACCGTAGCTGGTAATCTTGTGAAGTAGACCGTTATGCCATACCTTGTCGAAGGCCTTTGATATGTCAAGAGCAATTGCCCTAGAAAAGAAAGCCTTTGTCTAGAAATTCACTAATCCTGTGGGATATAATTGTCAGCACATCTGCGGTAGATCTTGCAGAGCGGAAACCATATTGTGTATCACTAAGAAGGTTATTCCTGCTGAGGTGGTATATTATTTCTCTATTTAATATGGATTCCAGCAACTTACTCATAACACACAGGAGACTTATTGGTCTGTACTGAAGGGGAGATGTCTTATCACCTTTAATCTTAAATACAGGGCAAACTGATGAGGTCATCCAGGGAGTCGGAAAACACTTCTCTTTTAGGCAGCGCTTTAATAATTTCGTAAGTATGGGAGCAAGTTCTGGTTGAAGCTTTTTTAACACTATAATTGGGATGGCATCAGGGCCAGTTTCTTTACTGGAATCTAGGTTCTTGATTAGCCTGGGAACCTCGTGCACGGATAGTTGTATGTTACCTAGCTTGTTCTGTGTTATAGGAGGACATATGGGGAGTTGATGACCTTCGTCGCATAGGGTAGAATTAGCTGCAAAGTTCTTTGCAAATAGTTTGGCCTTGTCTGACGCTGACGAGATGACCTCTGGTCCATTGATAATGGTTGGGATAGAACGCACACTTCTGTCCAAGATCCTATTTTTTATTTGCCAAAACTGGTGGGAAACAAGCCGCTGATCAGCTACCTTGGATTTAACAGAGTGGGCATATAGCTCTCTTGCATTTTTTATTACTCTTTTACAGTGGTTGCAGGCAGTCCTGAAAGCAGCTTTAGTCTCAGTGCATCTATTACGTTGGTAGCTATGGAAAAAGTGATTTCTGTGCGCGATAGCAGCAGCACATTCTGGGGAGAACCATGGCTGGCTGTTAGGTTTTTGCTGGATTTTTTTAGATGGTATGAATTGGTCTATGCCTACAATTTACCATTCGGTCAGATCTGATACTATAGAGGACACTTCCTTTTTAAACATGGAGTGCAGAGGTAAATCAGATATGAATGTACGGAAGCTATCCCAATCAGCCATAGAGTATCGGTATACAGTACGGTGGAGGGGTACGTCTGGGGACTTCTTACATTTCGTTTTTATCTTAACTGATACGACGGAGTGGTCAGAGGATCCTAGAGGAGAATTAACGGAACATGAACATAGCTCAGGAGAAGTTGAGAGAAAAAGGCCTAGGAGGCTTGCATATTGACCGCGTGTATCGGGAACACGGGTGGGTTCGCGAACAATCTTTGTGAGGTCATAAGCAATGGCAAAATCATGACAAAAACTCCCTCATCGTCTGTCTTATTTGAATGGGTCAGCCATTCCACGTTATGGACGTTGAAGTCACCACAGATGTGGATGTTTGCCGAGGGATTAGCACACAGGATGTGGTCTATTTTCTCAGATATGCTCTCAAAGATAGTAACTCCGCTGTTGTGGGGCCGATAGAGGGCAAATATAAATGCAGTGGTGTAAGCAAGTGCAACCCTGAAGCACATATAAGATAAATTAGGATCTTCTCTAGAGATATCTCTGCCACACGGGAATCCATCCTTTATGTAGGCACATGTTCCATGCCGATGGCGATCTTGAGGGTCAGATTTAGATGTTAAATTTGAGTATCCGTTAATTATTAACTCATCTCGGGAAGTTGTCGGCCCTATTCCAGTTTCACTTAGAAATAATATGTTCGGTTTCGTCTCCTGTAATTGGGTTTCAACCTCTGGAAGGTTGGAACGTAGACCCCTGATGTTGGAGAAAGAGACCTGGTAGTAGGGGTCTACGTTGGAAGATGGGGTTCTAGGTTACATCGAGTTTTTATTCTGGAGATATTTCATGTTGAGGTTTTGTGATTTTTGGAATAGGTCGGCATACTTGGTTAGAGCAGTACAGAGAGGGAAAGTAAGAGAGAAAAAGGCAGGAAATTTTCTAAGTTTTAAAAAAAGATAGAAATCGTAAATATTGAATCCACCTTAAATGTAACATTTAGAAAATTGCGACGTACAACACGTGCATACGCACTATAAAAAATTTGTAAAAAAACATAAATACTGGTTTCCGAGATTTTCTCTCGCTTTAAAAATTCTTTGTTATATCTCGTTATTTTTTCGATAGTCATTCTTTACATCAGCACAATAATGTGTTTTGTGACTATTCCCTACTTCTCCTGCTCTTTTAATAAAATACGATATCGAAAAATTGTTTTACATAGACCATAATATTAAAAAAAATACGCGGTACAGCAAATGCATTAAAACATAATCAGAGATTTTCTACAAATTTTATCTTTTTTTTTCTAAGGGCCTGCAAGGCAATTTCACACTCAACTTACACAGAACTAAATGTTTGCTTTATATTTATTGATTTGCCGGAATAATTTCGAGACTTAAGGACGGATGTATAAGTAATATAATTACTTAATCAAGAAATAATTCTCATAAATTTAAACACCCAAACAACCAATATTTTTACGATTTGCTTCATTATTCAACGAATTATATTTATTGATAACTTTTCTGTATTGGGGTTAGGTATAATGAACAATTGTATTCTTTTGGGCCCTTAATTAACAGGTGTTGCTCAACCTTTACTCGTCTGCCTTTTTTCATATTTATGTTAGATTGTTAAGTATTTGCAAAGTCTAAAAACAAGTGCGTGAGTTCCCTTTTTAATAAACCCAAATAATTATATAATAAACCATTTTCTATTCATTTACTTTATTAGTTGCGGCATGCACATTTACAAATCCTTTTTTTTAGAAATTCAACTAACCTCCATTATGGTATTTTTGTGTATTGTTTTAGGATTTCTTAAACTTTTACTTCGTAAACATTTATTTTTCATTACAAATGGATTGAAGCACCCTTTATTATATGTTAATTGACATGCATTTTAACGTAATTTAATATTGGTGAGAACATCGATTTAAAATCATTAGCAAATAAAACGAAGGCAATATTAGTTCAATCTATCATAATGCATATCATAATCGAGCTCTGTTTCTTCTCTGTATTCGTCGAAAATATAGTTGATCTGTACTATCTTTATGCAGTAAAATATCGGTGTATTAAATTTATTGCAATTACCTTCATTCTATATTCTTTCAGAAAGAAAGTGTTAACTTGTCTGTTACACCTAATACCTAATACTCTTCTTCTTTTGTCCATGCAGTTATTTCAGTTGTCCTCATAGTGTCTCTTTTCATTTTTTTTTACACAGTGGTCACCACTTATCAAGGCCCGGAAGCCTCTCAGGGATAAGGGTTAATGCAGGTGCGTACATTACGTTAGTGTGGAGATTTGATGAAGTGTTTGATGAAGGGGGCGGTTCATTAGGAATATGTTTACGTTGGACTTGAACACATACAAGTTGTAGACAGGTGGGAAGCAGGCAGACGGAACAGAGTTCCACATTTTACTGAGAAAAAATGTATAACTAAAAATAAAAATTTTACGGTTTATCATTAATATTGATATCTATCAGAGTACACTATTAAACGTATACAGTTAAAATACTTCCAATATATAACATTAAATATCCATAAATCGAAATTGCCTTATTTTCCCTAACTCTATTGCAATGCTGATGAGAAACATTAAGTTCTGAAATCCCATAAGCTAAAGATCTTTCTACTCTCATTTCTGTTCCATTAATTTTAATCCTCCTCATTATTATGGAAACAAATAATGTAATAAAATTATAATATAACTTTCATTATGCCCCTATGTATTCTTTATATATATATATATATATATATATATATATATATATATATATATATTTACATATATATATATATATATTCACACAAATAGTTAAGTATGTATATATACATATGTATGAATTTAAACATATATATGGATGATATATATATGTATATATATATATATATATATATATATATATATATATATATATATATATATATACATATATAAATATTTCATGATGTTTTTAGAGATACAAAATTTAAATATTGCAATTAGGAAGGGAAGACTTTTATGATTCATGATTAAAAGTAAATTAAAAGTAAATTTGTATTTATATAAATATATATATATATATATATATATATATATCTTCTCTCCAAAAATGTGGCAATCAAGGGGGTGCAGGAGAGGAAAGAAAAAAGAATGGGGAGCCAGCTGACCGGTTTCGACCCTCGCTTCTCAAAGCTGTATCGAGGGAATTATTTTAAAATAAAGAATGAAAGCGATTAAAATAGCGTTTTATTAAATTTACGGGGAGAAAAAAAAGTGTGAAAACGATTAAAATAAAACGGCGTTATGGACGAATACCCTAGAGATTAATCACGTTCAAACCCAGGAGGCATTCCCTTTGCTTGCAAAGAGGTTTCCTGAGTGGAACGTGAATGGTTTCCAAGATCTTGAGATGGTATAAAGAATGAGCACGACTAATAATAGTAAAAGTGTCCGTGCTAAAGTTGTCTGCACAAGACGGGTTTTTCAGTAAATGATCAGTAATTGAACACGCGTATGTGTTAGTAACGACATCAGTTGCCCAGTAGGTTCCATTCCTAATTTTACTGGGTACATGTTGTTGAATTCTTCCATCTAACGTTAATGTCGTTCGACCCAAGTAGTTGGCACCGCAACCACATTTAAAATTGTAAATAACATTACTTTTACGGTGAGGGGGGGTAAAACGTCTTTTCAGGAAGATGGAAATAAAGTTCTCGTAGAGAAAACAACACGCACATTGGCAGCAAAATAACATCCATGAACTGCTGAACTTATTTGTTTGGCAAATTTCTCACTTATTCTACCTAACCAAGGTAAACGAAGATAGATTGGACATTTGGCTAATATATTCTCTTTCATTCGAGAGAATTCAGCCAATTTCTTTTGAATAGTTGACCTAATCACATCAAGGGGCTACCCATTTTTGGATAAAGTATCCTTAATTCTTTCCAATTCCTCATCTAATTTTGATTTGGAACAAATCATAAGGGCACGATGTGTTAAGGTCCAAATTAGATTTATCTTACGTTTTCTGGGACAAAACGAATCCCAACGAGTGTACAAACCTGTAAACGTTGGTTTACGGTATATAGATGCATGGTAACTAGATGGCGTTTTTGTTACCAATATATCAAGGAAGGCTATAGTTTAATTGCACTCTCCCTCATAGGTGTACTTAAACGCGGCATGCATTCCATTGAGTAAGGAGAAAAAGGTGTTAGCTTCCGTTTGGTTATTAAATAAACAGAATGTGTCATCAGCATATCGGAAGTACACCAATGGCTTTATGAGTCCAGATAGTAAGCACTCTTCATGGAACCCCACAAAAATATTCGCCATGCTCTGTCATTACCTGTGAGAATTGTTCACCGCTCAAGCTATTTCATCATCTCTCGCATTTCTTATTATTGAAATTCAGGATATCCTGCTTAATTTTGTAAATATATATATATATATATATATATATATATATATATATATATATATATATATATATATATATATATGTATATATATATATATATATAAAATAAAAATATGGATCATAATCTATATAATCTAGTTTGTTTTATTATTGTATCATAGGAAATCCATATATTCTTATATAGAATGTCCTGTGTTTCTGTATTTATTTATTTTTATTAAGCATTTCATTCTCAAATATGAGTCGCTTATAAGGACTCTCTACGCACAAATATTATTAAGGGTTGTGGTGATTTTTTAATTCAATGTAAATTCAAACAGATTTTGTGGAAATTTTCACAGTTGTAAAAATAATAATCTTTAAACTATTAATATAAGACTTGGATTATTATGCATTTCTACATCTAGGTTGATTTTAAGTATTTTATACGATTCAACGAGTTATAACATACCACATCCATGTATGTATATATATATATATAAATATATATATATATATATATATATATATATTTATTGAGGATAAAGATTACTAATTGTTAATTATGAATCACTTCCAAAATCAAATAATAACCCAAAATCAAATTGAGTGTACGACCGTATTGGAAATGATATTCATTTTATTAATATTGACAAATAATATTGGCAATAATCGATAATATGTTTTTCAATATATAAATTATTAAGTTAGAAATATATCACTACAAAATTTAAACAGTAATCGACTTTAGATTGTGTATAGATATGGAATTACTTAAAAAAAAAACAGTTATCTTTTGGCACCTTTTAAAAAATCTATCAAAAATTAGGGTTACTAAATCAGACCTTAGTTGTTTTAAAATGCAGTAAAATATGTTATTTATCCAGCGTCTTAATTAAAAACAATAAACAGTAAATAATTAATTTAATAAATTTTTACCAGAAAACAAAGACGGCAGCATGCATATATTTAGTGACAAACTTCGAAACAGATATAGAGACCCTCTTTCATAATAAAGCTATTAAAAGAAAATCCTTTAAAACATAAGTTTCTCTCTAGATAAATATGTCTTTCTTCACAATCATACGGTCCAATTTGTTTATATTAAATAATATTCACTCGATTTACAATTTTTTTTTAATTTACAAAAGTTGTTTTCTTATGTTTTTCTATTTCCAGCGTCATACACCTTACTTATTACGATAATGCTTACCTTATCAAAACCCCATTTTTGTTCATAAGAATCCAATATTAAAAGAAACATTTCTTTGTCAATTATTGTCAATATTATTTACCAATATTAATCAAATGAATATCGTTTCCGAACGGATCGTACACTGAATTTGATTTTGTGTTGTTATTCCTTTAAAAACTGACTCATAATTTAGAATTATTAATTCTAATCCTAATTATTTATATAGTTCTAGGGTAAATATACCTATTGACTTTATTATATATGTACAATGTATATTTTACTTTTATATGTGCAATGTACATTTATTTTATGAATACATTAAATGAAACTTTGCTTTTCAAGACGTCTGTTATAACAATCCCCCCTCTCTCTGTGTATATATATATATATATATATATATATATATATATATATATATATATAAACAGATATATATATATGTGTGTGTGTGTATGTGTGTTTGTGTGTGTGTAGATTTATGTCGTAAGTTACGCAGGTATCATCGGAATTCCATCGTTCGAACTTAAGCTGGCAAATACCATTTTTTATTTCTCACACTTTTGCGCAGTTTTTTTCGGCTAAGACCTAAATGTAGATTTTTGCATGAGTTTGAATACCTTATATATTAAGTTCCATGTATGTAAGCTAGAAACTGAGAGAAGTTAGGTAGGCATTTTTAAACAAGTATATATACACATACATTAATACATACATATAGAAAACATTTGTGTTTACTATAAACTTTTTACGCCAATATTACGCAAGTATAAATAATATAGAATATCGGCATGAATAACATTACACGTTATAAGTAACTGAAGGCAATGAATGCATAAGTAAATCGTAATCACTAGTATAGAATGAACTAAATTGAATGTTTAAAACATATGCAAATTAGGCAGATCTTTTGCATATGAAGCTATTACCACGACTCATATACATATAAAAAAGTGTATTTTTTTTAACTAGAATAAAGCGTTTAGAAATAATTTCGCAACAGAAACTCCACATTTGTAGGAATATATATATATATATATATTTACATATATGTATCCATATATTTATTTGTGTATATGTGAGTGTGTATTACTCGTTAATCAACTCCCAATATTCCCTCCTATAACAGACCACACGCTATGCAACATGCAAATATCTGCGCGTGAGGTCGCCAAGCTAATCAAGAACCTTGACTCCAGTAAAGCAACTGATCCCGACGGTTTTTCAATTATAGTGTTAAAAAAAATTACGACCAGAACTTGCCCGCATACATTCCAATCTGTTTAAGCGTTGCCTTAAGGAGAAGTGCTTCCCAACACCTTCGACAACCTCATCAGTATGCCCTGTATTTAAGAATTCAGGTGATAAGTCATCCCCCTCTCAGTACAGACCAATAAGTCTCCTGTGTGTCATGAGTAAGTTGCTGGAATCCAAAATAAATAGAGAAGTAGTCAACCACCTCAGCAGAAATAACCTTCTTAGCGACACGCAATATGGTTTCCGCTCTGCTAGATCTACAGCTGATGTTCTAACGGTTATATCTCATAGGATTAGCGAATCTCTCGACAAAGGCTTCCTTTCTAGCGCAATTGCTCTCGACATATCAAAGGCGTTCGATAAGGTTTGGCATGAAGGCCTACTACACAAGATTTCCAGCTACCGTATAACTGGAAATGTTTTCTCTATCATTAAGTCATTTCTCTCAGATAGGCTCATGAGTAGTTATTGATGGGCAGAAATCAGAGGCCCACAGTATTAATGCTGGAGTCCCTCAGGGGTCCATACTGGGCCCAACACTCTTCCTAATCTACATCAATGATCTCCCAAAACACATACTAACATCTTTCGTTGACATCTATGCTGATGACACGACCATCTATGGCAACACATCAAAGGCCGTAAATGGTGATGTTCTCTCTGATTCTCTCTCCTCTGATCTTGAGCGCGTGGTACAGTGGGGAAAGAGTTGGCTCGTTACATTTAATTCATCTAAAACCAAGCTCCTATCTTTACATCATAAACGGTCTGATCTCCATCTGGCATCAATTGAAATGGATGGTTCACGTCTAAGGGAAGCCCCAGGCTGTGATAAGCTCCTGGGCTTGACCTTTACACCTGATCTTAAATGGAACACATACCTTATGTCTGTGGCCATGTCGCTTGGAAAATGGTGGGATTCTTCAACCGCTCCAGAAGATATTTCACTAATGATGCAATTCTCTATCTATATAAGAGCCAAGTACGTCCAAAGATTGTGTACTTCTGTCACATCTGGGAGGGGACTGCTAAAAACAGCCTTTCCTGCCTTGACAGTACAAAATAGACTCCGTGGCTGAGTGGGGGATGCCCTTTTCTCTACCCTGCAACCTCTCTCCCACAGAAGAGACGTAGCGAGCCTGCCATTGTTTTATCGTTATTTCCATGGCAGGTGCTCGTCTGAGCTCCATTCTCCGGTCCCCCCTCACCAATCTTTCTAAAAAAATACACCCGACTTGCTGAAACCACCGTCAATAATTTTCCCCACTCCCTATCTCTGCCTAAATCAAAACGTAGATACCATGAACAAAGCTTCTTTCTTAGAACTGCACGCCTGTAGAACTCTGCTTTGGCTGCCTGTTTCCATCCCGACTTCAACCTGGATGTCTTTAAGTACAACACAAACAAATTCCTGATTAACCGCCACCCCCCTAAGTAATGGCACCTTACCAATTCTCCAATACGTTTGCTACACTATCCATTTGATTACTGCACACACAATAACCCTTATCCCTGAGTGGCCATTGGCCCTTGATAAGTGGTTAACTCCATGTAAAAAAAATCAATGTGATCTGATTATAGAATAATTTATATTTAACCAATTTTTCAGATTAAAGGAAGGACGGCAATAGCGTTGAATATTTAACAAAATAAATTGGAAATCCAGAAATAATATTAAAAAGGCACCCCTTAGGTATTTTCTGAGTGTTTGACAGAATTTTATAAAAAATGTATCAATACAATGTTTCAATATTTATATTTTAATATAGTTCAATGAAAACATATCTACAATTGTATGAGACAAGTACAATTTTTACGTAAAAGTAATACAAACTTTCACCACTAACGTGATGCCGTTTCTCCTCCGTACAAGATTCTTTCGCACAAAGGAGATGTTGCGAGCCTGTTTTAGCTATATCTTTATTGTCATTGCAAGTGGTCGACAGAACTTCGATCTATCGTTTCCCTTTGCTAAAATCTCACACAAAAAAAAACTTTACTAATTATAACCACTATAAACGCCTTTCCCAATTCTGTGGGTGTGCCTTACTCTAAAGGTAGATTCAATGTGCAAAACCCTTTCCCCAAACTGCCAAACTGTGAAACACTGTTCCGCCTTCTTGGTTCCCGGTTTAATACAACACAGTAGGCTTAAAAAAGTTATTGTTGAGCTGTCCCCATGAATAATTTAATTCTATCCAATTTACATCATTAAAAATTACTACACTGCCACGTTACATTCAGTACCCATTATTTTCAAGTGGCTTTCGGGTCTTGATATGATGTGATCCCCACGTGAAAAAAAAACGCATTAAATGTAAGAACAATAAAAGGAATTTCAGATGAAAATAGAGGAATTTACGCACCACGTGCTATATGCAACAAAATAGGTGTTTATATAAAAATAAAGTTATATTAATTTATCCATGTGAAAAATACCATGTTTTTGACTCGGAGCGGCTCAACAGAATGTACGACCAAGTTTTTGAGTTTTAAGAGAAAAACATAACTTGACGATTGGGAGTCGAATAAATTAAATGTCGTCGAGTACAGAGCAGCATGATGTGAGCGTAAACAAAATAGCGGAAGAAATCATAGGTTAATTCGGAATGTGAAGGACATGTTGAATGTAGGAAAATAAGAATGCAGGAATATTTTCTTCATCATCATCATCATCATCATCATCATCAGTTGTAGTAGTAGTAGTATCAGTAATAGTAGTAGTGTCAAAATTATATCGGAAGTACTAGTTATAGGAATATTCATGTGGCTGGTTGGTTGTTTTTTTTGTTTTACGGCATATCAACCCTTTTCGGGTTATTTAATGCCGAATCCAAAGATTTTGACGACATTTTTTTTAATAGAATATATTTGTTGTTTTCACGTCGGTTTCTATTTAACCCATAGTTGGGACCCTAACAGGTACTACCACTCCGGGTCAGAGTGGACCTGGGAGCAATGGTAATTAAAGGGTGGCTCCACACTCCCCAAAGCCCACAAGCTGGAGCCTGACCACTGGATATAGTTGAAGATCATATCCAGGACCCCGCATTGAGGGACTTTTACCCTCTGCAGGGGGGGGGCAGTCGGCGTATTCAATGCCCCACCGACAGGGCCGGAATATTCATGTGATTTTTTTTTATATAGATTGAGCGAGTGTATGACAATATTGAAGCTTTCAACGACAAACCATTGCGCAATTTTATTATAGTTAAACTTTCACCTTGTTAGCATCTCATGTATTTTAAACGCAACTTTCTAGAAGATATTTCCCCTCAAAAATATAACATATCATGTACGTTTTGTAGGTAATTTCGCTAGAGTCTTTAGTTTAAACGTCTAAGAATAATTTAATGTCTGCATGGATATGTTGAGTAGGCTGGCATATTAATAGTAATTAGACACCGTTGCTCGTGAGAATTATCTGCAATAACAGAAGAATACACCCAAGACACACAATGAATGGGAATAAGTAACTGTAGGAGTTCGTTAATTTTAAAGTAGAATGTGCTATAAAAACAGATTTTTATGTGTGTGGATTTCAAAAACAAGTTTATTGAACATGTTTACAATTTATATGTGTGTTTTACTTCTGATATAACTCAATATACGATTAGAGATTGTAAACATCTTTAATCTTAAAATGCTATGTCGGTTTTAGGAATATAAACATCAAAATGGTTAGTAATATACTCTGGTCATTTGTAAAATCATCGTTTCAAAGTGTGTAATCTTTTAGTTACGATGCATTTTGTGAAAGCAGCACCATATGTGATAGGAATAGTTAATTTATGTCAAAAACATGAATTAAAAATTAATGTTACTATACTTTACAATACGTATTAAAGTTCTATAGGAAATGTCGACTCATGTATTTGTTCATATATATATATATATACATATGTATATATATCACTCTCTATCTATACATATATGTATCTCTCTCTCTCTCTCTCTATATATATATATATATATAACTACTTAATTTTCTCACATAAAATTCATATAAGAAAGTACAGATTTATGCGTAAACTTAAAGTATTTACTTCAAAAGTGCTCAATACGTAGGTAGAGCTAGTTAGTAATGTATAAAATATATAGAGTGATAAAGCTACACTGATTATTCCGAGTTTCATCCACTGTAGGACTAGGGCGCGTAAGCCTGAGGAATCCTAGAGTGGATGAAACGCGGAATATTCAGTGTTCCTTAATCGCCATATATATTTCATAAATAACTATATATATATATATATATATATATATATATATATATATATATATATATATATATATATATAAAAATGTAACTTTTGGTTCGTTCGGAATTAATTGTCTAAAAAAACACTGGACGGATGGCTTCCACGTTTTGGTATAATATGTTTACTATATCCATGTGTGTTTTTATACATTCTTTTTAATTATAACATTATAGTTAATTTTTCTATGATTAATGGGTGTTTTTCTTTGTACCGAGATACCATTTTTTTATTTAGGGACAAATATTTATTACCGCTTCCTGTCACGTGACCAGTGTTACAATTAAGCGGTTTTCCTGCTAGATCTGGAGATTTCGTTTGCAATCTAGCGGGGAATTCTAGAAAATCTGGAGATATTTGACCCCCACACACCCGCATTAGATTATTAAAAAATAAAGAAAAGCGCTTCAAAATACTTTAACACATAAAATAAACTCATTCATGTAAGTAAAAAAAGTAGCATTTATATCCTTTGGTAACAAGTATTTATTGATGATTTGTTTTGTTTTTCACCTTTTTTTCGACTAACCATTCTTAAATCCACTATAAAATCGATTTTTCCAAGTACATTTTAGGTGGGGGAGCATTGCAACCTCCGAAGGGGTTTGTATTACTGTACACATAGATTCGAAAAAGTTGTCAAAAACAAATATATAACAAATAAATGTTACTAAAGGCAAGATAAGTTACTTTTCTGCCAAACTGGATATATTTTTCGTGTTTTTATTCAATGTAACATTTATTCAGCTCGACAAACATACAGTGTTTACCGATGTATTCGACAATTCAAGATGGCGTCTCACACCCTCTTTTACACCGTAAGTTTTGAAAAAGGTGTTATAAATAAAAAAACTATACAAAATACGGGTTTGTATTACTGTACACATAGATTCGAAAAAGTTGTCAAAAAACAAATATATAACAAATAAATGTTATCAAAGGCAAGATAAGTTACTTTTTCTGCCAAACTGGATATATTTTTGTGTTTTTATTCAATGTAACATATTTATTCAGCTCGAACACCCTACAGTGTTTACCGATGTGTTCGAAAATTCAAGATGGCGTCTCACACCCTCTTTAACACCGTACATTTGGAAAAAGGTGTTATAAATAAAAAAAAACTATACAAAATACTATTAAAAACCCGCCGAATATATGTCAACCTATGTCACAGTAAGATATATTGAGCGAGTTTTTACCAGTATTGTATCCGGTGTTTTATTTATAACATATTTTCCCAAACTTACCGTGTTAAAGAGAGAATCAGACTCCATCTTGAATGTTCCAATACATCGGTAAACACTGTATTGTTTTTGAGCTGAATAAACATGTTACATTGAATAAAAACACGAAAAATGTATCCAGTTAGGTAGAAAAGTTACTTATCTTGCCTTTGATAACATTTATTTGTTATATATTTGTTTTTTGACAACTTTTTCGAATCTATGTGTACAGTAATACAAACACATAGTGAGAAAACACGGAACATTATGGAGTTTTTTTTGGGGGGGCGGGGGAATTAGAGATTTTTGAAAATTTCAAACGATAAGTTAAAAATCTAGCGATTTTCTGGACATTTCTTACTCCTAATCTCGCGTTTTTTTTAAAAATCTCAGTTGACAACATTGCATCACTAAAAAAACACCACAGGCTTAATGTAAACAGAATGTGTTTACAATATCGGTAAATTTTCAATGGGTTTAATTACATGATTATTGATAATGTGATTGAACTTTAATCTACATTACCCACACGTGGTCGTAAAATGAATGCCGACGCTCAAAGTGTATACACATTTTGACTCCTCCCTTTACTTAAAAATTTACCAAAAATCATGAAATTAACGAATTTTAATGAAAATTGCAGTATTTTTCAAATAATGATCGCAGAATATACTGAACTTATTATTTGTACTTAACTCTTAGTGAAAATGTTTTATTTTGTTTAAACAAAAAATATCTTTACTAAAGTTCTGGTTTTCAGTAGTAAATAAAAAACGCAAGAATTTATTTTGTCTTTTTTTAAAGCATCGTAATTTGTCACAATAAAAAATAATTTTTACAGTAACATTACGAAAAAAGCCCCTAAAGTCCGTATTAATGTATTCGATATAACTCGAAAAAAAATTAATTCTCGCATACTATTCAGGAAATTAAAGATTCAATTAGATTCCTATTTCAGTCACCTAAATTTTTTAGGGTGAAATGAGTTTAAGAATTTATAGCCAAACCTAAATATTTTTTTGGTAAATATCCAGATACGCTACTACAGAACACCGACCACTCTAATTTGTTTTTGGGGCCCCAAACTCACATCCGCCCTCCCCGCTCGCGCCCTTAATGTACAAAGTAAAATCTTCGGAAAATGTTAAATGGTTTTCTAATTGGTAAATGTCGGTGCGTTACTTATGGAAAATTTGAAAATTCGATGTTCCAGGAAAAAAAACCCAGATAAATTACCCCCCTACTCCAACTTGGTGTGCTTTCCTTTTCTTATTTTATTTCTTTTTCAGCTAATTTTAAATTTTCCACCCAAAACGCGCTATAATGTATTTTTGAGAATAGAAAATTCTATGTCCTGGAAAAAAATCACCTCCCCCAACGTAGTTTGCTTGGTAAAGCCGTCGCTTATGCAACAGCGTGCATGCACGTATCATAAACGGAAGCTGCAAAATGGTGGAAAGAAGTTCGTGGGTTCAGGGGTAAATACCATGCAAACAGTAAATTTGCCCCAAGTTTGACTATCAGATTCGTTGTCAGCGACCTCAATTACCTATAAAAAACAAATTAGAGTGGTCGGTGTTCTGTAGTAGCGTATCTGGATATTAACCTTTTTTTCTTGCTTAAAAAATAGCATTAATACAGTAAGTTAGGTAAACTGACTTTTTCGTTTAAAAATGGAATTATTTCCCTTTCGTTATTAACTTAATTTTTTTTTTAATAAATATTTTGTGTTTTATATACATAAAGTACAATTGTTGAATGTTACTGTTTTGATTATATTCGGTTGGGGGGGCACAATTAAAAAATTAAGAAAGATTAAAATGAAGCGAAATTTAAATTTCCGTTCCATTTTTACAACAACCGTAAAGCAGTGCATACGCAGCAAGTTTTATCGTAATTTATAAGTATATTGAAACACTAAATCAACATTTTATTTATTTTTTTGCATGGTTAATGATGGAAGTTCCATTTTAACAAACTGAGCCACAGCAACGCGTGGCCGGGTACAGCTAGTACATATATATATATATATATATATATATATATATATATATATATATATTCAACTAACTATAAACTTCTTGTAAAAACAGTATTTCTTTAAGTGCTATATATTTAATTTTTTTACTTAAGAAATACTATCTATGGTTTAATTCACTCTACGTGGAGCTCCAAACCGACGAAGACTTTACTAGATTTGCACAAAGTAATTCTATTATTAAATAAAAAATAAAGATAATGTTATTCCAGAAAAGCTATTAAAAATATATTGCAATTACGCTACACAGATTTTCACGATATATTCATTCTGTATATTGATATATTTACTCAAACTTTTTCTTCAATAAGTATTTTATTCTTTAATTAAAATTAATACTTGAAATGTCTAAGCAATTATTCTCGTGATGGATTTAAGGGGTCCGTTGTCCACTGAAAAATCTAATCCATTATGAGTGAAAGAAATAGACACAAGTATAATAAGCAGAGTAAGGGAAAAATCAAGGGTCGTCTAAGAATATACAGATTAGGACATGGTATGACATTGGATGCGAGTTCTTATATAAAGTATAATTAAGAATTCTACTTTGATACATAACAATTATTTTTAATATAAATCAGCTGCTTATAGCGTCGAAGTGATTATATTTCTGTCCTATTTACAAATTTGTAACATAGAATTGTTTCTACCAGATCCCTTGATTTAAATCTGTTACTTGAATCTCGAAATATGTTCACTGTTTTTCAAATGGTTCGCTTCAGGTGCAGAATCTAAATATGTGTTTTACTCCAATGAGTTCTAATAAGTTAAAAAAAACAGCGTTCGCCAGATATTTGAAATTAAGCTTGTTCTCTTTGTCTTGTGTTATTCATAAGACTAGGCAGATCGCTACTCGTGGTTTGGTTGAATGCATATATTTATTCCTGCTTCCACAATGAGACGTCACCGAAAAAAGAATATTTTGTACACTTATAACAAGTAACATAAATGGTTAGAAAATGTTTATTCTCCAGTGTCAATACTAACACCGATGAGGGGTCAAAGAGTGGTGGTGGTATGTGAACAATATGACCGATATCTATCGTGTCTGCTTTCTCTCCTGGGTCGCTTTTGCTCTGCTGTTGTCTGGTTGTCGCTGTTTTTATGGTGACGGATGTCATCACAACATTTCTCCACGTCTTTTGTGTTCATCCCCCAATTTGCCGACGAAATTCGATCTAGGAACGTTTCAGCGTTTATTTACGTGATCTTCGCATGCCCAGACAGCCGATGTTCCTCTAAAAAATTAACTCTACCATTTGAAATTGCACGGAAAATAGAACTAGCTATCTGTATATTATTTATTTTCCAACACAATGAAAGTTAGACTCGGGACCTTCTTCATAAAATGTCGACGCTTATTTTTTAAAATGTTCGATTTGAATCGCAATTTAATATCATAATTTCACGAATCCAAGAATTCTCTACACTCCGACTCTGGAATATTTTCTTAAATGTATCCATAGGACGCTACAATTCTCAGAAAGTACAATTTGAATGTATATTTAAAACATTCTGTGTCACTACGATAATTGTGATTTAGATGTATACATTACTTGTATTCATTCATTGAAACCTGTCATATTACGCAATATACTATATACTGAATTTACTTACATTTTAGCGATTAATATGATTCATACAACTTCGAATAAATTGTACATGAGTCGCATGCACTTATCTGTATGTTTTTTACATGCAAATTTGAGTTGTGTCTACAACAATGACAGCCACATCTTTATTTCAATATGTTACTTTCGGTCCCGAAGTATTTCTTTCAGTATACCATAAACAGGAGTCGCATTAATTTTCTTCAGTTAAATCTGTTTTAAAACTCTCGAATCTTATTTATCAGAAATAAATATTTAGTTAGTAATTCTGTCGTTGCTTCTTGTTTTTATATATGTTGAGGAATTCTAGTCGGCGAATCAAATGTTAAAAACAAAACTTGGCAAGAAATTTCTAGATCTTACTGAAAAACACTTTTCCGCAACCAACCCCTTACACAAAATCTTCAATAAAAATACCTTGAAGTTATCTTACAGTTGTTGCGAAAATTTAGAGATGATAATTAAGGCACATAATAACAAAATACTAAATGAAAACAATGTAAACAACAACAAAATAAACAATAAAAAAGTAGACACCATGACAGAAATAAAACCAACACTAGCTGAAATAATAATAATAATAATAATAATAATAATAATAATAATAATAATAATAATAATAATAATAATAGTAACAAACCAACCCCGGACAAGAACAACCATACCATAAATAAAAATACTAATAACGAACAAGATAAATGCAATTGTAGACACCGCACACTTTGCCCAGTCCAAAATAAATGTCTAACAAAAAGCGTATTTTATCAAGCAACAATATTTGCGAAAGAAAACCCGAATAACAAGAAATATTACATAGGCATGACTTCCTTAGATTTTAAAACCCGATACTATGACCACAAAAGCACATTCAAAAATAAAAAAAACACCGTATAAAAACAACACTAGCGAATAAATACTGGGAACTCAAAGAAAGCGGACATTCGCCGGTAGTCGAATGGAAAATAATGAGACAAGCTACCACATGCAGACATTTAGACGACCCATGTAAATTATGCCTCCATGAAAAATTTTCTATCCTGTATTTAAAGAACCTCAAAATCTATTAAACTGTAGGCGGGAAATAGCAAACAACTGTGTTCACAAAATAAAACTTACTCTAGGATAGACCTACAAAATAGCTTTAAAACTAACAATAACAATAGGAAAAAAAACAAATAAATAAATTAAATAAACATGAATATACATAAACGATCACATACGTATATGTATATATGCATATATATATGTGTGTGTATATATGTATATGTATGTGCATTGTTTGTGCACATAGGTATATTTATATGTATAAAAAAAAGGAGAACGACTACCTAAAACCACTAACCTAGTTCTAAAACTGATCCTTTGTTTGATAAAATGCATGCCCATTGGCTGGTAGGAAGGGGCGCGGTGGATACTAGAAAGCTGATTGGCCGACTAGAAATCCTCAACATATATAAAAACAAGAAGCAACGACAGAATTCACGCATAAGCCTGACGAATCCTATAGTTGGATGAAACGCAGAATATTCAGTGTAGCTTAATCGCCATATATATTTAATAAATTACTATATATATATATATATATATATATATATATATATATATATACACTCTCTCTTTATATATATATATATGCATATATTCAGACAGTGTGAGAGAATATATATATATATATATATATATATATATATATATATATATAATTATTTTCCACAGCCGAACCGTGCAATATGTCTAACTGATGAGCCCAAATGAATCGAAACTCTAGTCTCGCAATTCCGGTTTGTTGGCTTTCTTGGCTCATGTGGGCTGCAACATTGGTTCGGCAGTGGAAATCCGTATATATATATATATATATATATATATATATGTATATATATATATATATATATATATATATATATATATATGCATATATATTCTCTCACACTTTCTGAACAGTCTATTGATTACTCCTTAGGTTAGCTTGTTGGTGTGACATCGTCCTTTCGAGTATACAAAATTCCTACTGGTGAGACGTCGGCTTGGGTTAAAGCTGGTTTGATACCTCGTCCCTTGTTCGATATGAGGTAAGTTCTTTCCACTGTCGGATCTGTGCCGCGGGTTGCTTGATCTCTGTAAGTTAATAGAATGTCTTGTGTGTGTGGCGTGTTTGCTTAGTTGGTAGAATACTCGCCTAGCATGCAAGTGGTTCTGGTTTAAAATGCTGTGTGTGGATTTGTCTGACTGATGAACCCAAATGAGGGCGAAAATCGAGTCTTGGACTTCCGGTTTGTTGGCTTCCTTGGCTCTTGTGGGCTGCGACATTGGCTCGGCTGTGGAAAATCAGTATATATATATCCTTGTTTCAATATAATACCTGCAGCCTTAAATTATGAGTAGGGCGTTTACATCAGAATATTGTTTACATTTTTTTGACACTCAGGTATATATCCGACACAATAAAAGACACTTAACAACCGAAAGCCACATCCGTCTATATAAAAACATCATTAACGTATTAAAACACAAGCGTCAAAACAATAAAAAGAATATGCCTAATTATGAGTTATTATTCCCCTTACATGGCTTTAATGAAATGCTATTATGCTATTTGCAGATTCAACTTAAATCGATTCTGTATATTAATGTTATTTACACAATATAATTATATATATATATATATATATATTTATATATATATACATATATATATACATATATATATATATACATATATATATGTATAATTATATATATATATGTGTGTGTGTGCGCGTGTATGTGTGTGTCTTGAGCGCAATACATTTATTTTTAATTTTAATCAATCGTCCTAATAGTATATCTATTAAACTTTTACAAACGCCTTTATTTAGATACGATACTCCCAGTATATACGTGCAGAATTAGCATATATATATATATATATATATATATATATATATATATATATATATATATATATATATATATATATATATATATAAATCAATTACAAACAGACTCGGAAAATATTTACTAGAGTTGAATATATTTAAAAAATATAACAATTTACTTGAAGGCAAGAAAAATATTTATTGGTGTCGTATATATTTCAACATTTTTATATTTCACGGGCAGATTCCATATACTCTAGAAGAGTCGCATGCATGTCTATACTGAAAATAAACACAGAGAAAAGCATACGCTATAGTATTGTAATACATTACTGGCACACTTTCAATATATCAACTGTTATATAACGCATTTCTTTAGTTTAATCTGTCGTCATCGTCTAGAATGATATCTAAGAACGTCGCATACATTTTTATTAAAACATGTTACTTCCAGCTTCGAATTATAACTACAAAATCGTGTGTATACATACATACATACACACACACACACACACACATATATATATATATATATATATATATATATATATATATATATATCAGTATGTTAATTGGAGATTTGAATAACATAAGAATAATCGCAGGTGTTTCGTTATTAAAATCTGATATTCGCGGTTCGGAATATATTTGACGGAATAGGCCAATGTATTTATGTAAATCGTTTAATTTTTTTTTTTTTGCGGTATCGATGTTCATCTACCCAGGTGGCATTATAGCTATCGCTTATGTGCAATATAAAATTCATTTTTTACGCATGTCTTTATAAGTGTATTTTCTAGCAGGGTCGATGGAAATGTACCGGTACGAATAAATGTATACGGATTTAAAAGCCGTTTATACGTACGCAAGCGGATTGTTAAAACAGCAGAGAAATAAATCGACTGAGGTCAGACAATATAAAAAAGATATAATAAAGGTACAAAAACGTCGCCTATCGCATTAAAATTTAAATGCATGAATACACACTTTGTAATTAAGAAGGTATAGCATTTTCGCATACATTTAAAAAAAATGTATTTGCAGTTTTATCATACTTGTAATATATATAATTCGATGTATTAAATTTGTGGTCGAAAAAATACTCTAATGGATAAGTAGTCGAGTACTCACCATAAAAATAAACATCCTCCTGAATATGATAAATAAATATCTAGATCTATGAATAGTGTTTGTCATGCGATACACTTTTGTACAAATTGGCTTAGCAAAAATAAAAAAATAATTTAAAGAATAATTTAAAAAAAAGGTATTCCATGCTTTACTTATTTCATAACGGTTACAGAAGTAAAAAAAAAAAATCTCGACAAGTACGGATCGTAACAGAAAATATGTAAACAAAGATCCATTAAATATTTGAAAAGAAATTACTCAATTTTTAACTAGTTGTGTAAATTAACCTAAGTAACAGGAATAAAAAAATTATATGGATAATATTACATATTTTAAGAATTACAAAATGAAAAAAATATATTTAAATATAATTCTTTAATTATTATTCAGAAGATTAATTTAAACGCCCTTTGAGTTAGTTAATTTTTTTAATGTTTTATATAGCTCCAGCCTTCTCTAATTGAAATAATGCCCTTTGAAATGTTGATTTTCTGGTCACATATTCAGTCGTATGGTTATCATAACACGGGTCAACAAAAATAAACTTTTTAAAAGGTGTCTGATATTTTTTAACTGATTTACTATATTTTTGCCATGCTAAATCTAGAAATAACACCCATTTTGCTCTCGGAGGTCAACTTTTTTTGTAAATTTGAATTTAAAATTATGCGACTTATATTTTTTAAAACAATGTTTTCAAGATTTACTAATGATGTTTCAATGGCAAAATGTCAGTTTTTATGATAAAACTGCTGTATTCTAACAAAGAACCATGTACAGTACATGTAACTAAAAACGAAAAATTAATGTTTGCATTATTACGGTCTAAATTTCCGTTTTTTATTGTCGCAAATGTTTTGGTGCTTGCACATCTCTTTTTAAATTCCAACAGTTGCCCACCATCATCACCATGTCCCACCTTCCCTGGTAGCGTGATTCCATTTCTCTCAAGTCCTGGTGAAAGCGCTCTCCATGCTCATCGCTTAAAGAGCCAAGATTTTTGGGAAAGCGGTCCATGTGCGAGTACAGGTAGTGCATTTTTTCTGCTCATATTGTAGCCAAGGTTCCTAAAGGCCACTAACATGTTTGCTACTAGATTTTTATGGTTCTCTGCTTTTGTGTTGCCTAGGAAATTCATCACGACCTTAACAACGCAATTCCACGCTTGTTGCTCAACAGGATTTATGGTCTCCTCAAACGCGGGAGAGTTTTTGATCAGCTGCCTAATTTGAGGAACATCAAAAATACCAGCTTTTAATTTTTAAGTTGACAAATTGGGGAAGGTTTTACACAGAAACGGAAAACACCGTCCATCTTTATCCAGGGCTTTTGTGAATTGCTTAATAAAACCGAGCGCTATGTGCAGTGGAGGAAATAAAATACGTCTCCTGTAAACTAGAGGCTTGTTTATCAGATTGTTTGCTCTACAAATTGCAATCTCTTCACGTACTGGCCATTCTTTTTTCACGTAATGTTGAGTACGATCCCTACTATCCCAGAGACATAAAAAGCATGGGTATTTGGTAAATCCAGACGTTTGACCCAGCAAGAAGTTGACCATTTTTAAGTCAACGCAAATCAGCCATTATGTTGGTCATAACAAATTTTGTCTAGGACGTATTTAATTGCTTCATGCTGTTATTTTAATGTTGTCGAATGTGCCAATGGCACAGATGCACATTGATTTCCAATGTGTAACAACACACATTTCAAAGACCTTTTGCTGCTGTCGATAAAAAAAAGTCGCCAGTCCTCTGATTTGTATTCAGGTATGCCGAGATGTATCAGTAGCTCTTCTATGTCATTGCAATAGACTATTTTTTTTTCTTGAGCAAAATATCTTAAAAAATCCTGGTGCCTGGTACGGAAGAAACTTACCTTAACTTTACCATTTAGCATGTTCTTGTCCTTTAAACGGGATGCAAGAAGTTCGGCAGAGTCTTTTGGCAAATTTAAATCGCGAACAAGATCGTTTAGTTCGTTTTTCTGTTAATCCCCATGACATTGATAGCACAAAAGTAGCAATCGGTTGCATGATTTGAAGGCGCTCGCCAAATCATGGGGATGCCAAAGTTCATGGACTTTCGCGTGCCTTTGCCCCATTGACGGAGATGCTCTGTGCATCTTTTGCAAACCATATGAGGTGCCCAACGTCTGTCTTGATCGCCGAGTTTCATGCCAAAATATGCATAGTAAACGCGCTTGATAAAGGTGGTGACAGTATTGCGATTTGTTGCAAGTGTGTATTCACCACAAACATAGCAAAAAACATCTGGCTTATTTACACACATTCTTCGAGTCGCCATTAAATACCTGAAAAAATTAAAAATTACATTTGTGTACGTTATCTCCATGAAATTTAAAGTCTGTATCAATAAAATTCGGCACAATTATATCTATGTCCTGCGAACAGTTTTAATCGCACAGTAATGAAATAATCTGACTCTGAAACACACAGAACCAATACGTAAGACTTTCCTTCTCGTCTGCTTTCATATGTTGGTGTGTGTTAATAACAAGTTTTACCATTGGATTCCCGTATGGGCCACATAAAGTCTCATCTTATCTTTAAATATCGCATGATAATCACAAAAATTAGACTCCCTAATTAAAATTTAATCAAAAATTATTTATTCAAATGCTTTCTTCTTTGTATTGCTAGTGCGAAAAAATTTAAATTTGTTGAGGTAATAGAACTTTAAACGGTTAATATTTCTGTTGTACTTTTCTCGGGTATTTAAAAGTTAAAAAATACAAAAAAAATTAAGGATAGCTTAAAATGTAGACCTGACCCAGCAAAAAGAGTGTTATTTTTATATTCAGCACATCAAAATTGTCAAAAATTAGCTTACAAAACTGAGACACCAAATTTGCTATGACCAGTGTAATTTTTAAAGAAACAACATATCTATTGAAATGCAGGAGTAAAATATAACACATATATACACGAATTTCTAAGGGTTACATTTTCTTAACGATCGTAAAACATCCTCAGGTCGGAACACGCCCTAAAATAGCATATTTAATTCATGCAAATGTTGCATTTATTATCATAGAGAAAAAAAAACTCGATCATTATATTGCCCCCAATATATTATAGTGACAACATCCTGGGTTGTTCGGAAAACACGCTTAAGTATAGTGCTTTTATGCACTCAGTTTGGTTTCTACTATTATAGATCTAATACATATTTTATAATCATATTGTACCCAAAATATAGTAGTTATTTTCAAATCAAAACATAACTTGAGAGTCATCAGCTTGAATCGAAACTGAAGCATATAGCTTCTCATCCTTATTCGTTACCATCTGAGCTAACAGCCGATTGCTCCCAGAACTATATATTTTACTTAGTTAATCATACAAATGGCTATGTATTTATGGGTATACTATAGAATTTTAAAGGATTTACGTTTACTAAAAACAAATTGTGTTCAATTGTGACGACTTGACAAATCGTAAGTCTTCAAAATATCAAAAACTGAATATATCGGGTTTCATTATTTTAGATAAAAAATTTACAGATTAAATCGGTGGAGACTGTTTATTACTGAGACAGACACGGTCACCTTAATACATACAAATATATATATATATATATATATATATATATATATATATATATATATATATATATATATATATATATAAATATATATACACCAGCAAAAGTATCCGTCGTTGACCGGATTCCAAAACAGCCTACAGAAAATGGACTCTGTTTTATGAAAGTAAGATAGGTTATGAAAAGGAAGGGTTGTAAAGAGATAGCTTCAAATTTGGGGGTATCAAAACCGAAGCAAAATATGATGGAAGTAAAAATAAAATAGATAAACCCCATAATTTAATTAAAACTGAAACACTTATCACAATATTCTTTGGATTTATATTAAAAAACCTTGTTAAACTTTGTAACATATTTCCATTCTATGGAGGTCAGGTCCGAACAAACACCCCATATTTCTTCAAAGTGAAACATAAGTATCAAAGTATACTTACACAGATAGATATGAAACGTCTTTATTAAAGTGTGTGGCTGTTTCCATTCTATGGAGGCCAGGCGCGAACGCAAAACCCACAATTTTATTACACCATCCCTATTTAAGTTAAACCATATTATCAAAGTATTCTTATGTACATCTATATCAAAAACACTTGTAAACGTTTTTTTTTTAATTTTTAATTTTTTTTATTTCAATACTTTGTGGACCAGGCGCGAACGCAGGCTCCACAATTTTAATGAACCACCGTTCTGCCAGATCAAACATACCCATTCCTGTGTCTCGACACATCTTCTATCATTATATGTAATCAGTTTTTTTTTTTTAAATAGTCAACCATATAGGAGCCTATTGGTGACCAGACACACACACATACACATTTCGCTTTATATTATAATATATATATATATATATATATATATATATATATATATATATATATATACATTTTTCGATATGCTTAATTGTAAGAGTAGAAAATAATCTAAAGCAATTACTTTTTTGCGTTCAACGTTTCATTCGTAAAGGATAAACCAGATCCGATTATTTCGTCCACGTTAATCCTATCTATCCACTGCTTCAAATGTCCTTGAAATAAAGTCATATTAGCACATCCTCTCTTTTCTTTTTTTCGTATCCATTCTTTATTGCAATATATCCCTCTCTTACTCCATTTATTTCTTCTTTACATATATTTTCCAAAAGTAATTCAACAACTATTTACACGGATCATCAGAAGGCTAAGCGTATTGGTTTTTCATCGGTGGTGTTCAAGAAAATGATCAGCTAGGATTGCAATAAATCAGGACTAAATATAAGCTGGTAATTAAAGAACTACTAGTTCAAAAAGTATCTAATATTTTTATTTTATGATTGTTGTTTTTTTTAAGTTAGTTTCAGGTTAATAAAAACCTATCACGCAATATGTCTTTCAGCGTATTTAATCCAACATTTTAATTTATATTTACAATAAAATAATTTTAATCCACACACACACACAGACATATATATATATATATATATATATATATATATATATATATATATATGTGTGTGTGTGTGTGTGTGTGTGTGTGTGTGTGTGTGTACATTTTACTATTTTTTTACATAAGCAGTAACAATTAATAAACATGTTTCTGTCAGGTACGTTTTAGTAACCAGATATTTTCCATGCGATATAGCTTATAAGGAAATAAATGCTGTAAACTCTCCTCTCCTATAAGCTGTATATGTTGCAGAGGTGTCTAGTTACTAAAAACTAGCTGAGTGATACCAGCTCATGGTTATGTAGAAAGGGATAAATCCTTATGGAAAAACAAAGAAATATAGACTTTGCCTTACCTCGGTAGTGAGCAGCCTTGTATTAACTCCTTGTACTTCATTGGTTACATAACCTTGATTCATATATATATATATATATATATATATATATATATATATATATATATATATATATATATATATGTGTGTGTGTGTGTGTATATATATATTCTTTATTTATTTATTCATATCTGTATGTATACATGTAAATGTTTACATATATATATACATATATATATATATATATATATATATACATATTTAAGTATATATACATACACACAAACATATATATATATTTTTTTATATCTGTATGTGCACATGTACATGTTTAAATATGTATATACATATTTAAGTATATATATATATATTCATATAGATATACACATATATATATATATATATATATATATATATATATATATATATATATATATACATATATATATTAATTGATGCATTCAGTGCATAACTAAAACTGGAACATTTCTTTTGATATAAGTTATTGCCTTTCTGAAAGTAATTTTGTGGTTACTACGGAAATATCAGTAATAGACATTTGAACGTTATGAATCCATATATCATTTATATTACATGGTGTGTATATTCTCCCTGTACTTAAATATAGGCTTTATATGAAGGCATACTCTTAGGAAACACAAAAAATAATTATGCAGTTTGAAAACGTGAGGCTAGTTTTGATATAATCTGTATCCTTTGTAATTGTTTAACATAAACGATAATGAACATTATAAAAATTATAATGGGAATAATAACATAATTACAATTTATGATAATTAATTAAAAGCTACCGGACCACGACAGATATCACATGCATATTTTTGAGCAATGCACAATTGTTCATCAATATAATAGAAACTAATTATGTAAATGTGTGTACAAAACGATACGTTAGATTAGATAATCTTTTACTAGTAAAACTATGCTGTTTTTATATGCATGTACTTGCGTTGCTAATGCTAATAGGAAAACAGAAATAAAACAGAAAACGAGCAACTATGAGTTAATAGTGACAATAAAACTGATACTATCCATGAATAAAATTATTTTATATTCTATCTTCATAGAATTTTTCTATTGCGCAAATTTCAGGGTGAAGGTAAATGCATATGTTCATATTTCGTGATTAACATTATCTTTGTATTCCCAAATAAGCGTTAATCTCGTTTCCGTGCTTCGAACATTATATCTTATTAATTTTGTGGACACAGTTTGGTGCATGAAATAATAAGTTTCATGCGTTCTCCCTACTGTGAGCAAAGGCGGATAGATTTCACACTTTCATATTGTTGCAATATAAATAACGCCCATCCAAGCAGAGAAATAGTATACGGTGTCCTTAATGTGATATCTAGATGAAAGTTACACATTAACCCATGAATTACTACCTCATATAATCAAAAGGACACCTCAACAAAAACCATTCGAAAAGTGTACTTTGGCAAAATGACATATTGCTGTGACAACAGGTATGAGTATATTGCATCCTACATTTTGCTAAGTAGCATGTCTTCTATATTAGTCGTATAGCGAATACTTCGAACAAACGCATAAATTAACGATAACACATGCATTTTCCTACATATACCTTGCGCTTGATTGAACACATTTGCATGCAAAAATTCTTAATATTTTTAGTGTAGTTCAGTCGGAAAGGGTGAAAGTAGGAACACAACGATCTGCTGGGAATAAGAAAAACATTTATATCAAGCAAGGGTTAGTGGCACAGAAAAGCTTACTAAATCCGTTGGGAGTCGTCTCTGTACGATATCTGGGAAAGCTTGCTGGCTCTATGCTTAATGGGCAAGTCGATCTTAGCGGTTATAAGAGTGTGTATGTCCCCACAACACCCTCTCCTGCGATTTTATGTTCAGGGGAAAAAACGTTAAAAAGCTTCTAAAGAAAACTTTTTCTTCTAAGTTATACTTTTTGTAGGAACAGTAGTGCTCCTACCCGAATTTGCTTGTTTTGGCAGTAGTTTTTTTCGAAGCTTTGTCGTATTTTTCGCGCAAGACGTTTCTTCGAGGGTATTCGAGTTCGGTGTGATCCTGTAAATCTGTAAGAACTGTTGTAAGGCTTTATCTGAAGGTGTTCCCGAAGCGTTCCCAATTCTCTTTTCAAAGTTTCTACGAAAGCTTCTGCCTGCCCATTTAATCATGAATGATACGGAGGTATAGTGATAAGGTTTATTTGAAAACTGTCCCAGAATTAGTTAAAATCAGTTGATGTAAACTGTGTCCCGCTGTCACTGACTAAGCAATCGACAACGCTAAACTCGGCAAAAATTTCATGGAGGAAAGATATAGTGCCCCCTGATTCTCTTGCACCTGAGTACTTCTGGCTATTTTGAATAGCTATCTATTACGATCAAGTAGACACCCTTCACTAGTCCTGCGAAATTCACATGTTTTCTCGAGCAAGGTTGGTCTGTCTTTGGCCATGCGTTGTAGGTGATTGGTGGTGCTTTAGCTGCCAAGAAGAACCCTTGCAAGAATGAACAAAATTTGAGATGTCTAAACCCATATTTGCCGAGTATACATAACCCCACATAAAGATTTTCATCATATACCTTCCTGGATGATCTGTGTGAAAATCTCTTAGTATTTGTTTCTGTAAAGTCTTGGGTATGACCACCCTTTAACTATATAATAGTAAATTGTCACACAAGGAGAAATGTATGACATGTGTCGATGTTTTTTCATGATCTTCTGTTTTGTGGAGCAAGTGAAGTCGTCTTCTTGGGTTTCACATTTTATTTCATGTAGGGTAAGTGATAGTTCTTTTATCACGGTACGCATCAGATTCTTTATCTCGCTGTCGTTTTTTTAAGTAGCGACCTCAGTGTTTTCTAGTGGTTAGCTTGACTTGGTATTAACTTCGACAATCCGTCAACATGACCAATTTTTTGTGAGGGAAGGTATTCTAACTTAAAGTTATAATTAAGTAAGATCTTACCCCCATCTTAGCAATATATTTGCTATATATACAGGTAGGGCTTTCTTCGATCCGAATATAGGAGCGGTTTATAGTCAGTAAGCAAATTGAAAAATCTTCCATGCAAATAACGATGGTATTTTGTTACTGCGAATATTATTACGAGAGCTTTCTTCTCAATCCGAGAGTAATGTTTTTTTCTGAAACATGAGAGCTTGCTTCGCTGGCAAATATTATAGATAATTGTTAATTTTAATATGTAAGGGGTAGATTCGACGTCATTGCAGTTTTGATTTTATAGAATACCTCCTGGAATTCAGATATCCATTCCCAGGTGCTGTTTTTCTTCAAAAGTTTTTAAAGTGGGTCCCCAAGATTATGCATGTTGGGAATAAATGACTGGAAATAGTTAGCCTGCTCTATAAAGCTTTGTAATTCGGTGATGTTCCCGGGAGTTGGCATGTTCTTTATTGCAATTGCCCTGTCTGGATCTGGTATCCTTCCTCCTTTGTCAATTATGTACCCGAGGTATTTAATTTCTTCTAGGATTAATTCGCATTTTGCTTCCATGAGTTTGAAACCGAAATCCAGCATCTGTGAAAATACTTTTTGTATGTGCTCTTTATGTTTTCCCTTGAATTTGCTGATGGTAATTGTAGCTTCCAAGTATGCTGTTGCGACATCGACTCCATCTAGTATAGTATCCATCTTTTCCTGAGAAATCACCGGAGCGACCTTGCCCCCAAATGCTAGTCTCTAAAATTTGTATAAACCCCCATGGGTGTCGATGCAAATTAGCTCTGAGCTATTTTGCTCAACCGGGATCTGAAGATGAGCCTCACTGAGATCAGCCTAAGAGAAGATCTTACATTCATTCAGTTTCACTAAAATCTCCTCGGGACAAGGCAGTGGGTAATAGTAGTCTTTCAATACGCCGTTTAGCCCATTAGAAAAATCTGCGCAAACGCGGATTTTTTTCGATGTTTATTTACGTACACGACAGGAGCTGCTCATTGCCTGAATTCCACTTTTGATAAGATGCCGGTGGTAACTGGTCTGTCAAGTTCCTCATTGATTTTCTCTAGCGAAGCGAATGATGCATTCCTTTTTTCCTAAAGACTGGTTCTGTATCGAGTTTCAGTTCAAATTTGGCTGTTGTTTTCTACATTTACCCAGGCCTGTTGTAAATATTTCAGTCAAAAGGTTTTTTTAGATCAGCTTTAAGTTCTGGTTTTTCTGTAGAAAACGATTCTATTTTTTGGAAAAAAATGTTGATAGTTATAATTATCTCAAAAATATTAACTTCCTAAAACCAGTCAATACAAAATTAATTTTATCTGTGCTGGAGAAAAAAAAGTTTCAGTGTTTTTTGTACCATTAAAATGTCATTTTTTTGCTAGTTCTCCTTAAAAAAATATTTTTCTCCAGTTCCCGATTTGGCTGACTTGCTAGTTTTATGCATAGTCGGCCTATTTAAATTTCTCAACCTCTGTAAATTTAGTATCGTTAAGTGCGAGTCTGAACCTAATTGCAATTTTGCATCCTTGTATATAATTCTAACTAAGACGTATTTTCGACTGTTATTTTCGTCTTTCTTATTCATTGTCGTGTTGAACCCGATTATTACTCTTCCGTTTGCATTGTGAGCTTGTGTGTCCTAGTTTTTTGCAATTAAAAAATTATTTGGTGCTAAAGGGCAAATCCGTTGACCAATGCAAGTTTCCGCAGCGAAAAGAAGGTTGAAGTCATCTTATTACCTTGTCCTTCGTGCTTGAGTGGAATATAGCGTCCGGTTTTCGTTTTGTTTCTTGGAGAGTACCCCTTAATTCTTCTCTGTAAGTTCTTTATGTGTGCAATAACAGCTTCTTCAATGTTCTTTGAGCCCTTCTTGATACCAATGATCCTTTGGTAATCTTCCGCCAGCTTTTGTACAGTTAAGCTTGGTTCACTTTACAGTTTTGACAAAATTCTTCGACGGATCTCAGCGTCTCTTTTCTAAGTTCAACAGCGGACGAATATGAGGTACTTGAAATCATCGACACTGAATTCTGACAATTTGAAATCGTCACAACGTTTGTTGACAATCGAGGCGAAAGTCAAGTTGTCTACATCGTCTTTTTTCTTAAGGCTTAATTATTTCCACCGTCTGTGGAACAGCGACGTCTTCGAGCTGAATAGTTCAGTTAGTCGTTTAACGGGTACCGGAAACGTCAGCTGGCTAGTCTTTTTTGGAAAGATATAATATAGTTGACGAACTGGTCATATTCCGTAGCCCCTATTTGGTTGAGTAGCAAACAGAATTATTTTCTCTGCTACATTTCCACAGTCGATATTGTACAGATCTCCATACCGTCTGAAATACGTTTCAAATGTATGATGTTCTTCAGGACAGTAGGTGAAATTATTTACTGTACTTCGTACCGCACCCTGGGGACACGTTGTATCGCTCTCTGTAGCTTGATTCCTATTCATTAAAACGTGGAGTAGTACTTCAGTTCTCTCTCCTCATCTCTCTGTTATGCAAAGAGTCTGCCATCAACTCTCTCTTACATTTGGATCATTTTTTTCTTCTGCCTGCCGTAGTCTATCATCAGCTCTTCTTTGCTGGTCGATTTGAAATTCAATTAGACGTGTTATTGTCTCTTTTACATCTACCATTTTGTATTTTTATTTTTATTTTCTAGAAGAGAAAAAATATATTCTTTTAAGGGAATTTGTAACTTAGAAAACGCCACACCAAGGGGACACTTTTATAATTTATGGACTAGTATACTCTTCAGTAACTGTAGCAGAAATGCAAAAAATTTAGATTAATTTTGCATACACTTATTTACTCGTTGACACGTGTTCCTTTTGTCTCAGATATGCCAATAGTTCGGAAAAGGGGACAAGTTTTTGTTTTAGCGTAAAGAAAAAATATACAATATACACCATGCAATATACAACATGAGCTATACAAGACATTATAAAATATACAATACAAAATATAGCACATACACATGCAATATAACACATACACATGCACTATACACGTCGACTTGTGATCAGCAAAATTACGGTTTAAAAATGTTCCGTGTTACTGTTTTCAGTAATAGATATTGTTGCACGAGCTGTATTTTATCTCTCTCCCCTGGCGAACAAAAATTTATCCAACAACGAAAAGAGACTTTATTTTAAAGGCGCTTTAAAAAATGGCAGTTCAAATAAAAACGGTATCGGTTTCCTTCAGTGTGCGTGCATGCCGTTCCAAAAAAGAAAAATAATGAGAAGGAAAAAGAAAGAATATGTTTTTTTTTCAAATGATCAAAAACAAAAAATGGCTTCCCAGCACGTCAAAAGAATATTTGCCTTTTTTAGAACTGTCTTTTTCCTTTCATCTTTTTCACAACTGTCTCTTTCTTTTTATCTTTTTCACAACCGTATCTTTCTTTTTATCTTTTTCACAACTGTATTTTTCTTTTTATCTTTTTCACAAATGTATCTTTCTTTTTATCTTTTTCACAACTGTCTCTTTCTTTTGATCTTTTTCACCACTGTGTTTTTCTTTGTATCTTTTTCGCAACTGTATCTTTCTTTTTATCTTTTTCACAACTGTATCTTTCCTTTCATCTACTCTACAGTTCTAAAGAAACAACTAATGGGTCAAAAATACCCACTTTGTCATAAAAAATAATTCATTTTCCGAAATTTCCGTAACAGAAGAAAACACATCTTCCAACATAAAAATCATATGTAATTTGTATAAACAATTGTGTCGACTCGTTATACGGCAGATTAAAACAAGATTACTTTTTTTCCTTTTTTTTTAGCAATCATGAATAAAAGATATTCTACTAACAATTCCGTTGAGTAGATAAATTTAAGTGTTGTAGACTTTTTTACACTGCCATTTTCCGTCGTAGACCTTTAGTGGTTTTGCGCTGTAACTTAGAAAGTTTGCAATTGACCCTTTAGTACGTTTGACTGTTGAATTTTTCGCGTAAGTTCTTAATGTTTTTTTTTTACATCTTTGTCGCCATCTAGGTAAGAATAAAAACATTTAAATCAATCAAATTTTAGTTGTACAGAGAAGGTTAGTAAGTCCGTTTGGAGTCGTCTCTTAACGAAATTCGGGATATCTCTCATTGAGCGGTATAGACTTGCTTGTTATATGCCTAATGGACAAGTACATCTTAGCGATTATAAGGGTGAGTATCCCCCCACAACTGTTAAAGTTATAACTCAGCATAACCTTATTATTTACAAAGAAACGCGTATATATACAAGCAACTTACATGATTCCACTTCAATTACATAACCCACAAAACACCCAGCGTACTGGCTCTTATCCCACTTCTCCGAATACCAACACAACCGTGCTTACACAAGATATTCAGCATAATATCAAAATATAGCTACATTATTAAAATACAAGAATTAATGGTGATAACTAACACATAAAATAATATCTTCAGTAGACACTTCCATATACATTTGAACCATATAACTTTTATATAAAAAAAGTCACGAACATCCACTAGAGGGCGGAATATGCACTTTCATTTTCTAATTTATCTTTAAAGATGTATTTAAATAATAGAATATCTACAGTATAAAAAAGTTTCCAAAACGTTATACGCCTCTATTTATAATTTGTATATATTTGATAATAAGAGAACTTAGTTAATAATTTGCGAATCAAAATTTAAAAAAAACACACGAGGAAATATTTAGTTTGCATAAAATTGATAAACTAGGATATCTCGCCATATACAGTTCATTCAAACAAATACAAGTGTACAGTTTAAATGCCGGTCGCTTTGTACCTTTTAAGGTGCGGCGTTTTCCAGTTACATTATGACACAAAAACTGATAAAGTTATAATTTATGGGAAAGCAGAACGACGACTATGTGAGTAAAATACGCGAACTCTTTAAAAAATCAGGTGGATATATTTTCGGCACTTGTTTCCAATTGGCGAGTTTTCCTTCTTTTGATAGAAAATCTAGATATTTCCATGACCTTCTTATACTAAGGAAACACTAATCCGATTTCAATTCAGCGCCTATTATCATAACATAGGATGGATAGAGAAAAGTATGTACTATTTCATCTGTTAGAATGACCTTTCAGCAAGACGACGAGACCATTCCCACTAGATCCCGACGGTGGTTTAGAATCGTGTCAAATATATGAACATTTCAATGGGGATAGCTCTGCAAATGTTTCAAGACTACGTAGTTTTTAGAGATATCCTATGTATATCTGAAAGTATTTCACAATGAGTTATATAAATCTAATGTGAGCTGACATTGTCGGTAATAACATCTTAATAACATTTAAAATATGTAGTTTCTTCAGAAAATAATCATTTCTTTCGCTATGAACACAAAGGATCTTGAAAGTAGAAAAAGAAAAGACGTTTTTTTTGTTTACGATGAATTAAATGTACCAAAACGCGCTTTTCCGTTGCACTTCACTCAAAAGAAACCGAACTTGCAAGAGCTTTAGCATCATTTACCTTCAAGATGGTGCTATATACAGTTGGGTTGTCTGCGAAGACGGTATTAGGAAGGTGGTTAATGTCACTTAGAAAAAAAGTGCTGATCCAAGAAATACCATTGCCTGCATGTGAGGATTTATATGTGTTATAGATTTATGACCATCACAAGCAGGCGCATATATGAATTCATCTCCATTGCCCTATGTCGGGGTTGTTTTGTTTTTATGTTTTCTTGTTTGTTGACATAATAGAGAGGAAGTGAAATGAAGGAATGAAAAATCTGCAAAAGTTAGAATAAACTGCAAATATTTACTTTCATCACGTTCATCCGTCTCATCACTGAAATATTTTAAGTATTTATATGTTCCTATTAACTCTATAAGTGTTTATTAAGCTTATATGCGTATAGTTACAGAATTAATATATTTATAAAGACCAAATATTAAAACTGCTGATTAAGCTTTAACATTAAACCGCTATTACTTCTTACATTGTGAACCTTTATAGCTTATAAATTTTTGATGTATATTTGATAAACGACAAATTAATTTATACTTTATAACGTAGATGTGTCAGAAGAGGTTTTGTTGTAATTGATTTAAAAAAATGAACTTAGAAATTGTATACACTATTTGGGTGAAGAAATACACATTTATTTCTTCGATTTATAAAGTAACGTAAAGAAATAATTAAGCTTTTACATTTTTTTAGAATAATGTACCAATATGGATATGCGCCAAAATATGTGTTACGTGCAATTTAAGCAAAGTTATTTTTCTAGCGTTAATACAACATATGTTCGTTTTATGTTTTGTTTGGATGATTGAAACATCTTCGTCACAACTGCTGTAATGTAAAAGGGTGGCGAATGAATACATGTCGAGCACATTTACAAGACTATTTATTTAGAAAAAAAGTTTAGAAGAGTATGTTAAGGGAAAACTGGATTTACACTATTCGCCCATACATATGATGTGTTAATTACTGCAGTAATAACCACATCATTGTTTTGTCAATTTTTATTTTTACGAGTTGCATATATAAAGTTTGCTTCTTAATTTATAAATTTGTTATGAATAGATACTTATAAATGTTCGAACATGTGTTATCAGCGACTCGACCAGGTACATGGATGCAGGATTTATTTTGCAAAATATATAAGGAAGGAGATTCCCTTAATAAAATGTTTAAAATTAAAAAAAAAGTAGGTACAAATAATTTATTGCGAACCATAAGTGCTCTTCCAAAATTCTGAATTGTATAATGCAATATACTAGCGAGGATACCCGGCGTTTGCCGTGTGTTTGTATGTGTGTGTGTGTGTGTGTGTGTATGTGTGTGTGTGTGTGTGTGTGTGTGGGTGTGGGTGTGTGTGTAAGGGTGGGGTGGGGGTAAAGTAAAGAATAAGCGAAATGATGACCCTGGTTCAATATTTAAAAAAAAAACGATGTTAAATGTCTCACAGAAATCGGAAAATTGAAACCAGTTTTGGCGAAGATGTTTTAACCACCACGCATGGATCGGGCGATAACGGCAATCATCGATCTAAGTCGCGAGCGTTCTTCTAATGTGGAAACGATTACTCCACTTTATATATGATTTGTTTTCTTTTGTCCTCTGTTATGTATACAGTAATTAATAAGGTGATACGAAGGCGGAGCGGTGACTTCTTATTTTCTGATTAGTTACTTATTCATTATTTATTTTCTTATTTAGAATTTCTAAGAGTTTCATTATCACATTTACAAAAACCCTATCTAAATGGAAACAGACGGCATTCGAATTGGAAGAAAGCGACTAGGGCAGCAATGCAGACACAAATGTTTAATTAAAAAAAACACCGTGTGTAAACGATGGTTTCAAACTACGGTTACAGAATAATAAAAAAAAATGAAAATAAAAAAGTAATATAAAAATTCAAAAATCCGTTGTACTTCCACCCAACCATTATACGGTTACAAAAGCTTTTATTGGCGACTAATTGTTGATAAATATTTTAATAATTTAATACTAAAATGAAATAAACATATTTCCACTTAAGACGGTGTTGTTTTCGTTTTTTTTAATTATTTGCATTGCCACTTTTGTAAATTTGTTTTCTTTTATCCCAGGAGTCTGCGTCTGTTACGACGCTGCTCCGCTCACACCGATGATTACCGGTCTCGCCCGATCCATGCTTGACGAAAATTCGGGTGAAATTAGGCAGGAGTACCTTCATTTTGACAAGATCATTTAACATTATATTTATATATTAAACAAATCATTTGTTTATATATTATAAAATCATTTAATGGTATATTAATATATTAAAAAATGGTACTCATACAGAGAGTGATCTGTGCTGAAATAATAACGTTATCATTTAAAAATTTTGTAATGCGTCCCCAGGCACAATATAATTTAAGATATCCCTACATAGCACATACAATATTTTTCGATCATTAAATTTTGCTGAAAATTACTAAAAAGAAAACTAGGTTGATATACCTTTGGAAAATATTAAAGTTAATAATAAACTTTAGAATAATTATAGTTACAGCCAAAGGGGATTCAAATCTGTTAAAATTGCTAGAGATAGAACTTTTAGGCCTTAGAAACTTTCCAGATCATTAGATTTTGCCGAAACTTACCCAAAAGCAAGACGAAATGATATACATAATAAAACGTAATATTTGACCCTAGAAAAATGTGGGTTGCTTCCCCAAGCATATTCGAAGTTGTCAAAATGGGCAAAAATAGCATTTTTCAATACATAAAATATTTTCCGATTATTAGATTTTGCTGAATATTATGCAAATGCATGAACACATAGATATACATTCGGAAACATGATATTTACTCTTGGGAAAATTTAAGTTTCCTCTCCAGGAGGGTAATAAATGGTAAAAATGGTGATTTTTACCAAAAATAGGCAAGAACAGCACATTTCGGGACAATAATAGTCAATAATCAATAGTGAAAAGCACTCAACATATATTGTTCTATTTTCTGTAGATTTCTATTGAGGGTTATCATTTTGATGCTCCTAACTATGTGCATCAATACGGTCCCACCTAATTTACAATGTGATCCATATATTATAACACAATAAAGGGGTACGTTATAGATATAATTTATGAAATTTCGCTTACTTCGATGGTTTCATTGACTGATATAAATATAAAATGCTACTAACAGTCATAAGGATCGAATACAAAAATCAAAATGCAATAATAGACCGTTAAATAAGTTCAATCAGTGATACTGTACATAATTAAACGAGATAGAATAAAAACAAACAAGCTTCAAGCATTATTAATTGTTTTAGTGATTTTACATAAATCATGATTGAAAAAGCATGAGACTGAATGCAGTATTAACTATAACACTTGGAAACAAAAAAGTAAAATTCGAAACGATTGAATAATGAGAAAATAGAGACTAGAGCTATGCGAAAAAGAAGAAAATTCGAATTAAAGAGAGGAGATCAGAAGCAAATGCGGTGTCGTATGTTTGACTAAGAAGTTGCTGGTCGTGTAAACGGTTACAATTAGGTAAATATGTTTTCAGAATATTTTCCTCAGAACACTTTTATTGATAGTGTACACATAACACTCTAGTCCCATTCGAATTATTTTTTGCCGGCTGCAATATACTTTTTGTACTGTTCCAACACATTCTGGAAGACCCCATAGAAATCATTAACTCATCACATCCTCTTTCATAGCCTCAATTGTCTCATCATAACACCACCTGAATTTGTTGCCCTTGAGCTTAGAGAAATATCAAAAGTCTGGACAACCGGTAGAGTAAGGAACTGTTTTGATGCCCATCCTGATGAAAAAGCTAGTGACAAGGATGGAATTGTTAATTGCCGCATTCTCCTGGTGGGAATGCTACTGACCCGATTGGAAACGTGAGGGCTTCTTCCGAATGAATCTATTGTTGAACTCTGTTAAAACGTCAACATTGCATTCCCTGTTGACTGTCAGTTTAGTGGGAGCCCAGTGCATGTAGAGCATAGCCGTGCTGTCACAAAAATGCACCATTATAGGTTTCTGACTGAATGTGTTCCGTCTGGCCTTCTTCTGGTTGAGAAAGCGTGCATGCTTTCAACTGGGAACTGTTGTCTTTTGACACTAAATCCAGCTTTAATTGTATGTCAGCAAGTCATCAAGAACTACGGGATATGAATTACTCAGTTCCACCATCGCCCCGCTGTCTTGACAATACCCCCTTTTTTAGATGTATTCCCGAAAATCTTCCGCAACTTCAGTCCTCGCAAAAGTCCTGTATTTACAACACTGACATCAAACTTTGCACTTGTTTTATCTATTTTTAAAATTTAGATTTGGCCAATAAACTCTTGTGTTCTGACTTTATTAAAAGGGAAATAGTGTGGCTATTCTGACATAAAACACAATATAAAAATGATGACAGACTTGGTAACAAACCGTCGCACAGACTAAATAAAAGAAAATACAATATAGTAAGATACAAAAAAATCTAGCGAGAGAACGAACTGGAATTTAAGTAAACATGTAGATAACAAGATATTTTTTTGTAAAAAACGTGAAATTACATCTTGATACTGGATCTAATCTGACAACAATGAATTTACATGCATCGCGAAAACTAAAAAAATCACATTTGAAAAAAAAAAACCCTCCAAAATCAGTATGCACAGTGACTGGAAATAAAGTAATGTTATTGAGGAAGTGCATTTGCCCAAAAATTGGGGAAATGTTTAGTAAATTGGTGGTATCTGTTTTAAAAATAGTGCTAATTCATTCAGATTAAACTGGATTAACAGGTTTTAACTTTTGAATTTCTCAACAAACAGATTAATCAGAAAATATAAACTGAAGTATGTTTAAAAAATGAAAAATAACCGTCTTAAATTCCTTCAAAATATAGCTGGTCAGAAAAAAACACATGGACATGTTTTGGCTATAGCAAATTAATTAACACAGTAATAGGAATATCATTAATTAACACAGTAATAGGGTATCATTAAAAATGCGTCAGGAAATAACGCAGCAACCATTAAAAAGTGAGCATAGTATAAAAATGTCACAAATAGGCTTATATAAAAAACACGGTTGCTGAAATGTAAATAAAAGGATGTTAAAAGTTTCAGGCAGAAGCAAACAAAAAAAACGTCGTCTGTTCAGGCAGCAAAATATAAACAATACCGGAGATGGTTAGCAATTGAATTAAAATGTGCTTCTATTACTCCAGAAAGGTGCCCGTAATTAAAATGTTAAAGAGTTTGAGAAATCAATTATCCCAGACAACATCCAAGACACTCAAAATCTCCACCGAAAAAGAACAAAAAGTCACTCAGTTTTTATTTGATACAAATTACGCAGTAAGAAAACTGATGGTCAACGATTTAAAATGGTTCGATCGCGACTAACCCCAACATGAACAGCGACTGTGAGAAGGTAATTTTTTAATTACATTTTCACTCCAAACAAGGCACATTGCAACTTTGATGTAGGGGTTACTATCAGGGACATAAGGTATAGTGGTACTAGGTTGGGGTTAGGTTGCAAGATGTCGGTTCACATTACGCTTGAACTTCTGCATGTCATTACAGTTGGGGAAGCAGGAAGCCGGAACTGTATTCCAAAGTCTACCAGTTCTGAGGAAGAAACTACTGAAGCAGAATACTCTCTTGTACCTAGGGAGATCAATTCTGAAGGGGAGATTTTGCTGCATGTCGGGTTTGTCGGGAGTATTTACTTCGAGGGGGTACAAGTGCTTGCAGTTCGTCGGAACATTCACCGTTAAAGTACTTGTAGAACAGGCAGAGGGATGCTACATTTCCTCAATGGGACACAGACAAAAGTTTAGACGGAGACTCTCTTTTGAACTCTGTCTAGGAGTGAGAGACAACTAGCCGATGCAATAGCACAAATATGACCACAATACTCAATACATGAGCGAATGGTTGCCTTATAGAGGTACAGGATATTTTCGGACGTTAGTAGCTTTCTAGCACGGTATAGAGAACCTGCCTTTTGCGCAGCAGTCCTGGCAATGCTTTCAATGTAATTGTTCCAACACAAGTTTCCTGTGAACGTTAGGCTGAGGAGTTTAAAAGATGTACTTTCAGATAATCAGTCTTGGCCATTTGTGTTAGTGGTAGAGAATGTTTCTTGTAGTTATTGAAGGAAACAAGTTCAGTCTTGGCAGCATTGCATGTTATCATCCATTTTTGTCCTCATTCCACTACAATTGGAGGGCATCCTCTAATGTGTCTGTTATTTCTTTAGATGTGTGTTCATTTGTTTTCCTGTCGTATCTGTTATAGAGCGTGGTGTCATCAGCATATACACCCATTTCACAGGCAATTTTGTAAGGGAGGTAATTTATGAATATTAGGAATAATAGAGGTCCAAGAATAGCCCCTGAGGCAATCCGGCATTTATAGCATATTGTTTAGATGTACGACCATCGAGGACAACCTGGATGTTTCTCTTATCTAAGAAGGATTTAAATATGCTTCCAGTGATACCGTATGATCTGATTTTGCTAAGAAGACCTTATCCTGTCAAAAGCCTTAGATATATATAGAGCTACCGTTCTACCCTCCCCTGCTTTGTCTAGTGAATGGTATATGCCATCAGAGATTGCAGTTAGGATGTCTCATGTGGAACGGGTTTGCCTAAATACATATTGTTGTTCGGACAGAAGTTTAGCATCTGTAAAGTGATGGATTAGAGCTTAGTAATACGACCGCCAGACAATCGACCCACATCGGAACTGATTTTACAAACATTTTTGCGTGGTGAAAACGCTTGGGGAAAGGAATTATTGTGGACACACCCATCCCCTAAAGGTAAAATCTTCCGAACTGTATAAATTCAGTGTCACGACTCTCGACATGATTACTGTACGTTCGTAGTCCGCAATCTTGGCAGCACATACAATGACGGCTGCTTGATGTATATGTTGTTGTTTTTTTAAATATATACTTAACACTTTCTAACATATCTTCCTTTCTTCGATCTCTGATTTCCTGAGTGACCTTTCCATGGAAACTACATACAGAAAAAGTTAAATATATTCGGAGAAAAAAAGCACCATCCATCTCTTGTCCATCTTCTTAATACTGTACATCTTCTTCATATCTTATGCATGGGGGCGTTCCTACAATATATATATATATATATATATATATATATATATATATATATATATATGTGTGTGTGTGTGTGTGTGTGTGTGTGTGTGTGTGCGTGTGTGATGTATGTGTTTATGTTCGCGTGTATATGTGTGTATAATACAAATAATATCCAACATGCGCCTTATTTAGAGCAATCTGAATCACCCTGTTTACGAAAAACTCTAATCCTGTCTCTTACTATTATCTATTTTTTTTTTATATTTGTTCCAGTCTTGTTTATCCTCGAACAGACAATCATGTCTACCCCCGATTCAAAAGTCATAGACTTTCCCAATAGTCTCATGGCGTGCTACTTTTCAAAAGTGTATTCCCTCTCTGTACAATCGATTTATTCGAATAACCAAAGTTTTATTTAACGCTCAGCAGGATCTCATCGAGTTGTTGCATCTCGACTAAGTGGGCACATGTAACCTGCCTTAATATTAGTATTATTCTTCCTCTGCGACTATTGTGAGTCGCTATATTCTGAATCATCTTGTTATGTGTCTAGCCTTTTTTAATGTTTCTTAGATATCGTGCAAGTGTTTTGAATAGGCACAAACTGAAGACTTTAATTTCCGAGTAGTTTTCCACTGGAATTCATCGATGCAATCGATAAATTCGAGACGCAATTACATTTGAAAAAACTGAATCGAACAGAAAATAAACAAGTTCTTTTGGAAGAAATTGAAATTAAAAAAAAAACATATAGAATACTTTATAAGAATAGAATAAATATATTGTTGAAATTAGTTGATACATACCCATTATTATTATTATTATTATTATTATTATTATTATTATTATTATTATTATTATTATTATTATTATTATTATTATTATTATTATTATCACCAACACTTCTATAGTTGGACTCTCTCTTGTCAGTATCAGGTTGTGCGTGCAACATTTCGTATCCCCCATTAACACTACATATTTATTACGAATTGGTGTTCTAACGTCTATATTATATCGTGTCCAAACAATTAAATATACAGGGTGTTTCAAAAGTCTTGGGAACATTACAACATATTTAAAATCCTTATGTTCCCAAGACTTTTGAAAAACCCTGTATAACCGGTGCACAAATACAAAACAGGGAATAAACGCAAAACAATACATATCAGATAATATCTGGGTACATCTAAAATCAAGTTGGAGGAAATATTTTTTCCGTTTCATTAGCAGGACTGTGAGGAGTGGCTGTTTGTAAATCATTTACTTTTACACTTCTGTACTATTTAGTTTGTCGATAGGCTCTTTAAAAAGTTCCTTCAATATCCTTTTTTTCTAAAATAAATGGATTATTTTTTGAAAGTGTAGGGATAGTGAGAGATTATTAAATATATTTTCTTGTGTAAGAGACCAATATTAAACTAAAATTGTGACACCGAATTACGACCAGAATACCAGTAAACTTATATATATATATATATATATATATATATATATATATATATATATATATATATATTATTTTTAAAATGTAATTATCAACTGACACGTGTTTCCTCGTCTACGACTCATCAGAGTGGCTGAATATAGCGAGATTATGTATATGTATATATATATATGTATATATATATGTGTGTGTGTGTGTGTGTGTGTGTGTGTGTGTGTGTGTGTGTGTGGATACACTCAAATTATGATGCTGTCTGACTGACCCTGAAATAAAAAAAAGGTGAGATCAACGGTGTTTTGCGTAGAAAAGTGTGAGAATAACACAACAAAGAGTTTGTAAATCATTTAATACAAAACACAGAAAAGATATTTACCGTAGCAAGAGACAATGTAAATGAACAAAGCAGAAAAGCGAGAGGCAAGCAATAGGACAATACGTAAAATGGTTGGAAAAGCAGCTACACAGACATAAGGATGCCAAACGCTTTTCTGCACTCCCGCTTACCGCCCTCGCTAATCCCATTTTAAAATGATATTCTAATTTCTCTTGGAATTCCAGCACCTCGAGTAATGAGTTGTTCAACTTCCAGTCGCATACAAACTTAGGGTTCCTATCTAAATCAATTCTGCCTTCCAGCAGTATGTGGTCAGAATAGCCTAATCAGTGGAACGTAGGACAAGATATGTACTCTACGTTGCCTCTTCTAACGAACAACCGATCTAAGTAAGTCCTTGAAACAGAATCCTTGCTTAAGAGCAAAGTCCACCTCTCCCACCACACTGAATCTGTCGATAAGATCGCGCCGAATCATCAGATCGAACAGCCTTGTTTCACATATCCCAAACTTCTATCACCGCCGATCTCATCTATCCGGGGATCAAGGGTAGCATTCCAGTACCCTATTAATACTAACTGCTTCGAACCACTGAAAACACCCGCAAATGCTGAAAAAAGAGACGCGCTCCCGAACACACTGTCTCAGAATTGATACTTCACTTTCATATTTATCCAAAGGCGAAGTTTTTTTTTTTCTATTTAATTTTTTATTTAACAACATTCTAATGAGATGCTATAAAATTGTAAAACAAGAAATATTATAAAACATTAAGTCCTCTTCTTAATGTGGTTGAGGCCATAAATTTTATGGGGAAAATGTAGGCGAGATTCGTCCACTTGGTTTATTCCATATAACAAGTTGCAATCATAACAATACCGCAGTTACTTAATTGGTTTTATCTTTTTAAAAATCCCTGGACGAGGTTTACAATATTTACAATATTATTTTTACAATTAAAATTTTAACTTACGTTGATGAGGTATGAGCACTGATGTGTATGAAGTATATGAATTATTGGTGGGGAAAATGTGAGCATTTTAACATCCCAAAATGAAGAAAAAATTACAAGAATGAAAAATAAACAAATCAAATACAATGTTGACTTGTGAATTTCTTAATCAGAACCAACCCTTATGCATCTAATTTTAAAATTCTTCCCGTTTTTCGGTATCGGCCGACAACGGGGGAGCACTTTTTATGAAAGAGGTGGCACAAACTCCGGGCAACAATGAGGAACAATGGAATGTCCGGTCACCTTCAGGAAATGTAACATAAGCCCGGGTAGGGATCCAAAATAAATTCATCGGGACTGAGCTTTTTTGGAGGTATTCTAGCACCCAAAAAATAAAGAATTAGAGACATGGCACTCATTTTTACAAATTAGCTTAGCGCCTGAACTGCTGTAGGATTGTCTAATTGATTTATACTGGAGTTTGCTTTTCCAGTCGGTGTGTGCCATGCCAAGGTAGGGGACGCATACTCTAGCCTATCCCATACAAACGTATATAAAATAACGGTGTGTATTAACCTCATACTAAACTGTGAGTGAGATAACCGCCTTCTATCGCATCGGATTTTGATTTTAAGTTCATGTTTAAAATACAAATTCAAATGTCGATGAGAGGGCGGCTGCCCACCACGCCCAATCTCTAAGCTTAAAGTTTAGTCTAACTATGGCTAAGTTCGCTAGGAATACCATCTTTCCTACCTAGGCCCCAAAGAACTTGCGTTGTAGACTACGACTACAAATATGTTCACCTGATCGGGACGATGAGAACAGTGAACTTACTGGCATACTAACCGAATTCACGGGGCTTGGAACAAGTAAAAAACGCATGTTCCAATTTTTCTACGAAAACTTTCTTGCACATTGGACAGAAAGGGCTAATCACCCTACCAATCCTGAATAGGATGTCCTTAAGGGGTACTGCCTGTCTAACCAATCGGCAGGTCAAGGAGAAGTCGAATTTGATTAAATAGCCTCGAACTGACGCCCAATCCCATAGTGAGCAGGCCACCCATTCCGAAAAGAGCAATCACTTCCCAGCGTGTCTTAAGCAATCCCCTCCAATACTTTCCGATAAAATGTCATCCTAGGCCGCGCAAGGTCACTGGACCCTGCCAACACTCTTAGCGCATCTCGGTATTCGTAAAAGAACTGCGACTGCTTTTTTGGTGTCCGTCGAAATTCGACCAAATCATCGAATTTAATGTTGGGAAAGGCTGAATCAACCGCAGGGTCCCACAAAGACTCCTCTATTAGAATTCTACCCTAGAAAGCCGGCCTATCGTAATTCTTGTGGCTAGCCAAGTCAGGCTTCCCAGGCCCTAACAATAAGACGTTGAGTACAGACCTATTTATAGACAAGCGGTTGTCGCTGCTTTCGCAACAGAGAAAAGAGCGCATGCAATAAAGCCGTAATGCGAACCTCAGGCATGGAAAGTGCACTCAGTCGGTAAAACTACTTTAAGGAGCAATCCTCTTTGAGATCACCCCCTCACAGACTTTGACGTGTGTCAGTACCTCCAACTATTTTTTCTCAAGCTGGAGACCCTGTAAAAACCAGACGCCAAAAATGCGGACCAGACCATTTGTTCAGCCTTATGTGACAGACAGTGCAATGAACCCCTGTTAGGTGACCAACATCAGGCTCCCGGTTTGGTTGAAAACGAAACGGCCCCTGTAACTTCTTCAGAACCTTGAGTGCCTTAATCACCCCTATGTCATGAAAGCTCAACACACATGGTGACACCATCGCCAAACGCGGTAACCTTTGCTCGTGCACCGCCAGGAAGAGTAATAATGTACAGGGATAGTACAGTCGATCCGTTCTCTAGCTACTAAGGAATAGTTTTACGAGAGGACGTAAAGTAGGGGCGACAACGGTCACCGTTGGCATACCGACCGGAAAACCACGAACACCGCCTACCTCGCCCTGATGACGGCAGAAGTTGGACGCATATTCCGCGGTCTCTAAAACAGACATCAAGAAACGGTGATCAATCCCATCGAGCTCCTTTAACGATCCAAAATGATCAGAATATCTGCAGTGTCGTCTTCTGCGTTTTCTAGAATATTGCGAATTAAATGCAAATTTTTCTGAATCGATCATCACTTCACAGCGTAGTTCTGATCCGATTCGACCAAGTAGGTGATGACAATTGGCAAACGATTCGCAAGAACTCAAACCCATGTCAGCAATATTCTGGGCCTAAAATATTTCAACCACACAATATGTGTGTCCTTCTTCTCCAGAAGTGTGACCACGCCGTTGATAATCTGATCCGATGTAGATCCCGTGTCAAACCTGTGATTAAACACACGCGTCAGAATCAAAACAAATTTGTGCAACAGCCTCTACTACCGCTCGCAGGGCAGATCTTCAAGTCCTGGCAATCTGCTTCATAGCAACAACTACCTTACACTCTGCAGCTTGACCACACAAATTGCTGCTCGAGCCGCCTCCAGTTGTCAAAATCCTTGACGCGGAGTCTGCACAACTGCACAAAACAACCCTCTGCAATGCACCAGAAACCGTTGACAAATCTTTTAAGACGACACAAGAAATTGTCATTCATATATCTGAACATTTCGAAGGTACCTATCCGATTCACGTTCGAGAGAAGAGTTTCGTTTGGCTGCATCTACACTTATAGCATCGACATTTTACAAATAAAAACCCAAACTACCTTACCCTGATATTGCTCGGCAGCCAATGACACAGGTCCTGATTAGCTAGGCCTATTACAAGGGAATCCACTCCTTCCACTGCCAGGAACAACCTATTCTCTAAACGTTTCTCTGCCATGGCCATATCTTGGGCGAGACATTAGCAATATTAGGCAGATACGTCTCTAATACTAAAGTTGGTGTTAAACAGCCACCTATTCTTGGCTGCAATCTCCACTAGGCCCCTCTGAATATGTTCAGCTAGTTTTTCCCGTAAGTAAGCTATCTCCAGTCATGAGGTATTTGTACTCTCAGTACCTTGCTAGCTTGGGATTGCTATCTAAATCTTAAGTGACTACAAATAGTTTGTAGCTAAACTCGCAAACAATCCAAGTATTCACTTGAAACAAGAGACCAGCTAGAGAGCCACCTCCACATCTGCTGCCAAGGATGATCCACTACTAATCAGTCTACGAGATCGCGTTTTGTCGTTAGGTCCAACAGACTGGGTTCAAACCTTCTATTTCCACCCAGCTTATCTACGCTGGGGTCAAAGATGGCATTTAAATATCACACTAAGATTAACCGGTCCGAACCCTAGAGAAACACTTTCAACTGCCGAAAAAAGGAAACCAGTTCTCGTATCCAATTAAGCGCATACATCGCGACGACTCGAAACGCTCTTTTTGCCACGGCAATATCGCCCACGATTAGTCTACCATCCGTTTCCCCAGGAACAACGGTAACCATTGCAGGGTGAACCTTACTTGCAAAGAAATTACCCTACTTTATCGGTAACAGTATGTTGAAAAGTTATTGAAATGCTCCTTAATAACCCAATGGTCGTCAATAGAACCGTAACGAGTCTCCTGCAACGCAACCACATCCATATTCATGGATAAGAGAACCTATAGTACCCTAGCGACTTTGCTTCGGCACCTCATGCCCCTTACGTTCAGATTGGACGAGCTCAAATACGTGACCGTTGCACCTATTTATCGACATTTTTGTAATCATGTGCGTATGCATGCTATTGTTTTTTTTTTATGAATAGGTAAGTGTTTGTTTTCTTTTGAGGATTTAAGGGCAGAATACATGCATTGATTGATATAATAATCACATGAGTGATTTTGTCATGCAAAACAAGTGCTGTTAACATTGTACAAGTCAACGTACTTAAAGCTATAAATTGTATCTTCAACTACTTGAAATTTGGAATATAGAATGTTGCTTTCATTTTGTATATGCCCTGTAATTTCTTTTAGATTGATAAATTAAAGCATTGGTATAAATAAATATGTAATATTGTGGAATAGTATTCTGGACAACGCTGGAATTATAGCTGGGTACACACATGCAGAAATTGTTGACAAACCAAGTCATGTTATGAAAACACAAAATAGGATTACAGTCTTTTGCTACTATGATGCTGCAAGATTGGGTGAGCTTGCCCGAAACAACTAGGACGTTAGTCGTATGCCTCTGGCGTTCAATGTGAAAGTTAAATTGAGAGCCATATAAAGACAAGGGTGAACGTAAATAGGAATCCTCCCTCGCATTGAGATGCAACCTAATTGAAAATATCGTGTCCTGCTTCCGCCAGTTTTACCTTTTAAAACATCCCCTTCGCGTCATCAATCATAGTCTACATGGTTTCGTGATACAATCTTTGGTGTGCGCACGAAGTCATTATTAGGGGGTGTTGGGAAGTTCTCAGGATTATTTGTCTTCTTCCATTCACATTTCACGGTTGTTTCAGTTGCTTTAGTATACCCCATGACGCTGCCTGATGTTAGCATACGAGTGCAGGGGGTCTGAATCACATATCCGATTGATGAAAGATAGAGGAGCATTTCTTCTCTCCTCTTATTCGATGTGCAGAAAGAATTCTGCGAATGCATTAAGTAACCGGCTCTTCCGAAACATTGCAAAAGCACCAGGTGAGAGGGGCCAAAAAGAGCGGGGATTTGTTTAAGCCGAGTGGATCTGGGTTCAGGTTTTGGAGGACTGAACCCTCCTCTCTACATTCATTAGGGACGGGCTACAGGGCGCAGCCTCCTACTTCTTCTTTGCCTTTTTCGTGGACTCTTTTCGGCCTCGGCCCTCTACCAAAAAGGCTTGTCCACGTCTTTCTCGCTATTGATGTTCTTTCCCCCTGTCTAATTCTGATAAAGAGACCATCAGTTAAAGAATGTCTATGGGCTGCTCTCAATCGCCTAGCACCCCGCTTGTTGATGCCTGATCCGGGTTCGTGGTTCTCAAATTTGAGAAATCAACGGAGCCTGTAAGCTTTAATCCCGGCCATTTTCCTCCTATAGGCTGGCAGGCTAACATCTAAGCCTCTTGCTCCGTAGATCTCACTGAGCTGTATCACCCTTTTCAGCGCGCCTACACCTATCACTGCGAGGGACAGCAGTGTCAACGATCCTTTGAGTGCCGCCTAGTGCGACGGACTTTTCTACTAATATGGTGTGGGGTGCACCACCAGCAGGGCTTCCTGGTCTGGAAACTGAGTCTGAAGCGATATCTTTGCCAGAGACACAGGTGATAAAACCTAGTCATGCACTGGAGCGGAGCCAGGACAGCAGAGTTGTGGCAAAGTGAATCTTTACCCTGATCCCGCCCCCTTATTGGTTCAAACCATCTTTGGAAATCGAACACCAAGCATGGCATTTTTGCGCTGGAGCCTTGATCTTCCACATCCGTTTACGTCTTCCTACGCATTTGCCTAAGCTAAAGATTGTGTTGGCTACCCCATGGTCAGGGCTTTGATGTTCGACAACTGTTGAAGAGCAATTGAGATGGCGTCAGGGAACCCTGTGACGAAAATCAATTTTGTGAGTCTCTCTAAGCAATCTTGTGTGAATAACCCATCCAACCAACTGCCTGATTTTGTTGACGTAAACATCCACACGTTCGCCAGCTCATCTAACCATAATTATTTTTCTGTATGCTGCAAATGCGTCGTCGGAAAATGCCTCCTTTAATCGGGCCTCAATCTGGTATATCTTCTTTTGATCGCCCCCTCCATTTCCATGTAGAGGGCAAGTGCATCACCTTCCAGATATAAATGTAGCAGACTCGCTACATAATCCACCTGTTGAAGTTGTGCAAGAAGTCTTACTTTTTCAGCCACGCTACAACGTCTCCCGCGCTAGAGAATGGCTTTATAATATGACAGCTTATCCGCACCTTCGCCATAGCAGTACCGAAATAGCTTGAAGCAAAATGTAGTAGGCAAAACAAACAAAACAATCAAGAACACAAATAGAAAATAGTCAGTATCGCCCACCTCTTGATGAGTGGGATTTCTTTCTGTAATAACCGTGGAGAAAGAAGAAGACAAAAAACAGAAAGAAAAAAAATCGCTTCCCGCAAACACGTGGTTCGTCACAAAGAAAAATTCAATCGCCAAAACCACATACACGCAATCTGCAGAACGCCCCCTGGCTGCTTTCCCTGACCTGCCTTTATAGCGGCCGGGATATATGTATTTGCATAATCGCTCGAGAGCAGACAGATTCTACGTTAATTACATGTGGTAAACGCTAATAAAAACCCAAGTACGCTATCTTGAAACTCTCTTCCGCTCTGGCCGAAACACAACATACGTATGTGAGGTAAGCTCTCTATTTCCCCTCATTTCGGCTATTGATAATTCTGCTACAACATATTATTACACACACACACTCACACACACACACACACACACACACACACACACACACACACACACACACACATATATATATATATATATATATATATATATATATATATATATATATATATATATATATATATATATAACGAAAAAGGTGTGTACAATGAGCCGAAGTAAAGAAGAAGAGCAAACATCTTCACTTAGTTTCGTGTTCACTTTTTCGTTTTTTTGTTTCGTGTTTTTCTTTATTTTCTCAAGATAAGCTGCTTTCACTCTTTACCATGTCTAATACTGGCCACACATTTTTTTATATCTATTTTCTTAGATATATTTCGATCAGTTTTTCACTTTATTCAATGCGACTTTAAGCACGCCTATTTCCTGTTTGTTTTCACTGTTTCAATTTTCACTTCGGTTTTTTACTCCATTTATCGAAAGTTTTAAATCTTTTTACCTATAAGTGTCGATATTGGTATACCGCCTCCAAATTTTACACCGTATTTTCCTTCCTTTTTCTTTCTTCAGTATATTCCTTTGCGTTATATCATGAGTTGTCTTATATGTTCGTCTCATTTTTCATTGGCTAAACGTATCTGTCTCGTTAACAACATTTTTTGGGTGTCTCTCTATTTTTATTACTCTTTCTCAGTTTCTTGTGGCCGTTGCGATGGATTGTTATTTGTGTTTTTAGTTACATTTTTTTTATCTATTTCAATTTTAGAGTAGGTCGTTTAGTCACTGGCACCAACCCGATGAGAACCTGTTTTCTTCGCCGACAACTTCAACGACTCCGAAGTTGTTTTAATGATTTTTTTTTATATTGACATTTCCATATCTCTGGACTTACTAAAATGTATTCGCTGACATTTCCAAAACATTCTGGTTATATAATAAACACAAACAGCACATATGAATTCAATATAGTCACATTTCTAGCCAATATCTGATTGCTCATTCTACACAAAATGTCTTAAAAACTTTATAGAAGGGACATTTTCACAGTAACCTCTTCAGACAGTAGCACGATATTCACTCTCTTATTATTTTATTGTCTTTTTGTACTTTTACACATATGATGCAGGTTTTCACATCACCCCCGACCGCGTTTACTTATGAACGTTTAACCTTAGATTTTGTCGCTTAAAATCTGAAAATACGGAACTACTCCTTCAACATTCCAAAAATCAATTACATTGGTTGTTGAAAAGCGTTCATCAGATTAGAGTAATATCGGTTTAATTATTTTTGAATCGTTAAAAAATTACCACGATCCCATCACTCAACAAACACCACACATTTGGTTATTGTTTCTTCAGACAAAATACCAAGTCAGTATTTTCACAGCTTAATCAAAAACGAAAAAAGATTAGTAGCCAATAGAGAAACACCTGTCAAATTATTATGACACAAACTTCATTTTTATAAATAGCCTTGTTCACATTAGTAAAGAGAAGGAGAGAAAGGGTGAGAGATAAATCAAAACAAATTGGCCAACTTACATATTATACTGTTTTCACTGGAATTTTACTTTTTTACCTTAGACGACAATACTTTAACAATACATTTCTGTATTCAAAACAAACAAAACCAATCGCTTAATTTTTACATTTTCTCCTCGCTAGCTTTTTTTCGATATGTCTCAATAATATCTATTATTGGACACTACAAACGAACAGAAATCTACATATTTTCCATTTGACTTTGTTTACTTCCATAACACGATGGAGAATCATTTTTTTTGTTGATTATTGGCATTCGCAAAAAACATACACTTATTCGCTTAATGGCTCCGTAACATATTTTTTACTTATGTAGATTTTGTTCGTTTTAATGTAAGATGTATATTGAATAGACACTGTGAAAACGATTAGAAAATTGTAAGATTTTCCAAGTTAATCTGTACATTTACGGTATTTTTAATTTAATAGATTTTAAATGAAACTGAAAAAAAAAAACCTATTGTTTATTTTCCAAAGTTGTTCACATATCAATGCTTATACGGGGTTTCTATATAAAGATTTTATTGTTTCAGCACCGTTCGCCTTCCAAATTAATGCAAAAACATAGCTTTAAATTAAAAAATATATGTCAATTCAGAAATACGTCTTTCATATAAGGTAGAAAAAATAAAAGCTTCAAAATAAATTTAAGATCAATGTAGACATTCATTTTCGGAATATTTTGACGCATTATACATTTTTAACAATAATGCTGGTCACAGCAACTTTTCTGTAAACGCATTACACTTAAAGTGATGTGGAAATGTAAGCACGCTGGGGTAAAATGTAATTTCTTTCTGAAATTTAGATTTACAATTTCAACATTTCATATACACTTCATCTTTCGTATTATAACCTTTACTTTCTCAATTTTTATATTTATGTTAATGGCAGATTTTAATAATAAACATAGATCCCTCCATCATTCCTGTTAGGAATGACGTTCTGATTAATAATATGTATAATACACAACAAACAAGTAATGGAAAAATATTCATTAAAGAACGTTGAACACTTCTAAAGCCGCGAACGTATTTTACTGAGGATACGCACTTTAAACAGTTATTTTACATAACGTAATCCAGTATGATTATTAAGAGTTTTAGAACGGACACACAAAAGTGCTATTTTCTCTCGCTTAGCTTGAGCTGTGTTTACAATTTTTATACTAATAACAAAATAGCCATAATTGTAATATTATTTTGTTTTTCATTCGTAATACAAATGCCGTCTAATTATTTCAGCCAACGCAAATAGAGTATTGAATAGGAGAGTAGAATTATAAACGAAACTCTTATGTCTGGTTTATTTGGATTATTCAAACTAATATTATTATCTTGTTGTGATATTCACAGGTTAGTGTGAGTTAACCCTCTTTTCCGTTGTATTTTCTATAATTTGGCATAATTTATATCAAATTAAAGAACCGGTATGCCTTCCAAATAAGGAACATTTAGTCACGATTCTCTATGAACACATACAGTTCCAAACTTATAAACTTTAGCACAGGAGCTTTTGTGGACAAAAGTCTGTAAATATAACTACGAAGAAAATGGCATTCTCTTTATAAATTAAATTAATACTGATCCTATCAACAACATTCTAAAACTGTATATTCTGCATATGCTTATTCTCAGCCTTCACCCATAGCGATGACAATTCCATTATATTTTTACATTACAGGTGTAATTTGCTATTATATAATTTCGTCATCTACATAACTATGATTAAATAGGTATGTCATAATCTAGAACACCCCCATATGGCGAAAGGCAATTGGTAATGAGTCGGGTGGGGTAAACAAAAATATAGGAAATTGGGTTAGTGGGAGAACGAATGTTAAGAAATGGTTTACTAAAAACGCAAAACGATAGTGAGGTTAGATAGTTGGTGATATACTGGTTATGGTTTAGTCAAATAAGCGGAATATATGTTAGAATTAATATTAGGCATGTCAGTAAGCTTTGCGGCAATACTTGCTACGGATTCTCGTGACGTCTAATTCTGTTGTATGCAGTTCAAAGTCGTCCGCCAATGTGATAGAAGGCAGTACGCCAGAAGGGGAGACGTAGGCGTAAAGGACCTTAGATAGAACGTTGGTGTCGCCGATTTTCCAGCAGGGTATGACATTGACATCACATGCTCGCTTAGTTATGCATTTTCAATTTTATACAAATTTCAGAGACAGTAGAACCTACCATACGATCATGCACGACCGCCTTTTAAGTGCTGTAATAAAATACAGATAGAGACCAAATAGACAAGACTGATAATAATGTAATACAAAGAAAAGAAATCGAATTTAAGAATGCCTCAGATGGAAGATCATCAATGAAATATATTGAGGAAAAGAAGAAAATTGGTAAAGGCAGACATAAAACTCAAAGTGCAAAATCGTCTGGAAGGTAGAAATCTTGCATAGAAAATTTACACCATTGAAGAGTCTCAGAGGAATTTCAGAAAGTGAAAGATAATCAGTTCATTCTTTTTGAAGATGATAAAAAACGGCTGACAATGAGACAAAAAAAATTTAAGATATTAAAAAAACGTTTAGAAAGGAAGAAAATATAAAAGAATACAAAATGTAAGAAATGCGGGAGAAAATAAAGAATCTGAAAACAAAATGCATGTGAAAAGAAGAACGAAAACGTAAGACACCACACACTTGTAGGATCAATGAAACAAATATATAAAGAAAGTCTAATAGAAAATAGAAAATAACACCAAATGAACGTATGAAACACAAGAATATGACAAAGAATAAGATTGAACATATAACAGAAATTAGACAGCGAGGAAGATAAAAATAAGATACAGAGATGCAGCTTGCGAAAAACGGCTCTAGTATTCATCATATATTTTGAACAAATATACCTGTCGAACTGTCTTCCGTCTGCCTGCTATAAAGCTGATTACAATATGGTCGTCTCCAAGTCTAACGCAAACAAAATCTTGATGAGCCGTTCCCCTTAATAAGTCCATTTTACATAATTTACACTACTAACGATTCCTATGATATTGCCCCTTTGACCACTATACACACTGTAATTATTATCCTCAAGTGGGTTATGGGCCTTGACAAGTGGCAACTCCCATTTAAAAAAATATTGTGTACCTTATTCAAAAGTAGTAATTATAAGACAAGATTTTCATCATGATATGAATTAATGTGCGTAGATGTCCTCCATACAGTTTTGATGAATACTGCTCAATTACCATAGCTATTCTCATGTATGTGTATGTGTGGTTTTTTTTTGTTTGGCTGTTGTTGTATTGTTTTCTTTTTTAGTATCTTTTGAATCTTTGACTACGTAACGAGCTCTTAATACCAAATAGAACGATTGGTAACATTATTAATATATAACAAGGAAATGATTTTCTCAAGACTTTAAGTATGACACCGATATTCCCCTGACACAGCATATGAAAACATATGGTTTTAATAGTACTTAGTTTAATGTTGACATATTTTTTCTTGTGAACCAATTGTTTATGATTTATTGACTCAATATACATTTTCTGTAGTAAGTATGGTTTATTAAAAGAAGAACAAGGACTTTTCCTCAAGTAAGTCAACTTGACCATATATACCCATGTCATACGGTTTATTTTAGCTTTACTTCTACTAATGTTCATGAGTTAACTTAGTAAAACTGAAATAAAGAATAGTTGTTCCTATCTGGTGGTGAGCAGTTGTAACGGATTGTGTTATAATTCCAACATAAATATTGAATAAGCACATTAATGTATACGGCGTAATTAGTTTAAAAATGTTTGTATTTATGTAATACTAGGCTGGATGCCCGGTTTTGCCAGCGTATTTTGAGGTGGGTTTTGAGAAAAAAAGTCGGTAGTGGGCCTGCAAGCTCGAACCCGTACCGCGGAGGAAGGAACAGAGCGTGAAAAAATGTGACATCTTTGCCGTTTCGTCCATCGCTAAACGGGAAGTGGCGAAGTTTTTAATTAAACTAATGAACCCCCCCCCCCAAAAAAAAGGAGGATGACTTTCGAAAATATAGGCGTAAACAGCGACCTTTCCTTATAGGAAAGTACCCGGTTGAGAGTGAAGAGGAACACATCTACTAACTATGGCAACACACCAAAGGCCGTAAATGACCAAGATGCTTCTGCTTCTGTTTACTCTGATCTTGAGCGCGTAGTACAATGCGGAAAAGAGGTGGCTGGTTACTTTTAATGCATCTAAAACCAAGTTCCTATCTTTCACTAATCAATGGTCGGATACCAATCTACCGTGAATTGAAATGGATTTCTCTCGTCTAAGAGACACCCCACGTTTTGACAAGCTTTTGAGCTTGAGGTTTACTCCTGAACACGTACATAAAATCTGTTGCCAAGGTCTCTTGTAAAATGGTGGGATAGTTCTACCAATCTAGTAGATATCGCACTGAGTATGCAATTCTCTGTGTATATAAAAGCTAAGTCGGTCCCAGGATGGAGTATTGTGCCCACATCTGGGTAGAGGATACTAGAAGCAGAGCACAAAATAACTTGCACAGTGGTAAATATTGGAAAGACACTAACGGGGACTCAGAACCGATAGTGATGATAAGGAAGGTTACATTTATATCAGACTGGGGTGTCACTTGTTAAGAGATATAGAGGAGGGGATATACATTATTGATGAGGGAGAAGACACATTACTTAGAAGGGTTGTACAACGTTCGTTACAAGATGCTGATAAAACACATTTGCCTTTTTTAGTGAAAAGAATGACCACCCAAGAAAAGAGTTACAAAAATAGTTGATTTCTTTATTGTTCAACCGGCCGATCGGTGATGTTAGAAATTCAAACTTTAACCTATATAGTCTACTTCCCTCTCTTCGCTTCTACGGGGTTCCCAGTCTTCAACAAACTCTATCAGCGTGTGTGATCCTCTCTGAGTATCTGATCATCATCAATTTCGATCCCACAGATTCAATATATCGAGAAATCTCCTGGTTTATGACATTATAAGTGTACTGTCGACCAATGTGACAATATCACGATTTCTACATATGTCTGTCAACACGCTTTCGACAAACAAAGAATCTTCCATCCTACTTGTTTAATATACAAACTTTTTTAACGATATTTTTTAATTCGCATTGTCCATTATTTTAACTTGCATATTTTACATCCAGATTTCTAAAAGAGTGGACACTCAACTCTTTTCCTGACATAAATAGTAATAAATTATTCTAATAGAATTAACAATTTATTGAAATCCTAACATTCCATTATCTATTATTTTTAACACTTGCCTACATGGTTCGATTCTATCCTAATATCATTTTCACTTATCTAGTAGGTCTTCTTACTTACATGGCCCTGTCATGTAACAAATAGACTTCGTAGCTTAGTGGGGATGCCCTTTTCTCTTCCCTGCAATCTCTTTCCAACAGAAGAGAAAATTTCGAGCTTCTCTTTATTTTATCGTTATTTGTATAGCAATTGCTCGTCTATGGTTCCCGCTTTTCAATATTTCACGAAAAAAAGCCTGTCTTGCTGAGACCAATAATTTTACCACTCTTTAACTGTGCCTGAGTCAAAACGTAGATTCTAGGAAGAAAGCTTCTTTCTTAGAACTGCAGGTCTGTTGAACTCTCTTCTATTTACCTTTTTTCCTGCTGGCTACAACTTCATTGTCTTGAAGTCTCTCATAAAAAAAATTATTGATGAACCGCCCCCTTGAGTAACCCAAACTACCCAATTTCTGTTACTAACGATTGCTACGATATTATCCCATTGATTACTGTACAATCAATAATCCTTATTCTCGAGTGACCTCCGTGCCTTGATAAGTTGTGACTGTTATGGAAAAAAAGAGATCAATAATTTTAGTAAATATTTCGATATTTTTCATCCGAAACGGTACCGATCTTGGGGAAATCCGTCCTTTCTTCCGAAAGTTTAATGCAAACATACGAACATACATATTACAAATATAGATACATACATGCATATACATTTAAAAATACAGATGAGATTTATATTATAGATAAATTTAATTAAATTTTTTCTGTAAATTAAGCATAGAACAATTTATTGGTCATTCATTTTTTCACATAATATTTTTGAAAATGTATTTAGATTTTTTAAGATGAAATCGGTTTCTGAATTTAGTGATGAAATTCGTAAGTTTTTACATTTTTAAATAAACTTCGTTAAAAAAAATGAAGTATATTTTTCTTTAAAAAATGTTTTGTTAACTTTTTGTTAAATTTTTCACCTTCTTGTTTTTTTTTTAAGAATAAAGGCTCGAAAGTAATTTTTACAGACAGTAATGGTCTTTAAAAGTCGCTGCTCAAAAATATTAATTTCACGTTCGGTCCTAGCTGATCGTGTTCAACTTTTGCGGCCCTCATGAAGATACAAATTCACTCCTATAGCCCTGAGAAAACTCTGAGTTTGACATGCCTGCTTCACACCCCCCCACACACATACACACACACCCCACACACACACATACACACACGCACATATGTGTGCATATATATAGTAGTAAGCTATAAAATATATATGTCAATTAAGTACACAAAATATTCCGCGTTTCATCCACGCAAGGATTAATCAGGCTTATGCGAGGAGTTGTGGTAGGCTCTCGTTTTTATATACGCATATCCTATTGAGTTTTTAGTTAGCCAATCAGCTTTCTAGTTTCTACAGAACCTTATCTAATCAGCCTATGAGCAGACACTTACAGGGCAAAACCAAGTTGATCTCCGGTTCACCCCTTCCTTAGTGGGTGCTATTTTAGCGGGGAGCGTAGATATCTAGCGTTCTGACCTATTTTAAACTAGGTTAAATATGTTTTATGTTGCATATATACATATGTAAATATATATATATATATGTAATAATTTATGTATATGCATGTTTACGTTATTCATTCTTTTCTTTTGTTATTGCTAATTTTAATGTTATTTTAAGATTTATATCGCTATCCTAGAGTATAGTTTATTCTGTGAACACATTTGCTCGCTATTTCTCTCCTACAGTTTAATAGATCTTGGAGTTCTTTAAAGTACAGGATAGCAAATGTTCATGAAGGCAACATCTACATGGACTGTCTAGAAGTCTACATGTGTTTGCTTTTCTTACGATTGTCCATATGACTGCCGGCGAACATCGGCTTTATTTTAGTTCCCAGTATTTGTTTGCTATAGATGTTTTCATTCGGTGTTTTTTTCTTATTTTTGAATGTACTTTTGTGTTCTTAATATCAAGTTTCGAAATCAAAGGAAGTCATACGTACGTAATATTTCTTCTTATTCGGGTTTTCTTTCAGAATTATTGTGGCCTGGTAAACTATGCTTTTGGTTATAAATTTATTTTGAAGTGGGCAAAGTGTGCTGGATCTGCGGTTGCATTTATCTTGTTCGTTATTAGTAATTTTATTTTTATTTCGGATATGGTTGTCGTTTTCTGGAGTTGGTTTATTATTATTCTTCTTATTATTTTTTTTTCAACTATTTATATATGTGTCCTTTGTGTTCATTTTATTTTTGTCATAGTGTCCACTTTTTTGTTGTTTATTTTGTTGTGGTGTTCATTGGTTTTATTTAATATTTTGTTATTATGGGCTCTAATTATTATTTCTAAATTTCCGAAGCAGCTGTATGATAACTTTCGGTTATTTTTATTGAAAATATTGTGTAAGAGATTGGTTACAAAGAAGTGCGTTGCGAGGAGATCTGGAAATTTCTTGAGAAGTGTTATTTTTAACATTTGAATACATGTCGACGTATATTTCATTTTTCTTCTGTGTTCTTTTTTATAATAGGTATTGTTTTTTATGGCTTATATTTGATAATACTATTTTGTATCCCCCATTTTTTATTGCTGTTGCGTAGCTATTGATTGACCTGTTAAATACATTTTCGTCGCTTAAGTTATTGCTGAGTGTGCTAACGATGTAGTTAGAAATCTGTTTTATAACTGATTGTGGGTCATTAGACTTGGGATTTAGGTATATTGAGTGTGTGTTATCTTTTAAGTAGGGTTGATATGTGTTTTATCTAAATTCAACGTGATTTATATATATATATATATATATATATGTATATATATATAATAACGTGATATATACATATATATATATAAATAAAATAACGTGATATATATATATATATATATATATATATATATATATATATATATATATATATATATATATATATATAATCATATAGTGTGGGACGGATAAATAGTCGCGCCATTTCCGTTTGATGAATACCAGTTGTCTTTGTGTATTTCCAGTTAACAAAGTGTGTACACATTTCAACGGAAATAGAAGTGTATGTGATGTCTGCAAGAGACACAATCTACAAGGAGCTAGATCGGAGATATGCGGTTGTACAATTACTGCTCTCTACTGATCCAATTCATGTCAACAGGACCATTGCCAGTACTTCTAAAATTAAAATCCGGACAGTTCACCACTTGAGGACATAGCTCAACGAATTTTCCATCCACAGTTATTGTTTTTGCTGTGGTTTCACGTGAAGTTCAAATCATGCCACCCCATATTTTCGAAGTAAAATGGAAAGTCAACACCAAAGTGTACCTTCATGTTTTGAAGAGCATGGTGATCCACTGGCGTAATCAGGTGGCCGCTGGCAAATCATGAATCTGGTAGAAAGATTCGGCGACGGCTGACAAGTCCAAAGAGGCTTTGCTTCAGAAGGATTGCTACGACATTTTACCCTTCTCTTATTCGCCCTCCGCCTTCCCTGATTCATACAGGTTGGCTTTACGTGCAGGACACCAATAATATGACCTTCCACAATACAAACGCCAGACGGATCGTCGACATCCGTTGAGTATTCGACGAGCTCCCGCCAGCATTTGTAGAATGCTCCCTGTTCTGGACTTGTATGGAGGCAGTGATTTAGGCTGAAGCGGCTACATTGAATAGATGTAAGCTATACTACATAATTAAGTACCTGAATTGATTTTAAATGTTTTAAAATACAGCTATAATGATGTTTTCTTTAGTGAGACGATTTTATCGTTTCCTCCTCCATATATTTAATAGCATGAGTGTATAGAGGTGTGTGCCGAACAAAACAAAAAAAGTGGTAGTAGGCAAACAGGCTCGAACCCATACCGCGAGTGAGGACAAGAACGTGAAAAAAAGGAAAGTGAATAAAATGAGTTTATAATTAATTTTGCCCGGTGGCAGGATATTGGCACAACGACGACATAAAAAATACAAAAACAGAGAGAGAGAGAGAGGTGGGATCAAACCCGAAAACGCACAGTAAATTTATGTTCCTGGCTAACCATTCGGCCAAACACGATAGTCAGTCAATACGTTGTAATTAACGTAAGAATCACAGCACTTGCAACGCATGCGCAGAAATGGACGTTGCTTTTAAACCTTTTTGTCAATTGTTTCGTAAATATACATGCGTGAAAGTTTAACATGACAAAAAAAAGCTTAAAGCAATTGTCAAAACGGCTTAATGGTGATCGCACTTGAGTCTTTCGGTTTCCGTTTCAATCTAAGCTCGCGTACTTGTTTCGTGATTACTTATAAGAAGTGCCGTGTTTGGTACAAAATAATATTCGCATGCACCTGCTTTAGTTTTTGCGTACTAGTACATATATATATATATATATATATATATGTATATGTATAAAAAAGAGTTCATTATATGAATTCAAATTTGTACTGCTCAAAATATATAAACTAACTTTGCTTCAATAACATGTGAAAATCGCTCACCAGTTCCCTCCTTGAACTGAATACTAAAAATACAAAATTTTAGGTTACGCTGACGCATGAGATATCGATTTTTAATAAGTAAATATATATACTACTAAAATAGATTTGCACTTTGTGCGCTATTAAGTCATTCAAGTTTGAATTAATATTCCCATATCAAGACTGTGTATTTATTTATAATGAATTATCAATCTATCTATTTCCATATATATATACAACCGAGAATTAACGACCTTATGTCGCATTTTTGCAAGCAAGAGATAATACATTTTGATGAAATCAAAATGCAAGTAAAACAATTATGATTATTTTATAATTAGATATTTTTAATGAAAATACTAAATCCTTTCTACTACTATAGTGTTATATTCTGATGCTTTGCTGTATTGAATCGTTTGTCTAAATTTGTTCTTACATTATATACATGGTCCTACTTTTTAAAAATTGTGCACAAGTAATACACTTTTATGCCACTGGACTTATCTTATTTATAAAGTGTATCTCTTCTACTATTGATTTCATATTCTCAATTACAACAGAATAGTACCGTATAATTCAGTTGCCGTTGCACCTGAATCATATGTTGAATAATTTATGATCCAATGCTCCCAGAATTAATTTATTCTTTTTATTAGAGAATTATGACTGATTAATGTCCTTCTAATAATGTAATTAATCAGTAACGCTATTTGGGGCGGGGGAGCAGTACTGCAGGCTCATCATGATAGAATACCCTTATATATTCGCGCTTCATTTGCACACAAATGAATACAAATTTATAAACCCTTCACTCCTATACCATGGTCCATAATGCAAATATGTTTTTAATGGAATATTGCTGCTAGGTTATATTAATGATCGGTGGTAGGCACTTTCACCCACACATATATTTATATAAATTTGGAAAATGTATCAATAATTTCATGATAATATACTAGTATATTGTATTGCTTATGGATATTCATATTTAATATTGACATTGCTCCAAACTTTAATGAAATGCGCAAAAAAGTGTACTCACGACAAGGAAATAATGTAAATGCCTGCCTTTATAGTGGAGTGGAAAATCATTAATGCATTTTATAAACCTTGTTGTGACTAGTGATATTTTCATATCAAAATATTGTTTATTAATTCTTGGAAATCAAACCAATTGGCTGTTATTTATTCCTCACTGACTTATATTTTGATGAAGAATAATTGAATTTATGTGTGCTTTATCCATATTTATCACAGTACGTAGTCTTATTCGGCGCAATTAATTTCATGTGGGATTAATGAATCTGCTATTAAGTTGAGTATATATATATATATATATATATATTTTCTGGATCTATTTGAGACATTGAATACTGATTTATTCCATTTTTCAATTTATTATACGCATTATACACGTAAACTCATACCTACACACACACATACGTGTGTGTGAAAGAGAGAAAGAGCGTGTGTGTAAGTCTGAGTGCTTCATAGAATAGGTTTTTCAATGTACAATTCTAAAACTGTTTATCAAATTTGAAAGTACTCGAATACAATACAAATTACATAAGTAAGATAAATAAAACAATAGTAGAAAAAAGAAAAACTAATTTTCTAATAACAATCACCATACTTATAATATATATCAGATATATTAAAATGGCTGCAGAACTTACCCGTCTGTACCAGATAACCGTATAATTACAACAGCAGATTCCACATAACAATTCTCTATATCGAGGTTATACACCCCTATCTTTTGTGCAGTTCGAACACTATTTACACATGTTCAGTGGTGATAGTTAAATGATACATTCCATCCTACAAGCAACGCCATCACAATCGCAACATCTCTAGAAAAAGGAATCCCTATATTTGCCTCTAAATATTTAGTACTTCAAGTGTTTACAGTTGTCCCCGGAGAGGAATTATTCATGCTCTACACGATCTTTTATTACACCAAACGTAACATATATCGAACATAATCTTTCAAATTTGGGATCCACAAATAAAAAATGATCCCTGGTCAACGGCCGTCTATTCTGATTTGCTGAGCTCCGAAAATTCTCACAACCCAGAATGCATCTCTCCGGTATATAAAAGAACGCTTAGTAACATTAAAATATGGCGTCACTATAAGACATATTATTGTGCCTGACGTCATGCTGATTTATTGCTTATCTCGTTTCAGGCATGTAAGATTGTAAAGTATATAAAATAGAAAATCATTAGATGAAAGTTAAATATCCCGTTTTCTTACTTCGTAATACATAGTTTAAAACAAGCTATTCATGATTTGTAGTCGTTAAACGTGCGACCACAAAATAGGATCGTATATTTGTAAAATACATGAACACAATAAGTTTCTTGAATGATTTTTACAATTAAACACACTACGCCTACGTGTTTTTTATTTATTTTCTATTTTTCATAGGATTTGATGATACTCTATAAGTTTTCTGGTATTATGATACAGAATAGTTCTTGTAAAATTGTCGCCACCAAACCGCCATGTTTTGTTACGACCAGCCAAACAAGGTATGTGTGCGTGTTCTTTAACTTATCGCAATGCTATTTGTAGCGTCAGTTTTATTGTTATTCGTTTACAGATAACCAGTCAACCTATAGATATTTCCAAATAAGGATAGAATTGTACAGTCGGTGTGAAACAACCAATTTTACTTTTTTTCCGAACGGTGAGCATTACCTTTATCTATATAGAGAATACCGTTATATTGAAGATATTTCTTCTTGAGTAAACTGGAGAGGTTAGCTCCTAAATATTTGCATTTTTATTAGTATGCGAATAAATAAAAATACAAAAGTTTTATATGGCTACATTAAACATGCTAACTCGTGACAAAATTGAAGAAAGTATCTCCCAAACAGTTGAGTTGTTAGAAATAATATTGCAACGAAAAAACAAATACTGAAGTGTTTTGAACGAAACAAAACGAATTTATTTTTTACCAAAAATATTATTTCCGCAACATATTTCCTTTTATAGCATTCCGTTTTTTTTTTTCGGAAAAAAATCATAATATTAAAGAGTGTATTATTTGAAAGTTAAACACTTAATTCTATAAATATATATGAACGGTGTCGGTACCCCGCCATAGTACATTCATTTTCGCCACAGGCGCCATTGCCCGATATTTTAATTGGCCTAATTGGTTTACCCAAACAATAGTAGGTTTTTTTACGTTTAAGTGGCAGGCATTATTCTAGCGCACAACGCTGGTACACTTGTCCTGTTAGTAATTAATAAATATAAAATATTGGATTATTTTTTATTGCCTAGTATAAATTAAAGATATCGTTTACCACGCCACGATATTTGGCAACGAAAATACAATCACTAAATATATTACGCAGAAGATTATCCATGAAATGTAAAACCGGGTACATTTATAAAGAAAACTCTGCTTCATAACATCTCTAGCGATTGATTAACAGACGCTCCCAGAATACTGAATGTGTTCAATACATATAATACAAATATTACGAGGAAACTGTGCATGCACATTTTTCTTTGGATTTTGACAGAGTATTTCGCCTATAATCAAACGGCAGATATACTTGTATTCCTTGAAGCTGACAACTGCAAATCTGATATGCTACTCGGTATTCTCCATTATATAAAAGAATCCAACGCCCGCAATTTACCTACTATATAATCACATCTGTTAATCCAATTGAATACAATACTATATTACAGTCGAGGAAACATCTTCATTAATACTTAAATTTCGTTAATAAATATAAGTTGATTCTACTTTATTGATTTAATTTCATTTATTCACCTCCTAATAAAAGTTCTGATTATTTAATCGACAACATAGTCATCTCATTTTTTTTATTTTACATAGGAGTAAAACCTTGTAAGTAATGAGTCCTTCATAAAGTGAGTTGCCAGGATAGTGGATTCTATTTAAAAAAATATATGAAGATATGGCATTGCCAAATTATGTATTGTGGAGAGATTTCTATTGGCACTGGCAGAAATATTATTGCTATAAAACGTTATTAATAAGAGCATGCAAAGCGAGTCACATATGTACAAGGAAACAAACGCAATTAAAAATAGTGCACGGAGAAGAAAACCTCGCAAGAGAGAAGAGTCGCAAAGGGGGCAAGGCAAAATGGCGAGTATAACAAGGTTACTCGATAAAATCACTTGGTAAGAATTCGCAACAATATGTTAATGTGTTGCTGTGAGCACAATCGACCGCAAGATCCGTCGTGTTAAAACGAAGCTAGCGTCCCCTGCGATGCCCAGTTAACAATTCGGGATGATCAATATTGAGGCAATAAAGGTTTCGATCTTTTGATATTCAATGACCTCTGAGGGTTCGTGTCGAAGTGAATGAAGTTCAAAGAGTGTAACAGGATAGAAGGAACGACCAAGTAACGCTTATTCTCCTCTCTTATATCTCTAGTTCCTTTGGTGTCTCTCTTCCTATCGATCATTTTTTCTCTAAATCGATATCTTACATCTAGTTTGAAATTATTTAGTTTTTCCATTTTGCAAGAATATTGGTGATGCGTGCACAACTCGCTATTAGACTTTTCTCCCATCGGGTCTTGAGATAATGTGTCACAATCTAGTTATTATGTTAGCGTTTTGTCCATTGGTATCGAAGCATTGGCTTGGAATGTAATGTTGTCATTGTAGAGCTCTAATACAGATACTTCCGTCTCTGTGTTTATATATCCACATTCTTACTTAAAAGTACACACATAAATACAAACGTGCGCATATATATATATATATATATATATATATATATATATATATATATATATATATATATATATATATATATCGGTCGGTCGGTCTGTCCGTAACACTTTTTTCTTGACCTTTTTGGTTAAGGTTAAAGATCTGTTGTTAATACATGCTGTTCTTAGCTTTTTAAGTGTTTCTTGGCCTTTTGGCCAAGATCAAAGTGTAGTAAATGTTCTTACTACATGTTGTACTTATGTTTGTAACATTGTGATATAATGTGGGGGATCACTTTTCTGTGTTAATTTAATGTAAAATGGTCACCCGCTTTAAAACTAGTCAGTCTCAAGGCCATTCAGGTAATTCTCCAGATCATTCGAATTGTTTTGAAAGATTCCAGTTTTTTTCTAAGCATTCAAGTCATTCTTAACGTCATTCAAATCATCCTTAGGTTCATTAACGTCACTCTAAGTAATTTAATTTTACTTTTATTTCAGTCATTTCAGCCCATTTTTCGGTCATTTTCGTTTATCTTTAAGAATTTCATGTCAATCCTACATTTACGCATTCATTCATTGCACGAGAGCACGCGACTAATTGTTATCGGCCTTGTTATTGAAAATCGAACTATATATGTGTGGGTATTTGAAAGAGTTTTGTACAATGTTGAAGAATTCTTTAGGTAAATTAGTTTTGACATTTACGCTAAATGAGGATTAAACCAAATATTTGTTCTTTCTCCTGGTGCGACTGGGTAAGTTAGAAGTATTACGATTAGTATTTTGGTTTGGGTTATATATGTAGACTGGTTCATAGCAAGTGATAGTGGCAGCTCTTGTTTTTTGAACTGGTTTCTTGAGAGTCATTATGTGTGTGATTACAGATTTAAGTCGGCCAGCAGGAGGAGCATAATGGTTGTATTTAGTATTTTCATTGTGTCCTGAGTTTATTAAGGTATCATTTAAGAAAGTAGCATTTTGATTAAAAGTTTTTTTTTTTTATCGGCAGAAAGTAGAAATTTTCAAGAGACAGATGGTACTATAGATTATATAATTGAATTGGGGTGCTTAGAAGATGTATGGACATATAAAAGCGTAATGTTGGGTTTGTGATAGGAGCAATAAGTATCGGTGTTAGGATTTAGTGTAATGTCTAGAAAAATTAATTTTCTTTTGTTCGGTTCGATAATTATAGAAAAGCCAAAGTTATTAAAGAAGTTATGCAATTTTTTTAATTGTTTTCTTGTACTCTCTTGGCATGGCTGTCGTAGTGAAAAGGGTATGGTCTCTATAAAGGCTTCCTTGAATATTTATAAAGTGGTATGCAAGTTCTTTTCAGTAAGAAGAGACCAACTAAATCCGTAACTTCTGCAGAGTCAGAAGGGCCCAGCAAGATGTCAAAAATATTAAGGGTGTCCTTTCTAGTCCAAAACTTATTGTTAAGTTGTATAAGGGACTTTCTTCGCTTGGAGAATTAATTTAATTTCTTAATTAGTTAAGTCATAATTTCTTTTACCAAAGATTAGAGCTTTATTTAAAAGGATCAGAGAAATTGATTGATAATTATTTTGGATATCAAAGGTTTTGAAGTTAAAGAGGTGTTTATTTGTAAGGGAGACAAATCTTTAATAAGAGTGATGATTCTATCTAAGATATTTCTGCTCAGAGCACCTAAGTCAGATTTAGATGGGCAGATTAATCTGATGGAGGGGGTTGTCATAAAAATTAGGTTTATGATCCACAAATCTAGGTGTATCTGGAGGAGAGATTATTTAAGTGAAGTTGTGAATGTCCATAGAAATCCGTAAAACTTTAGCCTCAGAATAAATAGAATGTAAAATCCTACGAGAGAGTATTTCATAAGATTTATTAAGTTCATTATACAACAGTCTTTTATATGTAGGATAGCCAAGTGTATAGTAATTTTTAGTCTTATCAACATGGACGAATATATGTTTATTCTTTTTAATTTTCTCGGCAAAATTATTTATTTTTCGAGTAACCGGATTATAATGGTGTTTTGTTTCTTATATTTAATTTTTTGACTTAATTTAACATGGAATTCTCAAACTCCTCAAACTAAAGGTTGTATTTTGGGGGTTTTAATCAGTAAAATTTTTCAGCAAATCTTTCAATTTTCTTTGTTCTCTATGAGAGTTAATAGGGAGTTAATTTGTTAAGATTTCTGGGTGAGGTTGATCTTCAGAGGAAGTAGGTGTTCTAAGTTAATTGTTGATGCTTAATTCATGGTAATACGCCTTCCACCTTATATTTCTAGGAAATGTTCAAAGCTAGGACAAATTTGTGAATATATTATTGTTGGGTAGAAATAGGGATATTTTTGGCAGACAGATGAATGTTTTCCTTTTCAAACATATCTGGAGAGCATAAAAAGCTCAAGCAGGCAAGAGTTTGTTAATAAAATAAGAATTACATTTAAGTTTACAAAATGATCCAAGATGGCAAAACTAAAGTAAATTATAGATATGTAGGGAGGGGATGGCCTTCTGTATGATAGACGAACCCGTCCCTATGTGTAATGTTTTGTTTTTAATGGTAGAGGAATTGAAAAGGCAAAAGGTCGCATAATGATGACGAAAATATACCGTTATATATTATCGAAAGAAATGCAATATATTTACATAAATATACATGAAGAAGCGATAGAAAGAATAAGAGTTTGTTAGAATAAGAGTTCGTTAGAATAAGAGTTCGTAACTTGCGCTTGGTAGCTGCGAAAGGCTGACTGGCTAGTAAGTGGGGTTGTGGTGGTCCATGTCCACCTAACCGATGTTTATGACAGCTTGACTGCTTGAGGGTCGCGCGCGAAAGAGAAAGAAATAGGGAAAAAGAAGTGACGTAGCAAGGTCGTTCTTCTGAGTTATAGGACGACAATCGAGTTGGGCTGGGAGTTTTCAACTCAAACAATACTTCCTTCCAAGTTAGCTAGACGCTAGAGAAAAGAAAATATAACTGGAGAAAAACATGTCTATATATGTGTGCGTGTGTGTGAGTGTGCCCACTGTATAGAGAACGAGAGTGATTTTTTTTTATTTATTAATCAAGGTGAAAAAATACAGTTGCGACGTTAAAGGATATGATGAAAACTTGTACAACTGTAGAATAGTCACAGGAATGACGTTATGAGTTTTGGAGTGTGAGTGTTGCGCTCATAGACTGTATTGCCTGTAGTCTATGAAGCGTGCGCAAGGGTCAGCACGGTAGGTTGAAGTTGGTTCGCGTTGGTCTCGAATGCGTCGACTACACGCTTACGGTAACAAGTGGGTCTGCGAGGGAATCGGTCCGTCCATAGAGAGTTGTTTCAACGTTATTCAGGTGCTCGACGTACGCAGTGGGTCGGTACGGTCTGGGCGTCCAGGGATGAGTGTATCAGTATGCATGATGCAGCTTACTCTTGTTAGCTGGAGAACTTCAATGGGGTGAGATGAGGTGGATCGTTGTGAAATCCAGACGTGTACAGTGTTTAGTGAACATATTTGAGTTGGTTGCCGCGTTTAGAAAAGGTTGATATCCTGTAAGGTGTTGCTGGAAAGGGTAGATATGCTGTTAAGAGGCGTGTTGCGCCGTCACGTTTTTCTGAAGATGCTTGGTGTCACCTTTTGCCTTTCCATAATTGTTTGAAACTGGAGTTGAAATACCGTGAGAGTTGCTATTTGAGTTTTGCGGTGGGCTTGATGCAACTGGTTCTCTATGATGAAATTGAAAGCTGAAATATTTTTTTATTCGCATATGGCAAAAAAAAATTTTTAGATAAAATGAAGAAAGTTTAAAGTTATGGTGTATACCTGAAACGCGTGTGTGACGGAATGTTTTGAGGCTTCGTTGTCCACAGCAAAATCCATATATAAAACGTGTGCGTGATGGAATGTTTGTTGGATTTCATCATCCACAGCAAAATTCATACATAATTTTGGCGTTGAAAGTACGTGGAAAACACGTGGATATAAAGTATTAAACATTTTGAAGTTGTTACGATTCTCGTTCAAATAAGGAAGTAATTTTCGTTCGTTGTAGCAGTGGATGCGTGTCGCTGGAGTTACGTCTGTGCTATAGTGTGACGTTCGTTCATTGCAGGAGCTCGTTCCACATATGTGTAATCACATCTTGTTCAACGAAGTGTTTCTCGACTGAGGTAAACAAGAACTGGTAATCGGAAAAATAGTTTAATTGAACAAACTGGTTATTAAGAATGAATGAGACAGGAAAATTTGACCTTTCAGGTTCTCGAGGTGAGATTGTGGTTCGTTTATGACGAAGAACAGACCAAGGAAAGTTTGAGTTAAATGACGAAAAAAGAACGTATAAGTATTTTTCAGAGTGCACGTTGTATTCATGACTTAATAAAAATTATTTTCCTGTTTGGGTTGTAACGGAAATGTGCATCGTTTGCAAAAAAATCGAACTGTTCGTGAAGATAGTAGTCTGTTGATATCGCCGATTTTTTAACAGACATCGTTGTTGAAAGATACGCTTCGGTATAAAAAATGTGAATAACAGACTAAAATGTCTATATTTGTTCAATGTACGTAATTATAGATAAAACGTATTGTTCTTGTGATTATTATAATATTTAGGCTACGACGGAAATGTTTTTTTGAGTTTTTTCTTTCGAGGGTGCTTTGTTTTAGTTGGTTACGTGTAGTAAAATCAAAATGGCGGCGAGAGATAATTGATGCACGTGTGTTTAAACGTAACATGAAAATGCGACAAAAAAGTGTGTTTTCTCCTTTTGTTTAGAATTGCTTTTTTTCTTTCTTTTTTCTTTCGTTTTGGGTATATTTCGCTGATTATCTAACGATATAGGCATGTTTCATTTGCGACGGTGAGAAGGTTTAAAAATGTGCTTTGGAACGAAGATTGTTCAGCGTTAATAAGAAATGTTCGTTAAATCACGATTTAAAAAAAATATCACGTCGGTGGTCTATCAATCTTGTTGAGAACAGGATGGTCTGCTGTGTGATAGACTAACCTGCCCCTATGTGTAATGGTGGATGATTTTAATGGTAGAGGAATTGAAAAGGCATAAGGTCGCATAATGATGATGAAAACATACCGTTATATATCATCGAAAGAAATACAATTTATGTATACATGAAGAAGCGATAGAAAAATAAGTGTTCATTAAAATAAGAGTTTTTTACTTGTGCTTGGAAGCTGAGAAAGGCTGACTGGCTAGTCAGGGGAGTTGTTGTGGCCCATTGTCATCGGGCCGGTGTTTGTTACATTTTGAATGCTTGAGGGTCGCGCGAGAAAGAGAAAGACGTATTGGAAAAGGAAATGACGTAGCTAGGTCGCTCTTCTGACTTAACGGGCGATACTCGAGTTAGGCTGGGAGTTTTCAACTCCCACCGATATTAAAGAATAAATATTTATAAAGTAATCTAAACCAGATGTAAATGCTCGATAAAACCAAATAGGAGATAGAGCTTATAAGGACGAGTAGTTTATAAAAAATGTTAAAGAAAACTTTGAAAAAGAGGTGAAACCTTATTTAATTTTAAGTGGATAGTCCTTAATCCGCGGAGTTTCGAAGAAATAATTTTCTTCTCATCAGAGGGTAGGATTTAGCAAAATGCGGGATCGAATTTTGCTTGAAAAATATTAAATGAAACTACAAGTAACTTATAGATCTTGCTTGATAACAAAAAGTTAAGCAGAGGGAATGCGGTGAATAAAAAAGTGATTTCACGGGAATGGACAGTCTTGTGAAGGGTAAAATATCCAATGACGGTAAAATCCAAATATTCAGAATCCAAGAAAGTTAGTTAAATTTCCATTCGTACAATAAAATCACAGGGAATCGCGTAAATGGAAGATGATCCAAAGTAATCTAAAAGGTAGAAATCCGTGGAATAATTCACAAATAGGTACAAGGAAAAGGGAGGAGATTCAATATATTATTAAAATAAATACAAAATGTGCGTAAAAATTATACAGCTCGACTGTCGAGGCAAGGCTGAATTACAGAAAATGCATGAAATAGCAGAAAAAGGAAAAGAAATAGGAAGAAAAATTGGTGAATGGTATTTGATTATATTAAAAATAGAACAACCAATGTAAAAATGACCCCGAAAAGATGATGTTACAAGCGCCAAAATGTTAAGCAAAAAAGAGGACAAATTAAATGTACACGTTATTATTTAAGTATTAAATCATCAGCAGAATTTTTGTAGAAAAGCAAATGAAATAAGAAATACAAAATAAATACATACACATGTAAACACAAACATACATATATACATATATGAATACATACAATTACATACATACACACACATATATATACATATATATATATATATATATATAATTATATATACAACAAATACACCCCACCACACACATACATACACGTAAATAGATGAATTAATAAACAAATAAAATTCCGGATAACACAAATATATATGTAAGTAAATAAGTATGTAAGTATGTATGAAGGTATGTATGTAAATTCATATAGTAAAATATAAGTAAACATACATGCAGAATATAAATGTTTAGGTAGATTTATGTATTGGATAGATACGAATATTTCAATGCTAAAACATAAATTACTTTATAAATATTAATTCTTTAATATGTATTATTTACTTTAGTTTTGCCATCTTGGATCATTTTGGTAAACTTAACTGTAATTCTTATTTTATATATACATATATATATATATATGTATATGTGCATATATATATTATACATACATATATATGTATATATATATATATAGTGATTTAATTTTTATAAAAATAATATATATATATATATATAGTGATTTAATTTTTATACAAAATAATTTTAGCGAAATTTTTACCGTGAATAATATAATTAGACTTAGTTACTAATATTCTTCACCATATTATAAGAGTAATTTGTATATATATAATTTTTCACGTTTGTTCGTATATATGTCGGTACTTTTGTATTATATAGAGAAATAGCGCTAAATTTGTAGTTTAGTAATGTCTGTATATATTTATATATCGATTTTAAGTGAAAAAAAACCTTAATTAAATTTATGAATTGCTCTTATATTGGAGTAATAGTTTTAAAAATCCGTATTAACAAAATAAACAAAAACAATTATAATTATAATGGTTGGGGCTAGAAAATTTAATGCAAACTTATAATAAATCTGCTTCAGAATCATACCTTGAAAAACCTAACATTATTTTGTGAATAGGTTATATTTGTTTTGATATAGGTTGTTAGTACCCCTCTTTTCTTTTTAGAATGGTTCAACCCTGTAAAGTTGACTTTAATATAAAGAGATGGTCTTTATTGAAAGTTTCGTGGATGGTTTTTAGCCTGATGAGGTGATTTTCCCTTATAGGGGGTCATTGAAACACGTTTGCTAATGTGTAGCCAATAGCTCTCCAACAATCAATATATTGTTCTGTTTCATGCATTGAGCACTCTTTGGGATGACATATTGTGTTGTTGCTATGAGTTACTGAAAAATTCTACCAACAGTATAATAATAATAATAATAATAATAATAATAATAATATATATATATATATATATATATATATATATATATATATATATAATATCAGATTATTATTACGAAATGTCATTCAACGAGGAAGATAAAATAGTGACCAATACCGAAGAAATGCAGGGTATACTTTTTATTTATTTTTACAAATGCAGTAACATGTTGCTACCCAGTCATATGTTTGCTTTGGTAGTTAAAAATAAGTGTATATATATATATATATATATATATATATATATATATATATATATATATATATATATATACTAGCATGGGGGCTCGGAGTTGGCCGGGTGATGTGAGGTATGTGTTGAGCAACACAAATAAAGTGCTATTAGAAAGGCAGACTCGAATCCTTGCCGCCAAGAATGAAAAGGACGGGGAAAAACGTGACGTATTTGCTGTTATGACAACCTGCAAACCGGAAGTGGCGTAGGTTTAAATTAAGGCTAGTCTATCGAAAGGAGAGGATTACTTTCGAAAATATCGGCGAAAAAAGCGACCCCTCCCTGTAGAAAAGTGCCCAGTTGAGGGTAAAGGCATTAATGTTTTTAGCCAATTATTTGGTCTTTGTCGTCTGAAGGGTCCAGCATCAAAACGATGCTCTCCTTGTTAAAATCCGTCGTCTCTGTTAAAAGTTTTAGGCAGACATGCAAACATACATACATACATATATATATTGATAGCTCAAATTTTCGACCCAAACCGATTAAAAAGCTTGCCCTATCTATGGATACTTTTTTATGTAAAGTTTCAAATTGTTAGACCAGATATTGTTTGAGTAAATTGGTAGAGACTGCAGAGCCCAATTTTGCTTTAACTTTGGCGCCTATTATTACCTCGTACCATCCATTTTTTGGGTTCAAATCAAGTTATAAGGTTAAATGCATTCCAAGGAACTTATATCCAAAATTGCAAATGGTTATACCTAAAATTAGCGGAGGAGTTTGGTAGAGTGCTCGAAGGTCAAGTCGTTGAACTTTAATCCCTTAACAGCCAAATTTTGGACCGAAAACGGATATCAATCATTTTTTCCAAATCTCAGAACCCTGTAAATCAAATTTCACATCTGTAGATTTAAAATTTACAGAGTTATTTCGTAGTGAACTATGCACACACGCCCATGCACACACAGACAGACAGACACGTTCACTTTTATAGATATATACAGATAGATATATATTAGTGTGTGTATGTGTGTATGTACAAATATATAGACATATATAATTAACTCAATACAGAAAGACAATGATGATAGATAACTATACAATTCCAACACGATATTGTTTGTATATATTAATAAGAGGCAGTTTTAGTAATTTAGAACGGCTTTAAATCCTCACAGCACAATCACTTTTCGACAAAATTTAACACAATTATTAGAGTTTATATTGAGAAAAATAATATTAAATTTTCGTTCAGGAAAACAAAAGTTTCTATGAAGTTACTGGTGTTCAAAATTGTAAAAATAAACGTAGGGAGGTGAGCGAGGTTTTTTATGACTGGTTTTTATAGTAACCATGTCACTTCAACGACTACTATTGCTACCAATTCACTGCTCTCGCCAGATGAGAGGTAACAATTAAAGATAGAGAATAAAAGAATGAAAGGGAGATAATTGGGGGAATTTTATTGAAAGTATACGAGTGCCGTGCATTGTTATTCCATATGTGTATGTTATATTTATGGGGGCATAAATATAGGATTGAAATTAAACAAAGAACCAGTGAATTTACTGGAAGCCTAGCAAAATCATGGATTACATTAGAATAATACGAGCATGAAAAATAATATGCTTAAGATTAAACATGGAAAAATAAATGGATAGTTGTATTAACTGGAAAAGAAAAGCGTCAGCATATTCTAATAAAAAAAAATCATAACTTGAAATATTGTAGCATTAAGAATTTTTTTAAAAATTCAATTTAAAATACAACATAATCAATTCCGTATGCTTCAATATTTTAAGTTATAAATTTATTAGGTTTATCTAGAAAATCGTGCCTTTTTTTCTAGTTTTAATTACTAGCCCTTTACTGTTCTATGTTTAAGCTCATCACATTTCATGCTCGCATTTATCTATCTATCTATCTATCTATCTATATATATATATATATATATATATATACATATATAGAAGGATTTATTCATTTATTCTATAAGAGTCTACACGAATGTAGGTGTAGGATAATTTAGAACTATATATATATATATCATTGGTATTTAAATGCTAAATGTTTCTGATCAGAAGAGGAGAGAAGATGCTAAGTCACATAATAGGGAAGCAACGTCTAGTGATAGTTACAAAAGGAGCGAAATAACATATTGAAGTTATTTGGAGAAACTGAACTGATCTTTGTGATTTAGGAAGAGTGCAATTTCATTATATAATGCAATTAGATTAATGGCATATCTGGCATAATTGGGTGCATATGTCCAAACAATATATGTAATTAGAGACTCTGGGATAATATAAGGAACGTTAATTAAAGGAAATATATGTTTAATCATATGTATCAAATTGGTTTTAACTATGAAAAGCTTTGAGATGCAATATAGTGTTTATACTATATCAGTATATTTCCTAGGAGGTTTCTTAAATTATAACAGTGTTTACAAGGCACTATAAATTATGTTAAATGTTTTTGACTCTTCATGCGGGGAAAGATATGTATCTGCTGTCGACCGTAGCAAAATATGTCACAAGGCCGAAAAGTGTCTAGTGCGCAAGCTCCCCTAGAAGAGGGACACAATTTGTATCGGACCCCCGTCGGCAATTTACGGTGAGAGTGCCTTAAACGACAATAAATAAACTTGTCCCACCCGAAAACCGAGTTGCAAAGTCTGGGAGAGTAGACCTCTGAGGTGTACCTCAGTCCTACAGGTACATGACCGTTTTCCTCTCCCGCACCTGTCCGGCTAATTGTCAAGAACGGATTCTTGACGAGTACTCTACCCTGTCTCCTTGCAGCTGAAGTCGATAGGAGGTCATCAGGAGTAATGGGAGGGTATTTATCTGCTGTCCATCTCAGCAAAATGTGGCACGTTTAAGATTGTGCAAATTCTAAAGCGATATCTAACAATTTAGGAGAAAGAGATCGGTAGAATAAGTCGATTTCAACATTATATGTCTATTGTTATTGAATGTAGGCAATGTATCAAACCAATTCAAACCTTTGCCTAATGACTATGAGATACTTTCGATTAAATCATTGGCAATATTCTATCTAGAATCTTTTTAGGAATGTTGCCTACATCTGAAATATAAGGAGATAGCAGTCTTATTGTGGGGTTAATTTCAAAGTGACGTTTGGGTCCTTCAAAGTAAATCTCGAGCATTTCGGAGTGTAGACATCAATGTTTTTCTACATGTTAACTTGGTAGCAAATGTCCAGGGTAGATGCATTTATGTTATCGGGGTACAACCTAATAGAAATTGAAACCCAATTACAGGAGACAAAACCGGACAAATTTGTCCAAAGCGAAACTGGCATAGGGTTGACGACTTCCCTAGATGAGTTTATAATTAAAGTGTCTCTAAATAAATATCTAAATCTGAGTCCCAACATCGCCATAGCCAAGGACTATGTGCCTTCATTAAAGATAGCTTTCCGCATTGTAGGGATATCTCCAGCGAATACCCTAATTTATCTTATATATGCTTCCGGGTTGCACTTGCTTACACCACTGCATTTATATTTGCCCTTTGTCGTCCCCACAACAGCGAAGTAACTATCTTTAACGTATATCTGAGAAAATTGACAATATACTATCTGCTCATCCTTCGATTAACATTCACATTCGTGGTGACTACAATGCCCACAATGTGGAATGGATGGCCCACTCAAACAAGACAGATGATGAGGGGAGGCCCTGTCATGATTTCGTCATTGCCTATGATCTCACTCAGATTGTCCACGACCACCCCCCGTGTGCCCGATACTACCCGTCATTGTACAAGCCTTCTTAACCTTTTTCTCACAATTTCCCCTGTGCTATGTTCAAATTTCGTTCTATCTCCTCTTGGATCTTCCAACCACTCGGTTTTATCAGTTAAGATTAAAAAAATGTAATAAATATTAAATTTACTTCTCCAGCGTACTGTATATCGATACTCTATAGCTGACTGATAGCTTCCGTACATTTATATCTGATCTACCTCTGCATTCTATGTTTAGATAGGATATGTTTTCTATAGTACCGTACCTGACCGAATGGATACTTGTAGGGATAGATCGACTCATACCATCCAAAATATTCCAACAAAAACCTAACAGCCAGCCATGGGTCTCCCCAGAATGTGCTGTTGTCATCGATCACAGACATAACTTTCTGTCATAGCTACCAAGGTAATAGATGTACTGAGACAAAAGCTGCTTTAAGGACTGCCAGCAACCACTGTAAAAGACTAATAAACAATGCAAGAGCGATATGATCAGTCCATTAAATCCAAAATAGCTAAGCAACGGCTTGGTTCCCACCAGTTTTGGCAAATAGCAAACAGGATCCTGAACAGAAGCGTGAGTTCTCTTCCCATCATCTTTACTGGACTTGAGCTCATCTCGTCAGCATCAGACAAGGCCAAACTATTTGTCAAGAACTTTGTAGCTAATTTTACCTTATGCAACGAAGTATTTCTTCCTGTAATAGAAAACAGGCTATGCAACATAAACACAGCTGTGCATGAGGTCGCCAAGCTAATCAAGAATCTTTATTCCAGTAAAGCAACTGGTCCTGACGGCATTCCAATTATAGTGTTGAAAGAGCTTCAACCAGAACTTGCTTCTATACTTACAAAACTGTTTTAGCGTTGCCTTAAGGAGAAGTGATTTCCACCACCCTGGAAAACCTCATCAGTATGTCCTGTATTTAAGAATTCAGGTGATAAGTCATCTCCCTCTCAGTACAGACCGATAAGTCTCCCCCGTGCATGAGTAAGTTGCTGGAATGCATATTAAATAACTAAGTAGTGCATTACCTCAGCAGAAAACAACACAATTCTTAGTGACATGCAATATGGTTTCCGTTTTGTCAGATTTACAGCAGATGCGCTAGCGGTTATATCTCATAGGATTAGTGAATCTCTTGACAAAGGATTCCTTTCTAGGGCAATTGTTCTTGACATATTAAAGGCCTTCGATAAGTTATGGCATAAGAGCCTACTTCCAAATATTTTCAGCTATGGTATAACTAGGCATGTTTTTCCCAATTATTAAATATTTTCTCTCTGATAGGTTCATAAGAGGAGTGGTTGATGGGCAGAAATAAGAGGCCCACAATATTAATGCTTGAGTGCCCCAGGGGTCCATCCTGAGCCCAAATCTCTTTCTGATCTACACCAATAATCTTCCAAAACACATAATTAAATCATTTGCTGACATCTATGCTGATAACACAACAATCTATGGCAACACAACAAAGGCCGTTAATGACAAAGTTCTCTCTGATTCTCTCTCCTCTGATCTTGAGCGCGTGATACAATGTAGGAAAAGGTGGATGGTTACTTTTAATACATCTAAAACCAATCTCCTAGTTTTACATAATCGACGCTCCGATCCCTACCTGGCATTAATTTAAATGGGTGGCTCCCGTCTTGTTGAGTCCATGTTTTTACAAGCTTTTGGGATTGATCTTTACTCCTAATTTCAAATGGAACACGTACATTAAGTCATTGTTAAGGTCGCTGGAAAAATGGTGGGATTCTTATACCGCTCCAGAAGATATCTCACCGCTGATGTAATTCTCTATCTATATAAAAGCCAAATACGTTCAAGGATGGTGTACTAGTGCCACATCTGGGCTAGAGCTGCTAAAACAGCCGATCCTGCCTTGATACAGTATAAAATAGACTTCCTGACCGTGGGGGATGCCCTTTCTCCTCCCTCCAACCTCTCTCCCACAGAAGAGACGTTTCGAGCCCGTCTATTTCATCGGTATTTCCATGGCAAATGCTCGTGTGAGCTCCAATCTATGGTCCCCTCCCGCGAATCATTCACAAAAAACACCCGTCCAGCTGAAACCACTGTCAATAATTTTCCCCATTCTTTATCTGTGCCTAAATCAACACGTAGATTCCATGAACAAAGCTTCTTTCTTAAAAGAGCACGTTTGTGGAACTTTCATCGTTTGAATGTTTCCCATCTGACTATAACTTGCATGTCTTCAAGTCCAACATAAAAAAATTCCTGATAAACCGGCCCCTTAAGTAAGATTCTTTATCAAATCTCCATAACTAACGATTGTTTTACACGCAACAACCCTTATCCCTTAGTGGCTTCCGGACCTTGATAAGTGGTTACTGCCATGTAAAACAGGCCGTCGTTATTTTCCAGTTTTATACTTTTTATCAGTCCATTCATTCATATATTGTTGCAAGTGCTAAAACTCATCCTATACATGTTCCTAGTTTTACCAGCAGGAACTATTAAGTGTGATTTGTTACGTATTTTGTAATATTTTATTTATTTTATGGATAGCTTGATTCATAAATTCTGATTTCTTTTTAATGTTTAGCGTTTGATATATTTGAACATACCGTGTTTAAAATTGTCTAGTTTTGTAGTGACACGTGTGAATTTCATAGATTTTAATTAATAACATTTGGCGTATATACGAATACAAATATTGGATTAGATGTGCAGTACTATTCCGGCGGATCCACATAAGTTGGTTTTAGGGTTATTGGTGCTTCAACACATTTCTTCGAAGGGTAATGATGAAAAACTTCACAATGGATTTTTTTTTTTATAAAAGCGTAATGAAAACTTATTAAATGTATTTAAAGTTTTCGGATTTTAATCATGTCAAATCACATTTAATTCCTTTTGAAGGATGGATTTTTGCGAGTTCTTATGATGAGTTAAAGGCACATTGCGCTACGAAACTGACACTGTCAAGTATTGTATAAGTCAACTGAATTAAAGGAATAAATTATAAGATGGTCAACATCATGAATTTAGGTATAAAGTTTTTTGTCATTTATTCTTTCTCATTCGCTCCCTCCTCTCTCTCTCGCTCTCTCTCTCTATATATGTATACATACATATATATATATACATATATATATATAAATATATATATACATATATATATATACATATATATATACATATATATATATATATGTATAAATATATATATACATATATATATATATATATACATAAATATATATATTAGAATTTTCATGATTATTTATGTTTTGCCTTTATTCTTTCCATTGCATTCTTTTTTCTATTTTTTCACTCCATGTAATTATACGGTATTTATGTTTTTTTTTGTATTTTCCTTTTTCGTGTGCCCTTCTTCTTCAACTTCTTCTTCTTATTATTAATTCTATAATTGTTGTTGTTTTGCACGGTGTTTTATTGCAACAATTATTTACAATACCTCCTCTTTTTTCCTTCGGAACCTGTACATTTTTTTTATAAAATACCTTTAATTTTTATGTTTTTTTTTCTTCTGATTTCAGCGTCATGAGCATTTTTTTTAGATATGAATATGTATATATATATATATATATATATATATATATATATATAATTTTATTACTAAAATGACCTTGTAACGACTGATATAACCCACTTTCCGGTTCACGACATCCGGTTGCGCATGCGCGCATAAACATTAACGCTTAGACAATTGGACAGAGTTATCCCCCTACACCATGGAACTAATGCGGCCCTTATAACTAGAGGGCGTGATTAAAATCTTTTTTTGCTTCTTCCAATTTTTTAAAAGTCGTCTGCTTACATTCTTGTTACCGATTTTCCAGTAGCTGATTAACCTTACCATATCTTGGCATACTCCTGCATTTTATCTGCACAGGACAAACGGAAATTCGGGTCGGTAAATGCACACGTTCCTATCACATTAAATAGTGTTTTCTCTTTTTGTTTTGTAAACAGCAACTACTTGAATCTATTCGGTCATATATTTTACACATATTCACTCCATTTTTGTTAACAAAGTTAATATTTTAAATTCTTCATAAGTTGTTGAACAAAACTGTAAAAAATCTCGCGGCGTTCTATTGGTTCCAAAATTATGTTTAATTTTCGATTTTGCGCGATTATTAGGAAAAATAGGTAATTTTACACGATTAGGAAATATTTTTTCCCATGTTTGAGTAAACTGTGCGGATGCCATTAATCCGGAAATATGTTTCTATATAATTAGAAAAAGAAATTACAACACTAATATATATATACGTATATATATATATATATATATATATATATATATATATATATATATATATATATATATATATGTGTATGTATATATATATAAAATTAACATAAAAAATAACTAACCTAGATTTGAAACAGGTCAAGGCACTGGATATCCAGGCTAAATAGAACACACATAAAGAATTAGGTAAACCAGAGGGCAATTGGGGCATTGTCCTATAAGTGTATTTACATTGGCTGATAGGAAGTGGGCAGTGGATACTAGAAAGCTGATTGGCTAATTAAAATCTCAATAGAAGTTGCGTATATAAAAACAACAGACAACCACAAAAATCGCGCATAAGCCTGAAGAATCCTAGAGTGGGTGACATGCGGAACATTCAGTGTAGCTTAATCGCCATATATATATATATATATATATATATATATATATATATATATATATATATATATATATATATGGGTTTTCAAATATTTTTGTGTTCGGAAAAAATATTGTGTGTTACTTATTTGCTGCGGTATTTGACCAAGAAGAAATTGGAGTTTTCCCACCCCCACCACCATTGCTGCCGTCCGTATACTGCAGAATTGCCGAAAATAAAATATATCAATAAAAACAAAACATTTTAAGTTAAATAAAAGATGCAATGTTTTCTTACTTATTAAAAGTAACACGTGATTAGAACAAAAGTGTTATATTCCTAAATACTTAGGAAATAAAGACAAACGTGAGTTACACCGAGTGGTATGTGTAATGGGGTTTATTTATAATACAGAAACGTAAGGCTGCTCGCCTAAGGTAAATAGAAGTACATAGTAACAAGTATGGGGAAGAAAGTATGATAATCAACACGTAAGACTATCCGTCTTACTGCGACTGCTTGTCTGCCGCTGTCTGCCCAACAGTCCAATATATATATACAGTTTGTAACCGGTGTATAGCCAGTTATGTTCCTTCACAACACTTCCCCCTGAAGCTGAAATCTTCCTGATTTTAGCTTAAATACCTCTTCCTTTTAGGGTCAGGGCTTAATCTCCTGGTAACTTTTCTCTTTCTTGCGCTTTTCCTTCTGGTCAGCGTTACCCGGGGTAAAGGTTTCTGTCCAGCCCGTATGGTCGGTTCAGGCGAAATATTCATTGTTTGCGGTACACACGCTGGTTTTGGTATATCAAAAATATCGCACAATGTTTCCATTGGTGTCTCTTCCACATTTGGAGACAGTCTGGGACGTATTTGATTTCTGTGTCTTTTGCAGACAAAACTTAATCCTTGGATGGTATAGACCATGCTCCCAATCCTTTTTTTGATAATACCTTCAACCCACTGATTTCGTCCATTTTGAAAATTTTTGAAATATACATTTTCACCTGGGGAGAAGCACTTGGTATTAAGGTTTTCTTTTTTGAAAACTTTCTTTTTCTCTGGTAGCAGCCTATCGAAGACAGATCTTATCTTTCTTGCAAACATTAGCTCAGCCGGGGAAGAATTGACATTATTATTAGGATTTGGTGTCACCCTGTAAATTGCTAAAAATGTTTGAATACATTGTTCGTCTGTGTCCGTAGTAAGATTTTTCTTAAGTGCCCTTTTAAACGTATCTACAAATTTTTCGGCCAACCCATTCGATCGTGGATGGTACACAGGTGTTGTTATATGTAGAATATTTAGTGAGTCACAGAATTCTTTGAATTCATTAGCAGTAAATGCTGTTCCATTATCGCTCACTAAGGTTTTTGGCACTCCAAAACGGCTAAAAATTTCATTAAGCGCACTCACAGTGTTTTTTGCTGTTGGATGTCTAAACTTAAATATTTCTGGCCATTTTGACAAAGAATCTACAATAATCAAGTAAAAATAACCATTTATAGGTCCCGCATAATCAATATGCAGACGTGACCAGGGTAGGTCCGTCTTTGGCCATGGCGTCGTTTTTACTGGAGGATCTCGAGCTGCTAATTGACATCCTCTGCATGTCTTGACACATTTTTCAACTTCCTTGTCCATACCAGGCCAGTACACATATCCTCTCATAAGGGATTTCATTCTCGAAATGCCCGGATGACCTGTATGAAATTCCTTCAGAATTTTCCTCTGTAACGTTAGTGGAATTACGATCCTCTCACCATACATGAGCACATCTTCACAGATGGAAAAAGGCGTTGTTTGATCTACCTTTTTATTTTTTTTTATCCATCCCAATTGATTTTTCATTTTCTTAATGAAAATGTCATTTACTGCCTCTTTTTTTATTTTTTCGAAAGTTACCGGAAGTTCACGTATCATATTACACATTGAACTTGTACATTCACTTTCGTCTTTAAGCGCAGCAATTACCGTTTCTTCGAAACTTTCGCTTCTTTTAGGGATCAACCGTGATAATGCATCTGCGTGTCCTAACTTTTTTGAGGATACATGTTCCATCTTAAACTGATAGTTTAAGAGGGTTACAGCCCATCGCTGTAATCGATTCGTAGTATGTGTGGGAATGCCTTTCTTTGATCCAAATATGGTAAGTAGGAGTTTATGGTCGGTTTGCAAAATAAAAGATCGTCCATGGAGAAATCGATTGTACTTTGTAATTCCAAATATTATCGACAGCGCCTCTTTTTCAATTTGGCTGTAATTTTTCTCCGCTGCAACCAACGTTCTTGAAGCATGGGCGATAGCTTTTGTCCTACCATCCTCATACTTGTGAAGTAATACAGCGCCAACATCGTAATCACTGGCGTCCGTTGCTAGTATTAGTTCCTTTTCTGGATTGAAATGTGCCAATGCTAAGTCTGACAGTAGACATCTTTTGATATTTTGGAAAGCAGATTCACATTCCTTATTCCAGTCTCATTTAACACCCTTTTTCAGTAACTCGTTAAGAGGAGCTCTTAAATTATGCATGTTAGGGATGTAAATTGCATAGTATTGAACTAATCCCAAAAACGATTTTAATTTTGTCACTGAATCTGGAGCAGGCATCTTTTCAATTGCTTCAGTCCTTTGTGGATCCGGTCTTCGACCCTCTTTGTCGATTATTTGACCTAGATATTTAATTTTTTTCATAAAAAAATCGCATTTTTCTGGGATCAATTTAAAACCAAATTCCTGTATTCTTTTGAATACTTCTTTTACATGCTTCTTATGATCTTGCAAATTTTCACTTTTAATTAGGATATCGTCAAGGTAGGCCATTGAAAATTCCAACCCTGCCAGCATCGTGTCCATAATTTGCTGGAAAATAGCAGGAGCAACCTTTAATCCAAAAGGAAGCCTCTTTAGCTTAAAAATGCCCTTATGAGTATTTATGCCTAAGTATTTGGAGCATTCATCGCTGATCTTAATTTGCAAGTAAGCATCTGAGAGGTCTATCTTAGAAAAAATTTTTCCTCCGTTAAGCTTAGAGAACAGATCTTCTGCGGACGGAAGGGGATAATTATGGTCCAATAGACAGTCATTTAAACCCGTTGAAAAATCTCCACAGACCCTTATTCTGTTATTTTTTTTCTTTACATACACAGTTGGACTTGCCCAATCTGTGTGGTTAACTTTTTCAATGACTTCCAGTTGTTGAAGTCTATCCAACTCTTTTTCGATTGCGTCCGTCGCTGAAAAAGGCACATTCCTTTTAGGTTTGAATACTGGAGTGGCATTTTTCTTTAATTCAAATTTTGCCTCTGTCTTAATACAGAGTCCTAGTCCTTCGGCAAAAACATTGGGAAATTCAGTTTTCAAATCCTTCAGGAAGTCTTCCCTTTGGTTTGCTTTTTCTGCAGTTAAAACGTTACAAAACGAATTTATGGGTTTCTCCCATAAATCAAACAGGACAATCCAATCTACCCCAAACAGGCATGTATTCTTTCCTGGTACGACGTACACTTTGGATTTATGAGTCTGGTTAGCGAATGTCACTTTGCATTTTAATTCTCCCTTGAACTCTAATTTTTTGCCGCACACACTTCTCGCCGTCTTTCTGGTTTTCGTTAATTCAGGTCGACCTATCCTTTTCCATATATCTTCATTTATAATACTAATATCTGCACCGCTATCCAGAAGCAATGTAACCAGATGTCCATTTATCCGAACATCAACATATTTCCGTCTTTCGCAGCTTTTTTCTTTATTCATGCGAAGCGTATTTACATTATCGGTCCCTTGTCTTTTCTTCTGGGCATAGTATGTTCCCTTGTGACCTCTGAGACCACATTCATAACATATTTTGTTCCTAAACCAGCAGGTCTTATTGTTGTGTCTTAAACTACCACAACATTTACACTTTAGCTTTGGGTCTTTGTATCCTTTAAGGATCCTGTGTTCTTGGAACCTGGACTTTCTTGTGGTCCCTTGCCTTTTTACTTGCTGCACCTTAAAAATATTTTTCTCTTCAATGCGAGTGTTGTCTTTCTTTATGTTAATCAGACGTTGACACTCTTCAGTGACTTTTTGCAATGTTATGTTAGGATCCGCCTCCATAATTGTTAGGATCCGTGAACGTATATCTTTGTCCCTTGGTGCTGTGAGACCTTGTACAAAGATTAAACATTTAAATTGGTCTGCGGAAATTTCATTCAATTTAAATGATTCGCATAAACAGTTCACAGTGCAAGCATATTCTAGATAGTCTTCAGCTTCTGCCTTCTGAATGTTCAAACATTTGTATCTAGAGTGAAATAGGCTATCCCTTTTATCAAATATTTTCGACAAGGTACTAATTGTTTCCTCGAACGAAACCTCCTCCGGTTTTTTTGGTAGAATTAGATTTGCATACTTGGTGTTTTCATCAGTACCCAGTTTTTGTAGTAGCAGGGTAACTTTTTCCTCATCGGTCCAGTCTAAACATCTTTTCGTAAAAATTGTTTCGTATCTTCTGTAGTATGCAGGGAAAGTAACACCAGTATCCGGGGAGTAACGAAATTCCGTTAGTGAATTTGAAATACCCTCGGCAGAAAAATTAGTCTTCTTCCCGGTCGACGTTAGAATTAGCTTTTCTAAATTCTTTTGCTGTGTCGACATTTGTCGTTGTAGTATGTTTGTTTGTTCTTGTTGTGCCTCTAAAGTTTTTTTGTGTTCTTTCTTGTTGTTGTTGCAGCTGTTGCTGTAGCTGTTGTTGTTGAATTTGTTGTTGTTGTTGTTGTTGCGCTAAAAATTGTTGAGTCATTTTTGTCTGTTCCTGGATGCTAAGGGCTAGAGCCTTAGTTAACTCTGCTAATTGTTCCATGTTAGCTTCTAGTACAAAAATGTCTTTTCGAATTCTACACAATAATTCCAAAGAAAAATCGTAAATTTACGTATATCGTAAATTAGTAGCAATATGCAGACACAACACGTTTCAACAAAGTTCATCCATAGTAATTCAACAGGCTTTGTAAAATAATTCTTTTTTTTTTTTTTTTTTTTTCAACAACGTAAGTTCATACACAAAATATTTCTTACTTCCCACGACAAATAGTTCCAATTAGTTATATTAAGGCAATAACAAACAATTAATTTTCCCCCCCCCAAAAAAAAAAATATATGGCTGCCGTTCCCACGTGGCATAAAATGGTACAATAGTCGTTGTATTTATATTTTTTCTTTCGAAACTCGTAATCCTTTAGTGTAGTTTCGAATTCAACTTGCGACCATTTTTTTTTTTTTTTTTTTTTTTACTTGTCAAAATAAATATAAATTCCACTTTACCTTGAACATGTTTCTATAATTTCTTGTGAGTTCTTTACGAAGAAAAATCCGTACTTTTCGCTACTTTAGGTAGGAAAATTTTTTAAATTCATTGACGCACGTGGTCAAAAATCCTTGTGTAGTTTGTTTTTTTCGTAAAACAAAAAATCCTTGCATTGTACACAGTCCTTGGTACGGTAATTTATCTCTGTTAAGAGAAAGAACATCCTTTCGTCGCCATTGTTATATTCCTAAATACTTAGGAAATAAAGACAAACGTGAGTTACACCGAGTGGTATGTGTAATGGGGTTTATTTATAATACAGAAACGTAAGGCTGCTCGCCTAAGGTAAATAGAAGTACATAGTAACAAGTATGGGGAAGAAAGTCTGATAATCAACACGTAAGACTATCCGTCTTACTGCGACTGCTTGTCTGCCGCTGTCTGCCCAACAGTCCAATATATATATACAGTTTGTAACCGGTGTATAGCCAGTTATGTTCCTTCACAACAAAAAGGATTTTTGATAAAATCGCTAGATCTGTAAGGTTTTCTAAATAATATTGTTTTGTTCTATAAAGTGTCGAGCGTTTCGTCTATGTGGTAGAAATGAACAAATCGCAAAACGGGGTAAACATGATTTTGTTCCTCATATTAAAAATGGCAACCACTAGTAAAAAGGGAAAACAAATGCTTTTATATGTAATAAAGTCTAACTATTTTTACTTACAAAACATATAAATCATTTAAGGAGCAAAATATTTTAATGCAAAACTAACGTTTGTGTGTATTTGAAAATAAAAATAATGACGAATTGGTGCTAGGGTCCTGAAATTTTAGCCGCAGTTTCATATTGCGAAAGTCTAGCTCTGTCAAAAATAAAAAAAAAATATTTTCTTTATGTCATTTCTTTCCCTTCATCAATTATGTTTCTTTTTTTGTCGGTATAACTATCTTTTATTGTTTATTGAAAAATGATATTTTTCATACGTTTTTTATTCATTTTTTTATTGACTACTAATTTCTCTTTTGGTACTATTTGTCAACTCCTTATTTTTTTCTGTTTTGTTTTTTAAGCCTTTTATATTGTCCGAGTCTATTTTAATCTGTCACTATCATTTTACTTTTCCATTTTCTTATTTTTGTTAGGTGGGTGTACTTTTCTTTTACATGACTTAATTTTTTTTAATCTTCTCCTTATTTAAGCACTTCTTTTAATAACCTTCATCTTACTAATTTGCTTAATATTATACTTCTATTCATCATATTTGGATATTTATCTAATTTCATTTCCCGTCTTTTTCGTCTAATAATGTTGTTTCTTTGTCACTTTGTTTCTTCCATACATTCTGTTTTATTGTTATTCGTTCTTAATCTGTTCATTATCATATATATTTGTCTAAAGTAATTCATATATATATATATATATATATATATATATATATATATATATATATATATATATATATATATATATATATATATATATGCATCCTTTTTAGGTTATTTAATGCCGAATTCAGTGATTTTGAAGAATTTTTTTTTAATGGAATGCATGTTTTTCCCAGTCAGGTTCTCTTTAACACATCATTGGGACACTAACAGGCACTCCCATTCCGGGCCAGAGTGGATCTGGTAGCAATGGCAATTAAAGGGTGGCTGCACATTCCCCAGAGCCCGCAAGCTGTGGCCTCACCATCGGATATAGTTTAAGGTCATATCCAGGACCCTCTCAGTTTTATGTCTATTGATATCTTATATGTTTTTTTTATGTAGAGTGATATAATCCCCGGTTAATTAACTGTGTCTTACTGTGCCGGAGATATTCTAGAGACTAAAAACAATGAAACGAATATGCTGTTGTCATAGCCCATTTTTATATTCTAGGCCAAACAGTTTAAAACAACCGCAATTAAGCAAATTTCCGGCTACAAGGTAAGCATGATGGTAGTGTAAATTCAATAAACAAAACAGACAACCAGTTTTTCACCCTATTTTGTGATTATTCAGATTACCATTCTACTCTATAGTATAATTCCCACAAGGTTTCCCCCCAACGTAACCGCCGGCTTTTTTCAGGTGCATTATTTCGAATTCCATAATCTTTCTCTCGAACTGAATATTATGCACGCAATTTCGACCAGTACTCTTTTTAATCAACGAAGGGGTCATATTCTCGTCCCGTCAGTAACGATCCCTGGTGTAATAAACACAATGTTTTGTAAAATTTTGATGTAAGTTACACTTATATGAATGTTCGATCGTGATTCCGGCGATCCCCAGGATGAAATTTCGATCAATTACGGATTCTAAATAAATTTGTTGACCTAAATGTCTCCATTTCCCTTTTTCTTTTTTTTTTAAATCTTTTATTATTATCCGGTTATTTCTATTCTTTAAAACCCACAACAAAATATATTGGGATTCTATTCCGGACCATATCGACTGCGGACGATATTAAAAGATGAGCGACATGACTGTTCACATACATTTAATTTCTGCATGTAAGGACCGTCACGGACCCAGAAGAGATGCAAATAATTTTCAGGTTAAGCATCCCGAATTAAGAAGCTATTTGGATAGATGTGTTTTCGGCATGTAGGGAATTAAATATGAATTAGTAAGAACCTTCTATTAGACTGGTTTATATCAATGCGGTGCATACTTCTCCAATGAGAGCTTCGTAAATACTTCTCCACTGAGTAATTTTCTAGCAAGGTGGATATCTTTGCAGCAGTCTTAGCAACTTTTCAAATTATTTGTTCCAATCTCTGTTGTTCTAAACGTTAAGCCGAGGTGTTTGTCCGTCAGGTTCTGTCTTATAAGTGGTCGCTAGGTTGGCTTCGAAATCGTTTTGTACTCGTTAAAAAAAAGAAGCATCAACTGTTATAATCTATTTATTCTCATTCGATTATAGATTAATAGTGTTTTTCTAAGAGTTTTGTTTTAGTTGTATATATGTGTACTTTTATTTTCCCTCATGCCTATGTTAAGGCCTGTTAGTATCGTGAACTATATCCAGCTTTTTAACTTTAATTTTTAATGGATATGATATCAACAAATTTTCTTTTTCATAAAGACATCAGTGTTTTTTCTCCATTTTAAGGGATTAAGTTTATAATTTTAATCTGCAACTCAGTACGTGTATAAATTACATTGAAATTATATTTTATATTTTACGTATTATTTTATCACCGTTAAGTTATTACTCATTTCTTTATAGCCGGATTTCGCTCATGAAATGTAGAAATTCATGTTAAATTATGTAACAAAATAAACGCTCGTGTTTGTTTTACCCTACAAGAGAAAGAAATACAAAATTAGTGCGTCTGTGGATTTTCTATATACCCGCAGAATAAATGTGTATGTGAAATAGAGTCTGCCCCTACAGGGACAACGAATCGGAAAAGACAGGGAGATTAGTAATGAAGACCAAGTAGATGAGGAGCATATAACAATGAAGCAAGTGACGACATTGACCGAAACGCCTTTTTAATCATATAGACGGATTGAACGATTTAAGTGAATAAAGGAAACATTGATGCTTACGCCAGGAAAAAACATAAGTCTGTCTGCATCGGCGATAAAGGAAGGGGCACTGGGTTATAAAGCCAAACATGATTTCATTACGGATTCTCAGGCGATATGTTTGTGGCAATACAACAGTTACATTACAGAGAGAAGATGCCTTAACAAACTTTCATTAAATGCACGTCTTTTAGAAAAACATTAACCGACAGAGACAGTAGCACAAGCAATACAGTAACACTCCAAATAAATCATCAATTATTACGTGATTTAAATGTTGTAGAGCTACATTTGATTAAGGATTGATTACGTAGGTCCATAATAATGGGTTACAATTTTGGGCAGGTGCCAAAATGCAAATATATATTCATCAGAAATAAATGAAAACAGACACGTGTAAGATTTTCCGTAAGTAGATTCACCGTCAACAGAATAAAGGTGCAGCACTGGTCTCTTCTGATACTAGAAGTAGTGCTGAATACTTCAGTAATAATTGAACATGTCGATACCGGAAGCACCATGACTTTAATCAATTTCAACCTATGAGTGAATGCCGGGAGAAGTGGCACTATAAAAGCCATTGTTGGACAGAAGGTAACATGTAAAGCAGCTCGGCAAGTGGAGTTAATAGTACGAGTAAAAGTAGGATTGATATTAATAAATCACATCATTGGCGGGTTCGCTGTCATAATAAAA